>NW_004955509.1:2980489-3007217 GCF_000276665.1 Chinchilla lanigera
CTGCTGGGTATTTTCCCAGAAGATCTAAAAACATCATATCACAGTGATATATGTGCACCTATGTTCATAGCAGCACAATTTGTAATTGCTAAAGTTCCCTTTCAAATCTCTTTCCCAAACCACCTGTCTCTGATGCCTGCGTTCTTTGAGCTGACCACTCGGTTCTTGGTGTCACGCATTGCCTTTGTTCCTGCTCTTCTCTGGGAAAATCAGTGCTCATGGGAAACACGACTCATTTGTCCAGTAATTTCTCAGGGTGAATTATTTTCCTAATAGATACAAAGCAGCAGGTCCAGAGTGTGAGGGTAGTTACTAAAATGGAAGAAAGAAATGCAGACTAGAAGGGAAAATATTTTTAACATTTGTTTCAATTTTATACTGATATAACTGAGACAACAAGGGAAGATTGAGCTGAATCACTGAATAGTATTCATGTTAAGGCCACGGAACAATGTAAAAATAAGCTTTTAGAGGCGGAAGTTTCTTACAGAGTTAAGTGACTTATAAACTTTGCATGAGTGCACTTTTCCTGAAGTACCTCCATCTAGAGATCGTGAAACTGACCCTTCAGATTAATGCTAGATTTTGTCCTAGAATCTGAATTCTTGTTTTCCCACTCTGCTTCAGAGGCTTCAATGCCTTGTCATGTGCCCTTTCTTTGACAAGTGCTATTGATTCTTTGGGGCAAATCCTTCCCTCTGCACTAACCCCAGGGAAGCACACCTTTGCAGTAGGCCCGTTCTTCCTTCTAGTTTTTACTCTAAAGAGATTAAATAAAGGCTGTCAACTTTCAAATGCTGCTCATACTAAACCTTAGACATAAGCCACTTTTCTTCCCTCCCGAATTGAAAATATTTAGTTATTTAGAAACTTACATATTCCATTATCATCCATCCAAAAGATAAATAGTTATCAAGAAATAATGGTCTTTTCAGCAGGAAGCCTTCAGCTTGCTTCATCTGACAGTGATTTCTGTCCATCACTCTTGGTTTGAGACCCTGTAATTGTTCTCAAGCCATTTATTTAATGCTGTGTAAATATGTACATGATCATCATTGCATATTGATCTTTTGAGTAGAATGACATTAAGCTTTTAGAGAAAATAAATGAGGCACCTCAATTTGCTTTTATCTTGCTTCTTCAATTGTACTTATTAAAAAAACACACACTTATCAAGTCGGGACTTCTTTTTATAAACGGGTCATGATTTGTTAATCATTACACATCTCTAATGCTAGTTTACGTGAGCACTCTTCTACATTGTTTCTTGGCTCAAGATAGATCTTCTGATCTTTAAATTTCTTCAATTTGCTTTTGATCTTCCTGTAATGTGGAAACTTCTATTCTTTTTTCATAATGTATTGTTATTTCGTACACTCTGTGACATTGTGCTAGGGTTCCAATTTTATGCTCCGGCAACTCATCTGACCTGTGGGGTAGATCAAAGGATCAGGCAGCATAAGGAAGGGCTACCCATAAGATGACCAAAGGCCAAGGTAGTAAACAAATCAATTAGGATACAGCTAGGAACAGTAAGTTGTGAAGTTAGAGAAGCACTGGGTCAAAGTGAGGAAGCAGGCACTGAGGTTAGGTTAGAAGGTTGTTTCACAACATCTGTTGTTACAGTAGTGAACATGAACGGAACAATGGTTGAGTGTGCCTCTCATATAGACCCTAATCTCAAGGAAGAAAGTGGTTACTGTAGAAAGGACTCTAGAATCTTGCTAGGTTAGCCAGTTGAAACCAAAGCACAGCCATACAAATCAAATAAAAGTTTCATCAATTATCAAAGAACAGTCACAAACAAAGAGTGTAGAACTTTAATCTGAGGCCATATTAGGACCCAATGTCAAATAAAGGATCTGGGATCCTTCGCTTGTCCCTGGTTTGAGAATATTTTTATCTCAGCCTCTGACTGGCCAGGCTTGGCTGAAACTGTAGGTCAGGATTAGGAGGCTCTACCTCTGAGATCTGGAAGACTGCCTGACAGAGAGTTGGACGGGCTAGGATTATGTGTTATAGAAGGATTCTCAGCCAGATGCTCTTTAACCTCCCTCAGTACATTCTTTAACATTCCCTGAGATAATTAATCTGGTTTCAGTGGTTTATTGGCCCCTAATGGCTCCATAGGGTTAAATATCTTCTCCAAAGTAAATAAAATTCTTTAATATCTTTTGCTGAAGAGAAAGTAATTCCAAAGTCCCAAGTGTGACCTTCAGGGTTTTTTCTTTTGTTTTGTTTTCGGTTTTGGCTGTTCAACAGGAAAACTTCTCAATGGTATGGCTTCCTGTATATGAGAAACTGTTGGGTTTCTATGATCTCTCAGCAACTGGGAGACTTACGATTTCAACCTTCTAAAGAGACATCTAGATGGTTAAAACCTCTCATTGTCATTATGGACTACTTTGTATGTTATATTGTCTAGAAAGAGTTATTGATACTTTAATATTTCATTTCTACCTCTCTTGGCTTGATGCTTATGAAATATCTAGGTTGTTAGAGATAGGAGAACTCTTAGAGCATAAAGAGTCTTCATTAGTAAGTTTAGATGTTTCTGAGTCAAAGAGCCCTTTTAGAACTTGGTCCTCTCCTTATCTAAAAATACACATATGGGCCCAAAATTTATAGACAATTACAGGAGCTTCCGAGACTCCCCAGTAACTATCCATATTCAGGATCTCCGCTTGGGTCAAACGTAGTAAGTGAAGATGGTAATGCTAAGATCCATGAAGGTTAAGTGGTTTGAAAACCATGACTTCCACAGCTGGTGAGCTGCTCTTCTGTAGTGCTCGCTTGTTACCCAGACACAGCCCCATATTTGTACTAACACATGATACTGACCCTTTCCCTCACTGCACTGAGACCATCTGCAGGATAAAACCCACATCTCTCTATTTACAGTGCCAGCACACACAACCTGTAAGTGCTTGAAAAGCAAATCCATATCCAAGGGTCCATAAATGAGAAAGTCAAGTGCGAGTGTCCCTGACCAATGGGAGTTTTCACTTCCACATGTAGCCACCATCTGTATGCACTCGGGTCCCCACTAGCTTTCCCACTTTCCCTGGAACCTTAGCTTTCCCAACCATTCTGATTTTCAGTCTCTTTATCTTATAAACAAAGATAATAGCATTTACTTGCAGTGTTGCTGCAGATGCAAAATAAATTTTGCCCTATGCAGGGCTAATTTTCTTTAAATTCATCTAGCAATTATACATTTGGGATGTAGTGTATGTATGAGAGATTCCACTGTGTGGTCCGAGATCCCCAGCTTCCAAGCTGTGTGGAAATTAACAGCACTGAGATTAGAGAACAAGAAAGAAAATCTATCATGGAGATGTCTCTTGCAGGTTTCTCAGACAAGTGTCAAAACCAGGCTAAGATTAGAATTGTGTCTCAGAGGCTGTATTTTGTATCCCTGAGCCTTCCTGTTGGCCAGAGTCCTCCGTGAGCTTTTCGTCACGACTGCTTTTGTATTTGTCCTCTTGCTTATCACCCTCACCTCACTGATGTAAGCAAAAGAAAAACAAAAACAATTGACATTTAAGTAGCATTCAAAAGTTTCCTATCTCCTGTATGACTTTTTTTTTAAACAAAAATACCTCCTCTAATGCAGCAGTGAGGAAATGAAGCAGCAGGAATAGCTGATGTGTGGGAGAAGGTAGCTCCCCACACCCCTTCTCATCATATTAATTGATCCAAATGATAGCTTTTGCTCCCTTTGTACCATTCATTGCAGACCTGCATGACTGGGAATGCTGAAAGAGAGTGACAGCCAATCAGATGCTTTTGCCCCTGGACTTCAGCATCTATGACTCATCAGCAGCCAATTAGATTCCTTCAGTCAGGGAAATCTCTCCTCACCAGGGTAGAAACAAGCTCTGCAAGCTACTGACCTTTACATCAGCAACTCTAGTCTCTGATCAGGATGGTGAAAGGCCAAGGCAGGCCTAAAAGCCCCACCCTGCCACATGAAAATAATGCTTTTGCCTTGTTTCTATGCAGACAGCTTATAGTATTTAGTGCTGCTTGTGCTATGGTATCTTTGCCTTAGAGGAGGCACTGAGCTCTGCCTCAGAAACCTAAATGCTCTTTGTGGACAGATTTGTTGGCTGCCTTTTTCTCTGGGGAGACCACACAGCTATGCCACAGTGTTGAAAGCTAGGACTTACTCTGTGCCTTTCAAAAGAGGCTTTTTTTTTGCTGACACCTAACTCCACTAGATACTGCAAAGCCCCTATCTACTTTGTGGCCTGGGTTGAATTAAGTAACTGAGACTTTTATGTAAAACCCTGGTACAGTATCTTAGCCAACATCCTAGCGTCTGTGGGTCTGAGCTGAACTCCAGTGCTCTTATCTTCTCTCTTTTCTCTCCCCTCTCTCACTAGAGGAAAGAGGAAAGAGGAAAGAAGAAAGAGAAGAGGAGAGGGAAAGGGAGAGAGAGCGAGAGAGAGCAAGAGAGAGTGAGTGAGTGAGTGAGAGAGAGAGAGAGAGAGAGAGAGAGAGAGAGAGAGACTGTCTCCAACCTTAAACCTTATACACTTTTCCTGATCAGAAAATGAAAATCAGAGCTCTTACTGCAGAATTTATTTCCCTCTAGAATTTTCCTTTTACCAATTTCTTGACATGGTGCTTTTTGGTCAGCAGCTGTACATTTTGTAGTCCCAAATTTAATATAGAAAATTCAAAGACAAGCATGGTTCACATAATGCTAAAAAAATTATTGTCATGTGACCTACCTTATGCTGAACTTGTCTCGTTCAAAGGCATCCATTTCCAGATCAGATTCATAATTTACCAGAAATGCCTCTGACTGCAGTATATCTTAATGTCTCCCAATGTAGCCTTCTTCCAACGCTGTAATAATAAAACCTGTCACTACGGACAGTAAAGAACTTGTTCCTCCCAATGTGAGATCCCTAATCTGGAGATGTTGAACTGCACAAGGACCGTTTTGCTGTTTCCTTGAAATCTTTTGGCATTAACAGGCTATACCTCTGTTAGCCAGAAGCCAAAGAGATTCCAGAATTTCTACTTTCTTTCACCTCCAAGGGGTCATTTGTATCCTTCCCCACTACCAGGATCAGCACATCGGGTAAATCTAAAATCACCTAAATCTTGTGGCACTTAGGACTGAGTTCAGCAAATTTCATTGGTGAAAAGCCAAATGGTAAATATTTTATCCTTGGGGACCATAGGTCTCTGGTACAATTAGTCACCTCTATTGCTGTAGGAAAAGTGTAGCCATAGTCAATAGTAAATGGGCATAGTTATGTTTCTATAAACCGTGATAAATACTAATATTTGAGTATCATGTAATTTTCACATGTCACAAAATAGTTTTCTTTAGATTTTTTCAACTAGTTAAAAATGTAACAGTGTCTCAGCTTGCAGAGTGTATGAAAATAAGGTAGCAGATACTAGTTTTGGGAACTCCTGGAATAGTATTTAACAGAGCCATAAGGGTTATGAGCAATATTCTTTAATAAAGTGCAGTTTTATTTTCCATATCTCAAACATTCTGATTTAGTTGAGTTAAGGCAGAATAAGCTATCTGTTTATTTAGCCAAAATTCAAGTGCTTGGTTGGTGAATTTGGGTCATGCTTTAAGAAACACTGCAGTAGGAGGTAGATTGAGGGCAAACCTTTTCAAAACAGTAGCATTCAGGTTCTGCTTCTTTAAAACCAAGTCTGGACACCTTAAACATAAAATCCAAAATACTCTTTCAGTTCCCAATGGATATACCTTCAAACCAACCCATTTTCACTGTGTATTTTTTTCATACAATTTGAGTCATACTAGTGAGTATCCTCATTGTGTTCTGACCAATATATATGCATGTTTCCCTTGCCTACATGTCTCATTTCAGGCATTTTCCAACCTGGAAACCTTATCCGTCTGTTCCTCTCCTAAATATTTCTCAGTTTTTAGGGACTGGTTAAAACGTTCCCTCTTCCAGGAAATTTCCTGTAACCCAGTTGTTCTCATTTTAGCCAGAGATTATAGCCCTCAGGCCAGAGTTTCAGAATTAGCAGCTTGAGGGTGAGGTCTGAGAATCTGCATTTCTAAGAAAGTCCCAACCAATAATTTGTAACAGCCAGATCTTGGAAACAACCCATCAACTGAGGAATGGATAAATAAGGTGTGGTCTTTTTATGCAGTGGAGTACTCCACTACAATGGAGCCATATAGAAGGACAAACTGGAGACTTGTATAAGTAAATGGATGCAACTAAAGACTGTACTCATAAGTGAAATAAACCAGACGCACATGTGCAAACATCATATTGCCTCCATAGTGTCAGAAGCTGAAAAAGTAAATAAGATCCAAAATATACAATAGATATTGTAAAATGGGAAGAAACTGTTCAAAAGGAAAGAGAAACTGGGATGGGGGAAAGAAGAAAAGAAGAAAGGAAAAAGCAAATAAAAATATAAGTATGTACCCAAGATAGTTAAGATAGTTATACTACTAATTTCCCTTAGTTCATTGAAAAGAAAGATTTGTGCTAATATTGTTTGGACAATTACATGCCTATATCTTGCACTCTGAGTAAATAATTTAACGATAACAATATGCAATGTATTAACCATTGTTACCCTCCTATTATCTTGTTTTGAAATTTTGTCTTATTTTTTCTCTTTAAAATAAAAAATTAAAAAAGAGAGCCCCAGTCAATAATTTGATTTTCAAAATATAAATTTTATCCAGTTATTCCACACAATTTTCCCTTGATAGTTTATATCTTTGTGAATTGGAAAATAGGGACAGATAATGTAAAACAAAGAAAATGATAGAAATGAGAAATGAGCATTGATTTTCTACTTCAAAATACCCTAAACTACAATGTGTGCTATAATTTCATGTTTCCCAGTATATAATAATTCCAGGTAATGTATGGAGAAACATTTTTAGCTGTTGGTTATTGATTTTAATGGATAATTGAAAAATACAACCAGCATGTAAGACCGTGACAATAAGTATCATTTCCTAGGATGAAGCTATTTATAAAACAGTGTCCATTTATAATACATGGATAGTAGTAGAGGGATAAGAAAAAGTATTGTTCAAAAAAATAAAGACTCCGGGACCAATGAATGAACCCTGTGTGAACAATTTCCTGCCCAGCATGAACTTGATTCAGCACAGAGTTTATGCTCTGGGGCATGAGGTTTAGAAGAGGAAATTCCGGATAAGTTTTTAAAAACTGAAACTGAAGTCTGTCTGGTTTCGATCAGTGAACAGTCTGTGAGGCTCTCTGATTGACTGCTACCATCTGGGCTCACTCCATAGGCTAAGTGTTGGTGTTGAGTCACTTGTTAGTAGGCTTTCCATGGAGTGGTCCTTGAGGGTTTTCCAAGGAGTATGATTGATTTAGGAATGCGGCATCCTATTTATTCTCACTGAAACACTTGTGAATCTTGATTTAGGCCTAGGATGCTCAAGAGTACTTCCCTGGCCCAGGTCTGTACCACTGACAGCAGGCTAGGAGCCTTATCAGTATTGGTCATCACCCCAAGCATATTCTTTTCTGTTGTACTTCCTTTCAGCTCTCCAGACATCTGTATTCTTGGCACATGCAGCAGGTAATGAAGACTGTACCAAGAGCTTCTCCGTTACATAAAGTGTATGAAGAAGTCCTTCTGAGAAGGATGAAGGCAGCAAAGAGAATTGTTATTTTCAGGTCAGCATCCCCATGCTGGGCTGTACATATAAAACACTGACTTATGAGTCAGCTTTCATTTCAAATGTGGATCTTTCCACGGCTGCTCTTACAATTCTCCCCAGGTATAGGTAGCAGGACCAATTTTATAGTTACAAATATAAGTTTTCAATCTGTGACATTCTCAAATAATTTCAAGTTGAAGTTATTTTTACCTTGAATCTCTATTACCACAGGAGGTAAAAATTTGCTATTAGATATTCAGAATAACTGAGACATATCCATATTTGTAAGCCACCTCAGATTTTTACTTCTTCTGTGCTCTCCTTGAAGTGGCAGCTAAATTCTGGAAATTAATGAGAAATGCTTATTTGGCTTTCATGTATTAAACAGAGTGGGCATTTTGTCTGCACGCACCTTTTGTTGACTATTGTCTTGGGCTGATGTGTAACTCATTTCCTCTGAATTTAAGCATGGGCCCTTAACCTCTCTAGATCTGTGGAAATGTGCCTGTTGCTCTGCTGAACTCTGATTCTTAATCTGAGTTTTGCATATTGTTAAGGTTCGATGATTGGTGTTCTCCCCCCTTCTCTCTCTCCCCCTCTATCTGTGTCTGCCTGTCTCTCCTTCCCTCCCTCCCTCCTTCCCCCCTTTCTCTCTTCTTCCTGCTTCCTCTCCCTCACTGCTTCCCATCCTCATTCTCTCTGTGTATGTGGCTTATAATCCATGTATGAAGGAAATATTTACACTTTCTTTCGTGCTTGCTGCGCTAAGAAACCAGGGATGGAGATATCTTCTCTGATCCTTTTTAATTAGACCTATCCTAGCAAAAGTTTTGTTCTCTGGCTGATACATGAGCTTGATGTAGGTTTCCCCCATGAGCACTGCTACCCTTTCACTCACAAAGTTACACAAATACCTTGTATCCATATTTAAGTACCACCCCATTGCCTGGAATTTCTGCACGCCATCCTCCCTGCCATAACAATGAATCTAGGGTGGAGAGGGCAATGAGCCTCTCCTTAGGTGGGTTCTGAGGTTAGGTTCCAGGCAAAATATTGGTTGGAAAAATAGAGTATAAGAATTTTATGTGAACCCATGCTTCCACAATGCCATATTATTTGTTCTTTTCTGATGGTTTTGCTATAGGGCAGGAAAAATAAATGAGAGTCAAAGAAAGTGATCCAAAAGTGACTGTGGGCTATAAGGTAATCCAATATCTTTTCTTTGGTAATTGTAAGCAGGCAGTTAAAGATGCAAAAATAGGAGAAAGGTAAAACTAAGGATTCAGACCATTGCTGCCTATTTCTGTATAGCAAATGAACTTCCGATTTGAAAATGTTTTAGGGTAACTGAAAAATTGGACTTCTACTTTAAATTAGAAAGGGAATAGAAGATAAATTAAGCAGCAAGTAAAGTGGTTAGTGGGAAAAGTTGCTTCTAGAATTTCATATTCTTGAGTGTTCTTTTCTGATATTTAAATCTCATATTTTTATATTTTGATATTTACATCTTTGATAGAAAAAGAATGATTGATGTTTGAATTCAACAGACTGATAAAAACGGGTTCAACTATTTATATTAGGCAATGATAAAGTACGGCCCATAGGCTAAATGTGGATCATTACCTATTTTGTATTTTTTTTTGTTTGTTTGTTTGGTTTTTTTTTCCAGTACCGGGAATCAAACTCACGACCTTGAGCTTGCCAGGCAGGCCCTGTGCAGCTGAGCTAAATCCCCAGCCCCATTGTTTTTTTTTAAATTTTGTACATAAAGTGTTATCAGAACACAGCCAGCCAATTTTTTTTCACATACTGTCAAAGGCTGCAATGCCAGGGACTTTATGACTCAGAAATCTTCAAATATTTACTGTATGACCCTGTACAGAAATAGCTTTTTGGCCCCTGATTTATATATTGTGGCTCTAATCCTTATCTGCCTGATAACAAATTATGTGATTTAATGACCAGCCCAGTAAAATCACATTTCATTTTGATAGGATAGGCACTTTAGAGTTAGGTAGGAAACAATCACTCATTTTTTTGTCCCTGGCATTAATGAAATATGATAATTAGCAAGTGAATGTCATAGTTTCCTTTTTAAGTTAACTAATCATATTACAAATTTGATTATTTAAAAAACTATAATATCTTTGGTTGACCAGTATTGCATGTCTATATCTGTTTTCATGAGAAGCCACTTTGAAGATATCAATATGTAATACAACCACCATTGTTAATTCCCTACCACTTTGTTTGTAACTCTGTATTGTCCGTATTGTGCTTGTGATATGTTGTAAAATGTTGTATGTCTGTTAATGTTTCCCTCCTTTTATCTTTAAAATAAAAAAACTATAATACAGTGAAAGATGTATAAAAATAGTTAAATCTTTACTCCTCTTAATGAGTAATCATTCTGAGCATCAGCAACTCTTGTGAATATCACCATTTTCATGGAACTTTTCAATTGCTATCACTTGTAGTTGCATGATATGAATGGTTTATGTCTACATTTCTAATCTTTTCTCTCTTTACAGATACTATATTATGCTGTCATTTGACTTTGTTCTCACCATACCTAAAACAGTAGTTCTGACCCCGGCTGCACACTAAAATAACTTGCAAAGGTTTTCAACAGTGCCAAATAAATATGAATTGATTTTTTTCAAGGAAGGAGCCAAGCCATCAGCAAAAAGCTCCCCAGGTGATTCTAATATAAAATCTGGGGTGAGAATCAGAGATCTAAACCATAAACTGTGCTTATAAGGTGCAATGCCTGAGCTAGGCATACCCATTGTTGTTTCCAGAAGTAAAACATCAAATCTGGGAACTCATCGGATTATTTTCTAGACATCTCCCAGTGGCAAACTAAATGATTATCGAGACACAGTCATATAAAAATACCTAGGAACAGAGGCAGAAACATCATCAACTTCAAGGGAAAATGAGAAAAACATTTCTGTCAATAAATAACTTTCCTGGAAAATGGAGGCAGACATTGTTGTGTGATTTCATCCCATGTTTTTGAACATTCAAAAGAAAAAATGTTTGAGATGTGATTATTGTTTTTTTGCTTTTAATCTCAGACAAGACTTGGGTTCAGCCTGGTTGTAGGACCTCCTTCTCCAAGGGCTCCTGTCAGTCTCCTTGGGCACTCCAAGTGGTTGTCAGTCTCCGGCTTTTCTGTAAGCCGTGGCTGTAGCAACAGGGGCTTATTTACCTTGATTCAAGAGTTCTGGAAATCACTCTCACCACGGGTACCTGAAGCTTTCCTTTGCACATTTTCCTATCCTTTCTTTGCTCTTCAGAAGTTCCGTTCCATTGCTTCTCCATGTCTCTCTTTACCTAGGTCTCATACAAATTCAGTTGGGGGTTCATGCTGTCAGCTTCCTGGCTTACCTGTCTATTTCAGTAACCCTTCTCCCTCCCAGCTGGTCCTCACATGCTTTCCTTTATCTGAAACGCAAAAGTAGTTTTATTCAGACCTTTCAGACTGACTCGAGTTTATATTTCTTTTCTTTTTTACATTCTTAAGGAAGCAGTTTTCTATCATATACAACTTCAATATATTTTTTCAACTTCCCTCTGAGTAAGCTCAAAGCTCATCTTCAATCTATAGGAATCTATCTGGTAATTGATAGCGACACCTGGGCCAGAAACATCTTAATTGCTTTCTATTATTTGCATAAATCTTCCATAAAATACAGAATGGATTTTTAACCTTACTAATGAATAAACATGTTAGCCCATATAGGTGAAATGTTAATTGCTTTTCTCAGTTAACATTTTGAATGACAGCATGATACAGGTGAGCTGTCAAATTTAGGCGTGTCTCTGAAATACGGCTCCTTTACCCATTCAATCCCTCATTTTCCAAATGATCTAACTTGTCACAACAGAAGCTTTGAGAATTTTCATTCTTAAGGACAGAATATTTTTATATGGAGCTGATTAAATCTATTCAAGAATTTTTAATAAGTTAAACGTACATCTTTGCTCATTCAATTCAGCATAGACAAATGTGAAACCCTTGGTTGATAGCTCTGCATTGTTAGATGGCATAAAATTACTCACCCATATCTACCTGCCTATCTCTCTATCTGTCTATCTATCTCTCTGTCTATCTATCTATCTATCTATCTATCTATCTATCTATCTGTCATCTATCATCTCTAGCTGCCTAATCCAGGAGCCTTCAGGTGTATCATTTATTGTGTGTATTTGCTTGTATCTTGCATCTTTATTGTGTGTATTTGCTTCATGTGATATTAAAACTAATTTATGATCTCAGGAAACACACAAACCGATTCTGTAATAAGAGAAAGTGACCCAAAGTACAAAGAAGGATAAGTGTATTTCTGGAGGATCATCCACAAAGTAGATTAAGTATCTACAGAAAATAGTAAGTTGCTGGTAAATTGTTTTCTTTTCCTGTCCATGTGCACTTGGAAAACACAGTGATTGCCGTAAGCATTATAATGGCAGAATGTACTGTTGGAAATTGAACATTTTGCACTCGTGTGTGTAAGTCAGAAGTGAATAGATATTACTTCAAGTGCAATGTGTTCATATCTCTTTACTCACACAATTTTGTGGTCATGTGGCATCCTGATACTTAGAGTAAGCCCAGATACATTCAATATTCTTCACTTGTATTTCCTGTAATCTTTTGTTCCTGCCGTATTGTTTCTGCATAGTTGATTTTATGGTCCTTGGTGTTAACAGTTTTATTATTCTTAGAAATCATCGTCATAGGTCTTTAGTGGAGGCTGCTCTTCTACCCAGTGCCCTTGCTATTCAACATATCCTGTGGAGAAGCAAAGCATCAACTGGGCACTTGATGGAAATGCAGATCTTCTGGTTCCTCCACAGTTACACAGAATCACAATTCAAATTTAAATTCTCTACACTGCAGTCAGAGAAACACTGCCATCCACATTCCAGCGTTCCCCTCCCTCTTGCAACTCTTGTTCCGGGGAAGATGATTTAAGAACCAATAATATTCTATTGACTGTTCCAATTGTAGATCGAATTTTTCAAAGAGAAGAGCAAATACCTTGAGTTACACCCTATAATCCACTTTTTTGGAAGACTGTCCTTAGTGGCACAAGGGTACAATAGCCTAGACAATTAGTCTGTTTCATCCACCCTTCATCCATTACGTCACTGTGTAATTTTGAGCAGGGGTACTTTAATGGGTTTTCATAATGGACAAAAATGAAGAGATGTAGTTTATGAAGTAAATTTATAATGAGACAATATAATAAAATAGTTATGGTCATGATCTCTGAAGACTCCTGGACCCAAATCCTGGCCTTATGACTTATTAACTATGTGACTTACTTCAATTTACCTAGCCTCTCTGTGCATAATGGGGATAATGACATTATCTACTTTCTAGATCTGCTGTGAAAATAAAGGAGTTGACATATAAAATGCATGTAGCACAAAATAGTTACTCAAATTTTAAAATGTCAATTACTATTATTTGATATTAGGAAATCTCTGTTCTTAGGTTTAGTGGTACACATCTGTAATCTCAGCACTTCGGGAATCTGAGTCAGGAAAATCACAAGTTCAAGTCCAGCCTGGGCAATTTAGTGAGACTTCTATGTAAAATTAAAAAAATAAAAAACTGCTGGAGGTGTAGATCAGTGTCAGACCCTGGGTTCGATCATCAGTACCCCCCAAAAACAAACAAACAAGAATCTCTATTTTAATGTATATTAAGAATGTAAATTTACAACTATAAAATATTCTTAAGAAGTCTCTTTGTTAATCTGAAATCCAGATGCTCCCAAGAACTGACTGCTGGCAGGTAGCAGGTTTTAAAACTTGAAAACGATTTAGGGCATTTCCATGATATAAGAGCCATGATGCTGTGGGTGACATACCAAATACTTATGATACTAATTGATTAAAGACAAGTTATAAATTCAAAGGGCTAACTTTATGTTTACAATACATTTAGCATCATAGAGAGTGAGGTAGATTTATTATGCCATGGTATCAGTAACTGTAATTTAGTGACCAAATATCAATCTCGAACATGTGTTTATGCTCACAATTGGTGTATCAGAGGCTGTCTTTCCACTTTGCTGAAATCTTTAACTCAGAGTACATGCTACGGTATTTTGTACTGTGTACCAATTACACCATGTTCAGTGTTGGTATTCTCAAACTCATATACCCTGCCAACAATGTATGACTAAAATTACAAGACAAGGGGGTGAGTGCATTTGGAAGATAGTTTTCCACCATCTATACTTTAAACCCTGTATTTATTTTTCAGTGAGATGTACAGCTTCTTGCTCATTAGGAAAGACAATCTACTTACCAAGTGTACAAAGACCTGGCTCATTTGTAGTTTAGAAGATCTATATTCTCTTAAATAGTAGCTCACTCTTCTCAATTTACATCATGGTTTGAACCTGATTATCTTTCCAATATTGAAACAATTATTCAGTTTTTTAGTTCAGTATTCAGACTATTTTGTAAATTCATCCTCATGCCAAATTTGGCAAAAAGCTTCAGTGAAACAATAACAGCATCAAAAACCTGAGCCTATACTACATAGTAATTTTTTTAAAAAATCAGAGATTCTCTAGCAAAATAGTCTTTTGGGGACATAGTACTCAAAAATCTAAAGGCGTAGTGCAGAGATATCCAGAACCCTGACCAAGTCCTCAAAATAGTGGATTTTATTTCCTTTTCCAGCTTCTCTGTGAGCTCAGTATATCCGCACCACATTCAATCATTATTCTTACTTGGTTTACTTTTCTATTTATGACATGATTTGCTAATTTAAGTGATGAAAGACTCTCCAAACATTTTTTAAATATGAAGCCATCAGAATCATAGGTGTGGTAGATACTGTTCGGCCCTAGCTGCTGGAATTGTCTGAAAACAGCCTTGTTTTCTGAGCTCTTTCAGAATTGCCTCAATTTCAGAGAGATCATTCATTCACGAACATGCTTCTTTTCATACTGGCAGTCTTGTCCCAGTAAATATTTAAGAAGTAGCTCCTCAATTCAACAAACAAACCCAGATTTACAACCTTTGGTGAGGGATTTAGATCTCCATGATGTCAATGTTCCCTACATTCCTGGTGTCAGACCACCAACAGAACTGACTTCATTGGATGCATGGCGAGAATTGGTGCACGTGATCAGCTCCTGGGAGCAGTTTTGAGCCAGCTCCAGCACACCATTGCACCATGGCCCATATCCTGATACTGATTACTTAGGAATAGAAAGGCGTAGATAACTCAGGACAATGCAGAAGGAAAGTTCACAAAGTGAGGTCAGCTGATGCTGTTATGAGGCCAGCATCACAGCTCAAACTTCGCACCTACCCAATCCTGCTTTCTTCTCCCTCCCTTACACAAGAGTTGGTCCCAAGAACACATCTTAATAAGAATTCTAAATGTAGCCGGGCATGGTGAGGCACACCTGTAATCCCAGCACTCAGGAGGCTGAGGCAGGAAGATCGCTGTGAGTTCGAGGCCAGCCTGGGCTACAAAGTGAATTCAAGACCAGCCTCAACTGCATAGAGAAACCCTGTCTCAAAAAAAAGGATAAAAAGAAATTCTAAATGTAAAATTGCCTCCTTCCTGGGGAAACCAACCTGTAACCATTATTTTTTTAAGTCTCTCTGTGTGCCGACCACAATCTCTTTCAGTTTTGAAGAGGAAATGTCATATGCTTCTGAACTTTTTGCGTAACAGAGAATCTAATTTAAATACTAATATCAGGGCATCAAATTTATAATGAAGACAACTGGAATTACAATTACAGGTTTTTACTCAGCTACCAGAAATCTTTATAAGACACAGCAGTGCTCTCTACAGTTGGACCGTCTTTTGAGACTTCTGATTCAGAAAAGATACTTATAGGACAGTTTCATAATGCAAAATATTGTCTGCCTTTCTCCAGCTGCAGGAAAAAAGGTACAATTTTCTCCTTCCTGTTGTGATAAAATGTGTCATACGCAGTTAAAAGGATTTGCTCTGTCACGGCTGACCACCTATGTTCATGAGCAAACATCATTAAAAAATATGATTGGCAGAACCCAAAACTTACATTAGGAAAGGAAACAGCAGAAAGGGAATGACAAGGGATAGGCTATAGGTGAGGGATGTAAAGCAACGCACCTCCTCTTTGATCCTATTCAGGATTTTTTCAAGCCTGGTGTTGACTGCCACATGTCTACAGTACCTTTGAAAACGCAGATTACCCCACTTTCAGGAAGCCTACTGAGATTGCCTAGGATGCTCTCTGTTTAGGTTTCTTATTTTATTATTTTTATTGTAATTTTTATTTAAACCTACAGCCACTTGTGTTTATGTGTCACTCTTGAGCACATAGGAGTCATTGGGGAAACTGTGCACCGGTCACTTTCTAGCACTAAGCAAATTCCAGCTTTGTAAACAAAATGCACAGCTGCTCCTACTGTGGTGGCTGTCTACCTCACCAGGACCCATGAGGCCTGGGTGCTACCAGATTCCTGGATTCATGAACAGAGTAAAACAGGTTACCACTGTGAGCATCTCATGTATCACCCAGGATCTACCGTTCTTAAGCAGCACGCCATATATATATGGCACTTGAGATAATTATTTTCTACTTTTCCAGCATGTGTATGTGTGTAATAAATTAAAGATAAAACTTAGGAGGTGCGATCAGAAGAGGATACTCATAATATTCCAGACTGTTGGATTGCCGCTTTCTCCATGATTCCTGGGCGAGCTTTTTCCCCCATGAAAAGGAACTTCCCTCTCTTCGTACCTTCCTTAGGAGTTTCCATCATGAGTTCCTATCATACACGATCATTATGAGTTTATATCATTTTTCCCTTACTCGGGGACAAGGTTTGCAAGAGCAGGACTCATATCCAATGCTGGATGTTTCAGTTCCTCCCCCTAGTATATTTTACCTTAGAAGTAATCAGTGTATATCTTTGGAAAAATGAAACAATGACAGGAATAATTTTTGTTCTCAGTGCAGCTTTCAGAAGCATTCTCATAACTAGGCTCAAAGTGCTTTTGTGCTGCAAAGTCTAAGCATTGAAATGCAAAGCCTCATCATTCTATTAAAGTGAAGTTGTCAGAAATGATATATGCAAACACCAAAGCCTAGTGTCATTTGATGTTCTAGATTCTTGAAATGGATTAATGATAGAAAACAAAAGTAGTTGTACATTGCAGAAATTGACAAGGAGTGCACTTCACTTCATAATTATGCATTTTCAAAAACGAAAGAGGAAAGATCATACTAATAATAATGGCAACAGTCATCACATGGTCATCTACTTTTGAGCACCCAAACTGTGCCAGGTGGTTAATATATTAGTTATTAACTATCAAGAGAAAGTTAATGTTCATATATTGATATAAACATCATAGATAAGATGACCTAAGTTTATTTATATTTGCAGCACTGGAGGTCAAATCTATGGCTTTACACTTGCTAAGCAAGCATGCTACCACTGAGCTACACTCCTAGCTCCGAGGATCTAGGTTTACTACAGTTTGCTAAGTAAAAGGAAGCCTGAATTACTAATGGGATCATTGCATCCTTACTGGTGGCCCACAAAAAGCCTATCACATAGGATGAGGGGATTGTCTTGTACTTTGGAGCTACAAAGCCATTCTTGGAGATACTGTCCAATTCTTTTTTTTATTTTAAACAGAAAAGAAAAAATAACAACCAAGACAAAAACAAAACAACAGAAAAACGAGTTAACAATGGTTGTTATATTACATATTGTTATTCTCAGTGAAGTTGCTCAGATTACCAGATGTAAGCATACAGGACTGATGAAACAGTTAAAGAGAATAAAAATATAAAAAAATTAGAAACGGTACAGTTTTGCTAATCAAGGTAGTAGGGATTCATCAATGGCTGTTACATTGCATAGTTGTCTTCTAATTAGTTGTTCACATTACCAGATAAAGTCATGTGAAATGGGTCAGAAATAGAAAAATTTAATCATTAACTGCTCCTTTCAATAAACCAATAGACATCAGCAGCACAATTATCCCAGCTATCCCTGCATATCCATATATATTGTTCCCTTCCTTTTTTCTTTCTTTTTTCCTTTCCCTCATCTCAGTTGTTCCCTCCCCGTGAGCAACTTCTTTCCCTTTCTCAATATCTATTGCAGCTTTTGGGTTTTATTCCCTTTTTCAGGTTCTTACACTAGGGAGACAATACGATGTTTACACATGCATGTCTGATTTATTTCACTTATGAGTATGATATCTAAGTGCATCCATTTTCCTATAAAAGCCTCAAGTTTATCTTTTTTATAGCTGAATAATACTACATTGTATAGAAATACCACATCTTTTTTATCCATTCCTCAGTCCAGTTCTTATAAGAGCTACAAATTCACCTTGAATAATCTTCATAAGTCAATTGCACATAAAGAAATTAGACATAGCAGGGCTATGCTTTTGTAACTGAGAGGTGATATAAGCTTTAATGCATATGCTTACAGTTTATTTAGACCAAAACTAATACATTAATTTGCATTCAGTTTATAAACTTCAGTATATTAATAGGAATAAAATAGCTAGTAGAAAAGGTGACCATACTCCTAAGTATAATTGATGTACCTTGTCACTGTTTTAACACTGCTTTTCAACTTGTCTCTTACCTCACCCATGTTCTGCTTCCAGTTTGTTTTTGTTCAGCTTTGGCTCCACTGCTCCTGCTTATACTGTGCTGCTTTTTGAAATGTTAGCTATTATCAGTCATTTCACATAATTCTACTACTTATTACTGCCATATTAAAGCAGTTCTTCATTTTCATTTCTGGGGCCAATTCTGTCTGCTAATACCAAAAATATTTTCAAGGTACTCTTTTTGTCTCCTGCTGCAGTAGCAGAGAAGAGAGCGCTCCCGACACAGATAATGTGTTGAGTCATAGGCTTCAGTAAGGTAATGATGCTTGTGACTGACACTGAGATACTCAACAAATAGCAGTCTCTTTTCCCATACTCCATTTGCCTATTATATAAGCTATAGTTATTATTCCAGTATTTAGTCCTGGTTCAGCTCCCATCACTCTTGCAGAACAAAATTGTTTACATGAGCAAATCATTCTTGTTGAAGTGGTTGTCCCCATCAAATAGAGCAAGACTTAAACTCACCAGGTTTGCATGTATTGGCATCATTTCTTCAATGCTCAGCAGATCATATATCACCTATGATATTTGCATCTCATAACAGCCCTACTAGGTAGGCAATAAGATAGGGAAAGTGAGGCACAGAGACACTAGGGACTTATTTAAGGTTACCTATCCAATTAGATGAAAAGCTGGAATATGCCATTTTCTTGCCCCCTAACTGTTCTTTCTACTAGGCTAGACAATGATGTTCCCAAAGAAATCCCTGCAAAAAATTCTTTGAGCATTGAAATACACATAATGTATACAAAATCACCTAATTAACAAGTTTATATTGGGCATTGGGATCTTTGTTCTCCCCTGGAAAGAGTCTATTTTGCAAAAGACTGGCATGGCATTTAATGTAAACCTAATTTAAAAAAAAATACATCTAAATAGTTCTCAGTCAGAAGCAACCAGGCAACAGCCCACTTGACCCAAAGCCAGTTTCGAGAGCCAATTTTCCCCAAAACACAGAAAGACGGATAGAGCAACCGTAATTATTTCTATGAGATAATCCTACCAACTCAGATCAGCTAAGGTGCAAGTGAATGTACTTAATTGCTCAGCTGTGTATTTGCTTGAATGTAATCAACCACTTACTGGGAGTTGCTGTCTAACTATTAGGATATTGGCACAAGAAAAGCTAAATAAATTAGAGAGAGTTCATTCTTTATAAAACTGCCTTTGGAAGGAAAGTGTCTTCCATGTTCAGAGCCAGGGGAAGCTGGAAAAGACCAAGGTTGGAAGTCAGGTAACAGCCATAACAAAATACTTACTCTTAATGAGCATGCCCCATACGCTGTTTACACAGGGCATGGCCCAAAGCCACTGACCTCCGGAGAATGCCCTTCTGCCATTCTGGATCAATGGGCAGTTTATTAAATGCACCTATTACCCATGGAGTGAGCACCAGCGTGAAATGAGTTGCGCTTGATGAGCAAGGAGAACAAGAGGCTTGCTTTTATAGCATGAATAACATCTGTTCTTTCAAGCATGAATTCAACAACAAGAGGAGGAGATTGCCAGACAAAGCTGAAAAACAAACATCATGATGTTTGGTCTCCAGGGCAATTACCTTGATATCTGAGTATTTATCTTTTGTCCACATGAACTTGTGCAGCTTGACCATGCTCTGCCCAAGGGCTGCAGCTATGAGGAAAGTGTTAATCCATGAGCTGGTACAGGGAGGGGTCCATGTGGCCATTTAAAAATAAAAAATGGATAGCTATGCCTTTTCCTCCAAGATGAGACTTTTCTGTGAAAACACTGGAAGGAGAGGTTACATCAGGTAATATCCATGGTTAAAGGAAAGGCTCTGAATGTGAAATGATGGATCTTCCAAGATTAAAGGACCCACTGCTGTGCTTTTGTTCTGAGAGCTTAAATGGCTCTTTAATATTTTGAAGATTCTATCAAATGCAACCTTCTCTCATCTGTTGTCCCAGCCTCCAGTTCATCTCTACTTTATTTTACCCTATTTGCCACTCTACAAATTTAAGTGCTATTCCACTGGCTGTTTGCTTACGTATGTGCTTGCTTGCATGCCTGTATCTACAGCTACATCAGTGTTTAGTACTAAACCATATATATGCATCATGACATATTGGAAACGTACGTTTTTGCACAACAATATGTTGGTACCCTTTGCTTTTGCAAAATTTTATTTAGCTTTGTCTTCCATTCATTTGCTCATATCCTCTTCTCTACAACCCAATCACTTGTTTCCTGATCTGTTAGCCAGGAAGTAATGCAACATTTATCTTTCTTGTTGTTTACACCCACAAGAAGCACCACTTATATTTTGTGGGTCCTCGTGAAGACTGAAAATGTGAGTCATTATTTGAAAAGCAGGATATTGACGCTATAGGCACTAAACTATGAAGTTTTCTCTTTCTTCTGTGGCCTCTCTCTTGACTTTTCACAGTGTTCTTAAATTGTGATTCAGCCTCATTCTGAGTAAAGCAAAATTAAATTTTTTACCATTTACATTCATTTTACAATTCATCTGTACATTGTGTAATACCAGTTTTAAAGGCAGGTACAGGAGCATTTTTCTCATTTACAGAATCACTGAAATTACACAGTTCACCTCTTATAGCCAATTTATACATGTATATTTTGTTCTTACCAGTACAGTGGAAATGCTGCATGAACTAACTCAAATGTATCTGTTTCACTTTTTAAATTTTTACTTGTATTAGTGCATGTTTACAGTTTCAAAACAAGATGATAGGAAATTAACAATGGTTATTGTAAGGTCTACTGTTATCTTCAAATGATGATTCCCTTCATCATGGAGAGTCCCTAGGTACGTAACACACGTTAGTTGTGTTTACTTCTCCTTCCCCTCTCTTCCCTCACCCGCCTCCATCTTTTCTTCCCCTTCCCATTTGCAAAAGATCTAACTCTCTGTTTACCAACACTATACCTTCAGATTACTGATAAGGAAAGACTGAAATGAAGAGAAATTTGGGCTTGCCCTGTCTTTTGCCTTTCTGTGTCACATTTGCTGTGTAAGTGGTTCACTGACACTGGCAAGTAACATGAGCAAGAAAGGCTGTGATAGGGTTCCTTGATTCTGCACATATTTTTCCATGTCATTCCCTTCTTTCTGCATGTCCAAAGCAAGTACGTTTTGGAATAGGAAGTAACCCCTCTGAGGTATTGCAAACATAATGCACTTATACTTGTTTTGAGCCTCACTGAATTTTTCCACACCATGGGTCCAGTAGAATTTTGTATACACAGGGGCCTCACAAATGCTAATGTGTGAGCAGGACAGCAAGGGACACACAAGACACATATTGCACTTGTCTCTTTTACTCATTCGTGCTTCACTGTCTTTGGGACTTCACTTATAATTTCAAGGAAAATAATGAGGTGAGAATTTCAAGATGGCAACATCCTAAACCCAGGCTGGGTCCGTTCTGAATTTCCAGATCTGTGACTGTACATTTTGAATACCATGAAGTGAACCAGGCCTTTATGTCTCTAATGATGTCTTCACATAAAAGTGTCCAATGTATACCATCAAAGGAAAATTGTTATTATTCATTAGATGAAAAATGGTTGAGATCAATAATGGAGGAATTCTATGAGGGCAGGTATCTCATCTCGGTACACAGGTGCGAGCACCCCATAAGTAACTGTCAAATAAAAAGTGACTATAATTTGACAGAAAGAAAGTGATAAAATGAAAGGAAAATGAAGGAAAGGGAAAAAACAGCTATAGATTAGAGTGATTAAAGGCATTAACTGTGAAGCCAGATCTCTTGGGTTCAGGTTTGGTTTCTATTTCATATCAAGTGTGACACCTTGGGTAAGCTACATAACTCCACTTGGTCTCAGTTTACTTATCTGTACAGTGAATGCAGTGATAATAATACCCAACTTGTAGGACTGTTTTGAGTATTAAGTGAGTTAATGATGTTATGTATTTAGAAGAATGCCTGGCACATATTAATCAGTATGGACATATTAGGTGATATATGTAGATATTTATCAGGAGAAAATCACTAAGTTAGAGTCTCTCTAGAAATTACTCCTCACAACAATGGTAAGAGGCATGCAACACTTTATCAGTTTCTAAAGCTCAAAGTCTCTTACATTTGCACAGCGAGTAAGAAGGAGTACTGTACAAGGATTTGAATTTGGCCTACATCCTGAGTGGCATGTTTATAACTTTTTTTATATCATACTGGCGATTGAACTCAGGGGCTTCACACTGAGCTACATCTCCAGCCCTTCTAAAATTTTGAGACAGGGTCTGGGTAAGTCTCTAAGTAGCCCAGGCTGGCCTCCCACTTGGCAGTTTTCCTGCCTCAGCCACCCAGTGTGCTAAGATCACAGGTGTGTGCCACAATACCTGGCTTTAATACCACCTTTAATACCATATTCCTCTTATTTCCTTAAATGAGCCAACTTTTAATAGACCCTACAGCTTCTTGGTTTTTATTTTAAAGAGACAAAAATGAGACAGAAACACAATAAAATGGAAAAAAAATTCAAAACAAGATGATAGGTAATTAACAATGGTTATTGTAAGGTATAATGTTATCTTCAAAGTAGTTGCTCAGATTACGAGGTACAGGCATGCAAAATTGATCAAAGAATATAAGCACTAATGGTTCCTTTCAATGAACTAATAGAAATTAGTAGTACAATTACCTTAGCTATTTTGTGTATATATACATATCTTTTTCCCCGTTCCTTCTTTTCTCTTTTCCCTCATCCCAGTCATTCTTTCTTTTCAAGCAGTTTCTTTCTCTTTCACAATATCTGTTGTACCTTTTGGATCTTATTTACTCTTTCAGGTTCTTACACTAGGGAGACAATACGATGTTTACACATGCGATTTTGATTTATTTAACTCATGAGTATGGTTCTAGTTGCATCCATTTACCTATAAAGGCTTTGAGTTTATCTTTCTTTATAGCTACTCCATTGTATAAAAGTACATCTTTTTTTTTTTTTTTTTTTTTTTTTTTGTTTTTTCTCCAGTACCGGGAACCGAACTCATGACCTTGCGCTTGCCAGGCAGGCGCTTTGCCGCTGAGCTAAATCCCCAGCCCCAAAAGTACATCTTTTTTATCCATTCCTTGGTTGATGGACATTTGGATTGTTTCCATAAATTGTGCTGCTATAGCATGCCTCAATTTAAGTAACAAGATGGAGGTTTCTGAGAAAAGTGGCAAATGAATTTTTGCCACCCTACTATTTATAACATGAGCAAAACTACTTTTATGGAATTAAATAGTTAATGCCTTTGGAGGTAAATGATCACCCTATTATAATTTTTAAGTTGTCATTCATCATTAGAATTTGCTCAAAATGGAAATTACAACTATTAATAGAAGTTTATTTGTTAATTTCTACCTCTTTGATTCCCAAAGAAACATGATAACAGAAATCAAGGAATCATACACCTCACCAGGAGGGGAGGAAACCCATCCTAGCATTGCATACTCTTGTATTTAGAAAGAACATCAGCTGAGGGATACGAAGACATGGTACTTGCAGCTAGGACTGACTTAGATATCTAGCCACACACTCTGTTAGGCTGAAGAAAATGAGAGACCCACCAAGATCATAGGCTCTCAAAGATGATATGAAATGTATGCTAACCACTACATGCTAATTTTCTGATGGTGATTATGAAGATATTTATAGAGAGTTTCAAAACCTTACTCCCACCCTTGACGCCACAATACTATTTTTTCAACAATGTTCTTCATTTGGGTACTTTCCTTCTTCTGGAATGTGGATCTCAGGGTCTAAAATGACCACTGGAGTATATCTTACTGACACAGTAAGGTTAAGATTGTTAGGAGGAAAGAGAAAGATACCAAAGAAATTTTCACTGTGAATTCTGAGAAAAGAGTAGTTACAGATATTGATAGATACTCTTCTAGAGGGATACCCATTAAAAGAGTAATTAGTGGGGCTGGGGATTTAGCTCAGCGGCAAAGCGCCTGCCTGGCAAGCGCAAGGTCGTGAGTTCAGTTCCTGGTACCGGAGAAAAACCAAAAAAAAAAAAAAAAAAAAAAAAAACGAGTAATTAGTGATACAGTTTGCAGAAATGAAACGTCTTTGTTTCCTTTCTTGAAACAAGCTTTCACTATATAGTCCTGGCTGATCTTTTAAATTGTTATTTTGTGATATGAACACTTATTATAGGATGGATTCTTTTTGCAAATTTTAACTGTACAATACAGTATTGGTAACTATAGGCACTATCTTGTACAAATCCTTAGGGATAAAAATCATTTTGAAATAAAATATATCTAGGCAGGTGTGCTATAAGAGATGAAAGATATAAAATAAATTTAGAAGTAACTCCTCATATGATAGTGTTTTTCTAGGTCCCAGGACATACACATTTCAGCTCCTTCACTTACCTGGACAATCCTTTAGGTATCATCCTCCTTCGGGTGGCCCACTATGTACTGGGATCCACTTCTATTTCTACATGAGTCTCTCTAGAGTTCAATCTATCCTGTATCCCAGCTAGCTCTTGCATTCTCATTGGATTCTGCATGCACTTATCCCCTCCGTGGTCATCATATGGGGCTTTGTGCTCTCATCTCTGGCGCTTGTCCTGCTTATTCCAGGATGACCCTGGCCCCTGTAATGTCTCGTTTTGTTCTTGTCTAGCACCTACAGTTCACAGCCTAGAAGGAACAGACTTTGTGTTCACATACATCGTTCAAATGTTTGTGGCAGAATGCGCAGAGACAAAACACAGAGTAGTGGATCCCAAGGGCTGAAGAATAGAGGACCAGAGAGTGGTTGTTAATGGGTATAAGGCTTCTTTTTGGTTTGATGAAAATTATATTTTGACAATAATTGCACAACTACAAATACAGTACAAGCAACTTAGTTTTATACTTTAAAAACATATGGTGTATGAAATATATTCTGATAAAGCTGTAAAACATAGTTGTGGTATCATTTTTATTAATGAAAGATCAAGATCCCCTCAAATCAACACGCTTCTTCACTTTGTTTTGGTGGGGTGTATGCTGTTTATCAAACCCAGGACCTCACACATGACAAATATGCGTTCTCCCACTGAGCTATGCCTTCAAACCTGTTGTTCATCTCTCAGTGCTGCTACAAACTTGAAAATATACATTGAGTTTGGTCTAATGGTCTTTATGATTGCCTCTGGTTCTAAAATTCTTAATATCACGCTAACATAAGGATTGGTTCATAGAGGATTCCAGGATACTTGACAAAGGAAATTGGTATTTGCAGGTTGGCTAGTGTTGTCTTATAGAAAGACTAAGGATAAGAAGTGAAGAAGTTTGAGTTCCTCTACTGAGGCCCCTACTTACAATCTATGAGACATTTGGCAAGTCACTTCACTTTATGGACTTTGCTTTCCTATCAGTAAAATTAATGAATTGGACCACATGACTATAAAAGCTTCTGTCAGTTTTAACGTTCTATGACTCCATATACATGGACAAGTCATTATTTGTAAACAGATTAATTTTTTAAAATATCACTACTAAGTTCTTCCTAAATAAAATATTTGTGAAGTTTAGTCCCTACCCCATAAGTAAGCAAAATGCCTAAAATATGATTAAGTTCAAAGACTGGGGGATAAGACTACTAAAATAAATGTGTGTGTGTGTGTGTGTGTGTGTGTGTGTGTGCATGAGTGTGCATGTGTGTGGTGTGTGGTGTGTGTGTGTGTGTGTGTGTGTGTGTGTGTATCTGTTTTCCCCATTTCCAAGCACGAATGTTATGGTATCTCTAGATTGCACCATCTGTATTTTATCTAATGGCATGGCCTTTTAAAACCAAGCTGTATTTTTAACACCTTCCTTGCAAAAGACAGGCAGCAGTATACAGCTCAGTGGTGCTAACCTCTGATGACCAGTACTGTTATTTCTGATCACAGGCAGCTGAAGGCCAAAGCCGCAGAAGCCACAGGAGATGTTCGTTCTGACACTTGGGTCTCCACAGAGAGCAGAGCCAGTGCTGGCTGATGCAAGCCTTGCAGGTGCACTTAGTTATGAATGCAGAACCTGGACACTCTGACATAGTCCATGTTTTCAAGCCCCCTCCAGGGACCTTGAGGCAGTGTATCTAGGACTAGGCTAGAGATGAAACTTTGTAGGAAATAACCAGTAAACAAAAGGCTTTTCTGACATTTTTGCTTCAGGGTACGGTATTTTGAATGCCTTTAGCATTTTCAGAATAATATTCCTATATTTTCTGTGCCAGAGCTCTTAAATGTTTTAAGTAAAAGTGCATTGATTATGAGACTGAGTTTATCATGTTCAGGATTAAGTAACATGGCACTGATAAAGAATGGAAAACGGCAAAAGCGCCTGCCTGGCAAGCGCAAGGTCGTGAGTTCGGTTCCCGGTACCGGAGAAAAA
>NW_004955509.1:3007317-3016808 GCF_000276665.1 Chinchilla lanigera
CAAAAAAAAAAAAAAAAAAAAAAAAAAAGAATGGAAAACAAATACTAAAAGAAGCCAAGCTAAAATGGTGAAGTATTTTTCTTTGTGATCTCGTCTCTCATTCTTTCCACTTCAGATTAAAGATATTTTCAATTAAAATAAAATAGGCAAGAGTCTATTCATGTTGCTCCCACAAACTCTCTTCAGTATTCTTGGTTTGTGACTGGCTAACATAGTCTAGTAAATTCTTAGTATTATTCCCTTTCCCTCTTCTAACAAGCTCTCTTTCTGGAAATAATTCCTGGTGACAGCTACTCTGATAGGGTGTTGGCTAGACTGTTGGTTTCAATTTTTGAGCTTGCTAGAGCAAAACACAAAGCATTCAGGGATATACACTTAGAGGCAAGAAAACATAAACATTTTAAAGTTTTAAGAGCTAGAATATAGTTGCTACACCAAAGCTCATAAATAAACCTCTACAGTGGTTCAAATATATTATGATTCTATTCTTTAATTTATTTCCTTTCTTGTAAAAATTTACCATACAACATGATGCTTTGATAAACATTAGTGATGTGATTAACACAGTCAAGCAAATTAACACATTCAACATCTCACATAGCTTTCTCTTTTATTATGTTGAGAGTACCTAAAATTTACTGCTTTAGCAAATTATCAGTATATAATGCATTATTAAATGTACTTCTCAGGCTGTACCCTAGGTATCAATCCATCTTGCAAGACTATAGCTTTGTACCCTTAGACTGACATCTCCCCATTCTCTTTGCTTGCTCCCCACAACATGTAACTACCATTGTATATATTTGTTCTGTTTTTTCTAGATTTATGAAATCTTGAAATACATTTCTCTCCGTTTCTGACTCATTTCACCCAATATAATGTCCTTTTATCTGTTTTTGTAACTATTAGGGCATTCTATTTGCACTTTCATGTTCATTTTGGTGAAGTATAACTTTAAGATGTAATGAATCCATGTCCCCCAAATATATACCTCAAACAATATTTACTGGGCTATACAGTACATCTATTTGTCATTTTCTTTAGACACCTCTATAATGTGTTCTACAGTGGCTGCACCAATCTGCATTCCCACCAACAGTGCACATTAATTCCCTTTATTGTACATCTTCATCTCTCATCTTTTTGATGACAGCCAAGTAATAGGCATGAGGTGATATTTCATAGTGTTTTGACTTAGAATTCCTTGATTAGTGATGTTGAGTACTTTTTTCATATATCTGTTGTGCATTTTATGTATTCTTTGAATAAATATATATTCATATCCTTTGCCCATTTAAAAAAATTGGGTGGGCTTTCTTTGTTCCTTCGTTCGTTCCTTCCTTCCTTCTCTCTCTCTCTCTTTCTTTCTCTCTCTCTCTTCCTTCCTCTCTTCCTTTTTTGTTACTGTGCTTCGTGAATTCCTTACATATTTTGGATTTAACCTCTTATCAGATATAGAGTTCACAATTACCTTTTCCAAACCCACAGGCTGTCTTTTCACTTCAATTTCTTTGCTGTGCAGAAGCTTCTTAGTTTGATGTGGTCCCACTTATATATTTTTTCTTTTGTTTTCTGTGTGTTTGGTGTTCTATGCTTAATTCTTTATAAGAGCAGAAGAATACATTCGAATATCATGAAATCATCATCTCTTTTGGTCACATGTACATGTATTCTATTCACTTTGCTTCTGTATATCTATCATTTGTTACACAGAATTGAAATATAGCTTGGGATAATCTCATAGAGATTGATATCTGTGGGCAAGTAGATTGTAGTCAAGTAAAGCCTTAAAGAGAAAAATACCTAAAATATCTCATTGTCTGATCAGCTGTACTTTTGTCTCTCAAGTGGTCTTTATGTACAGATATCTACTCTTTGCAGTTCTTCCTAAAGAGCTAAAGACAGATAGTGCCATTTGGAATATCTGTATTATTGTTCACAGACATTCAGACATACGGCAGTGTATGACACTTAAGTATTCCCACACTATTGAACTCTGGCCAGGTCATGTGAGTTTCTTTTGCCAGAAAAACATTAGCAGAAGGCTATATATCCCTTTTGGACAGAAACTGTAAGAGTTAGAACATCATTCTATAGTTTCCTTTTTTTCCTCCCTCGGGAATTATGGAAACAAGGACCTAGAAGCTTCCATCAACTTGAATCTGATACGGGGGAGAAAAGAGGCCCCGTGATGACCTACAATGCATACGAAATGTGAGAAATAAATGTTCTTTTAAGCTTCACATATTTGGAGGTTGCTTCTTATTAGACTAAAACCTAGTTTGCTATGACTGACAGATACATCATCCTTGCTCTTGAGATTTTTAAAATGTAGTATTTAGGACAAATAGACATACCCAACCGTGAGTAATACATAAAAATATATAAAGATACAAATTCAAATGTTACATTACAGGGATGTAGATTGACTTAATGAAAGAAAAAGGATAAAGAAGTTAACAAGTACATAGGGAAGAAAATGACCGGGTATTATGTTGTGAGAGAAAATAGAAATAGCAACAGTAACAATCACAAGAACTCCTCACTGGTCTGCTGTCCTTTCACCTCCCTCCTCCAACTCTTTGGGTCTGTGGGATATTCTAGGTATTTACTTAGTAATGGCCAAATCTGCTCAGTTGACATGCAATCATTCAGTTTCATCCAGATTGTTGTCCTATACAAAAGTAAATATTTTGCATACCTAAAGAAAGATGGTTATCCAGATAGCAATATTTACATTCCTAGGCGCACCTTGAAGCACAGAATGGAACATCTTAGTCTTTTTTCCTCAACAAGGAAAAGGGAATACTGCTGATCTACTTGCCAGCTTCTCTGGCTTTGGCACTTTGATGCGCAAAGTTTCTCTCCCCATGCTGCTTTATCGTGTTCCCTCATCTATATTCCAGAAACTTTTATTTCACTGTATCATTTCCTTCAGCCCTAGTTTATTTTTTCACTTTTAAATTTACCATTAAAATGTAAAGCAAAGGCATGCATGTTCACTAGGCAGTTTTTCCAAGGTTCTTAGAACCCTAATTATGATATGAAAACATGATTTCCAACTTTGCAGATGATGCTAAATTGAGAGACAATAAAAACAAATGAGGAATAATTAGGTGGTGCAGCCAGATATAAAAGGATTTACATTACTTATGGTTCTGGACTAATAGATGGCAAATGCAAGCCAGCAGAGATAAATGAAAGATAATTAGCCCCTACAAAAATCAGAAATGGGGATCTCTGCTGACAAAAGTGGCAGGAGTGAAGAGAAACAAAATGGTTGCAAGGGTCAGTGAGGGTGCTTACAACCTGGGTCTGACTGCATCACGGAAAACTCCAGACATCTGGTATATTCTCCAGCTACCCTTTTTGTCTATATCTCTCCCTCACTCTGTTACACAGAGGCATTCTGCTGTCAACAAAATGTTACTTTAAAGCTTTACATACAGTCTGGCTCAATGTAATCTTTACTGTGTGTAAACAGGCTTTGCAAAGGAAAAGTAACCTCAGGGGTACAGCACTTTTATTTTCCATGGTCCCTGGTGCTAAGGTGGCTCATACCTGTTTAGGCTCAAGGGTCTGTCATAAATAAGAAGGAAACTCTCTCCATTTGCAAATACTTTGGCTTTGCTTACCACAGGCTTTCCAGTGACAAGTATGCAACAGTGCCTGAGGTTCCAGAGCAATAGAACAAAAATCAATCAAATAACAGAAATATGTATATTTTTTCTCAAGTCAAAAACTATTCATCCGGCAATCTTCCTTCTCCACTGCTCTTGATGTTTCTGTAGCATTAGATACTACTTACCAATATCTATGCATTTCTCTAATTGTTGGCTTCCACATCCTTTTAAACCATCATTTCTTTCCTCACCCTCTTATGATGGAAATTCATTAAAATTCAATCATGTATCTCTACAGACTTTATTTTAATAGTTGCTATTTCAAAGGTGCATCCATTCTCCTGGTTCCAGCTACCACATGATCACGTTATACTTTGAGATTCAGTTCTAATTTCTTGTGATGAATCCTTTCTGTTCTTCCACAGAAGACTCCTAGTTGCTTTAAATTTCTCAATGTTCAAACCTATAGTTAATCAGCTAGTCTTACAAATTCTGCAAAAAGTTTAATGCAAAATTTGAATATGTGACAACAGAAGAACTATTTCTTTCCTTTCTCCTGTCAATTTAGTATCTAAAACTGCAGAAGGATAGTTACTTTTTAGGGTTTAGCTCTCATAGTTCAATCCACATGCCCTTTATGTCAGGGAATTGAATTCTTCTAAACTTTTTCTGCTCTATTCTCATAGTTTTTATATACCACTGAGAAGAATAATGAATTTTGAGTCTATCTAGACCTATATATTTCCAATCTTTCAGGTTTGCTCAATTTGTACATTTCTTAGTGTGGTAAATTTATTTTAACAACTCTCTACTGCCTCACTAGATCAATTGCATGGTTTGGCTTCTCAAGTAAAAGTTTCTACCATAACCAACCAAAGGAGCACCACTTCTTCTACTCACCACCTATGGCCGGCTAATTCTGATGCTACTCAAAGTTTGTACCTTCTTTTTTTCAACGTCATTGCTGGCACCCTAACCACCAGCACCACTACAATTCACATTATCTTCCAAAGATGATAAGATATCTACTTAGATTTTTATGTGTGTGTCTAACAGCAGAATGAACACACACACACATACACACATACACATACATACACACACACAAAACCACCACCACCACCACCACCAACACATCACTTCCATCAGCTTTTCAAGCACCTCAACCTAAAACAACAGATTCAAGACATAAATATATCTATACTTAGCCCCTAAGATTGTGGATAAAAGTAGGGATCTTTTATTGTCATAAAAATTTTGTTGTTTCTGTGGAGGAAGAATTCAGCTAACACAAACAGTTTAGGTCTCAGCACAGAAAGGCAAGGGAAATGCTATATAGAATTAAAAGCCATCTAAATCGATGCACAATAAGTAAAATTATCTTTGCAAATAACATCAATGTATATACAGGAGACCCTAAAGATGTCAGCAAAATATCTATTAGAACTAATGAACAAATTTAGTAAAACTTCATGATATAAAATCAATACATACAAATTTTGCATTTATATACATTAACAATTAACTATTTAAAAAGAAAATAGTCCCATTACAATACCATCAAAATCAAAATGAACAAAATACTTGTGAATCAATTAAAATAAAGACTTGAACATTAAAAATTATTAGACCTAATCAAAATTTTAAAAGACTCAAATAAATGGAAAGATTATGTGGTAATAGATGGGCAAAATTAGTATTGTTAAAACGTCAACACTGATCAAATCAATCCACAGATTTAATGTAATTTCTATCAAAATACCAAAGGCATTTTTAATGGCATCATAAACAATCTTAGAATTTAGCTATATACCAGCTATTCAGCTATAAATAAAGATAAACTCGAGGCTTTCATAAGTAACTGGATGCAACTCTAGACCATACTCATAAGCGAAATTAATCAGACCTGCATGTGTAAATACTGTATGTCTCACTAGCGCAAGTATCTGAAAAAGTAAATAAAATCGAAAGGCACAATAGGTATTGTGAAAGGGAAAAAAAAATGGTTCAAAAGGAAAGAACAACTGCGTTGAAGGAAGAAAAGAAATAAAGAAAGAAAAAAGGAAAAAAGTATGTATACACAGAATAGCTAAGAGAGCTGTACTACTGATTTTTATTGCTTTATTGAAAAGAACAGTTAATGCTTAATTTTTTGATCAATCTTACATGCCAATACTCATTTACCTGAGTAAACAATTTGAAGATAACAATATGTAATACAGCAACCATTTTTAATTTCCTATCCCCTTGTCTGAAATTCTGTATTGTTTCTATTGTTTGGGTATTGTTTTGTTTATGTCTGTTTATTTGTTAATCTGTTTTCATTCTTGTACCTGTAAAATGAAAAAAGAATATATAGAAAAGAAAGCTCAATATTTTCAAGAAAATTGTGTTGAAAAACTTAATATCCACATGCAAAATAATGATCCTGGGATTATTTGACAGTACATGTAAAAATCAACTCAAAATAAATTAAAGATTTAAACACAAAAAATGAAATTATAGAGTTTCTAGGAGAAGACATATGTATATGTATAGTAGACAGCTTCATGGCACTGATCTTGGCAATGGTTTCTTGGAATTGTCTTCCAAAGCATGGCAATAAAATAAAAAATAGACAAGTAGGATATATCAAATAAAAGTTTTCTGCACAACCAAGGGAACAATTGAGAAAATGAAAAGGCAACCTGTAGGATGGAAAAAGTATTTTCAAATTATTTATCTTATAAAGGCTCAATATCCAGAATAGATAAAGAACTCATACAATCAAACAGAAAGAAAATGTTTATTTGAACAAGCCAAATTTAAAATGGTAACTGAAACTTCATGGTACTGGCACAAACACACACATATAGATTAATAAAACAGAAAAAGAGAGCCCATAAACGAATGAATATGTATTTTTTGAGACATAAAAGAGTCAATAAAACTAAGAGCTTGTTTTTTGAAAGATTAAATAATATTGATAACCCTTTGTGAACCTTATTAAATAAAGCAAAAACTCAAATTCATGCAATTAGGAATGAAAAGGGTGAAATCACAATGGATCCTAAAGAAATACAGAACATCTAAGCCTACTTTGAGAAATTATATTCTAATAAGATGGAAAATGCAGAAGAAATGGATGGATTCCTAGATACATATGAATTAGCAAAGCTGAATCAAGAAAGTATAAAAATCATAAATAAAACAATACCAATCAATAAAATTGAAGATATAATTATAAACCTACCAACAAAGAAAAGGCCAGGCTCCAATGAATTCACTGCTGAATTCTACAAAACATATAGAGAAGACCTAATACCAGTACTTCTCAAACTGTTTAACGAAATTGGAAGAGAAGTAATACTCCAGAATTCATTCTTGGAAGCAAGCATTACCCTTATACAAAAACCAGAAAAGGACACAATTAAGAAAGATAACTACAGGCCAATCTCCCTAATGAACATATATGCAAAAATATTCAATAAGATACTGGGAAGCAGAATGAAGAAAATCATCAAGAAAAGCATATAACATGACCAAGTAGCATTCATCCCAGTGTGGCAGAGATAGTGGAATATATGCAAATCAATAAATATAATGCATTGTATTGACAGAGTCAAGGACAAAATCCCATAAGATCGTCTCAGTCAATGCAGAAAAAAACTTTGGATAAAGCCCAACTCCAATTCATGATAAAATACCTTCAGATAATTGGAAAAGATGGTCTTTATCTCATTTTGATAAAAGCCATCTATGACAAACCAACAGCAAACATCATACTACATGGAGATAAACTGAAAGCTTTCATTCTAAAATTAGGAACAAGATAAGGACCTCCACTATCACCACTCTTATTTAATATAGCTCTGGAAACTTTATCTGGAGCAAATACAGAAGATAAATAAAGAAAAGTAATGACAATAGGAAAGGAAGAATTTAAATCATCATTATTCACAAATGACATAATAATCTACATGGAAGACCCCAAAAACTCCACCAAAAGACTTCAAAATTCAATAACCAAGTTCAGTAGAATAGATGGATACAAAGTGAATGTTAAAAAAATCAATAACCTTCACATATATAAATAACAAACTCACTGAGAAAGAAATTAGGGAAACAACACCATTCATAATAGCACCCCCAGGGGCTGGGGATTTAGCTCAGCGGCAAAGCGCCTGCCTGGCAAGCACAAGGTCGTGAGTTCGGTTCCCGGTACCGGAGAAAAACCATAAAAAAAAAAAAAAAACATAATAGCACCCCCAAAAATGAAATGCCTAGGAATCAATCTAATGATGGATGTAAAAGACTTTTACATTAAAAACTACAGAACTCTGAAAAAAGGAAGTTGAAGAGGATATCAGAAAATACAAATATCTTTTGCTCTTGGGTAGAAAGAACCACTATAATAAAAATGGCCATACTTCCAAAATTGTTATACAGATTTAAAGCAATTCCAATTAAAATCCCAACAGAATATTTCACAGAATTAAGGAAACCAATCCTAAAATTACTTTGGAACCAGAAGAGAAGTATAATAGTGAAGGCATTTCTAGGCAACAAAGGCAAGGCAGGTAGCATAATAATCCCAGATTTAAAATTATACTACAAAACTCCTATCATAAAAACAGCGTGGTACTGGAAAACAAAACAGTCCTGAGGATTAGTGGAACAGGTCAAAAGATGTAGAAATAACTCCAGACATACTTAACCACCTTATTTTTGACAAAAGTGCCAAACACATTCACTGGAAGAAAGATAGTCTCTTTAATAAACTGTCCTACAAAAACTGTCTTTGTACATGCCAAAGATTAAAATTAGACCCATCACTTTCACTATTCACTAAAGAAAAATTGAAGGGAATCAACAATCTAAATAATAAAATATCAAATCTTCTGGAAAATAGTATAGACAGAATTCTTGAAGACATTGGTGTAGGCAAAACTTTATGAAAAAAACCCTGATTGCACAGAAACTATCACAAAGAATCAACCACTTGGAACTCATCTTATGGAAAAGCTTTTACATTATAAGAGAAACCACCAAGTCAGTAAAGAGACAACATACAGCTTGGGAAAACTTTTTCCAGCTGTTCCTCAAACAAAAGATTGCTATTTAGAATACACAAAAACTAAAAAAATTCAGACCCCCCAAACTTAAAGACTCAATCCAAAAATGGGCATCAGAGATGAATATACACTTCTTAGACAATGAAGAACAAATGCAAATAAGTATATGAAAAAAATGTTCAACATCACTGGTCATTCAAGAGATACAAAATAAAGCAATGCTGAGATTCCATATAATCCTAGAAAAATGGCTATTATCAAGAAATCAGCTAATAATAAATGTTGGCAAAACTGTGAGGAAAAAGGAACCCTTCTTCACTGTTGGTAAGAGTGTGACTAGTGCAACCACTGTGGGAATCAACGTCGAGATTCCTCCAAAACCTAGGACCAAAGGTTCAGTTCGACCCAGCTATTACTATTCTTGGTATCTTTGTAAATGAATTAACAGCCTCATACCACTATGACAGTTTTACACCACACCTATATTTCTGGTGGCACAGTTTGTAATATTCCACTCTTGGAAACAGCCCAAGTGCTTATCAACTGTTGTATGGATAAAGAAGAAGTGGATTTTTTATATGATGGAGTATTACTCTGCCATAAAGTAGGATAAACTTGAGACATTTCTAGGTGAAAGGATGCATCTTGAGAGAATGCTCCTTTTTTATTTTAAAAATAAAAGGAGGAAAACATTAACAGACAACCTTTTACAAAATAGCAAAAGAATAGTACAGACAATACAGAGTTACAAACAAAGTGGTAGGAAATTAACAATGCTTGTTGTATTACATATTGATATCTTCAAAGTGGTTTC
>NW_004955509.1:3022452-3028360 GCF_000276665.1 Chinchilla lanigera
CCATGTGCAGCTGAGAAAAATATGTATTCTGATGTGGGGTGGAACACTCTGTAGACATCTACTAAGTCCTTTTGTTCACAGCTTTGGTTCAGATCTGTTATTTCCTTGCTGATTTTTTGTCCACTTGACCTATCTCTTTGTGTCAATGGGGTGTTGTGGTCCCATACCTACTGTGTTACAATAGTGTTATTAATTATATGGGTTTTCATGCCTGTTTAGATTTGTCTTAAATAATTTGGAACTCCGATATGTGGTGCATAGATGTTTATTATTGTTATCTCATCCTCTTGCAGTTTTCCCCTGACTAGTATGTAGTGACCTTCTTTTTCTCTTTTGATTGTTGTTGGTTTGAAGTTTACATGGTCTGCAAACAGAATAGCTACCCCTGCTTTTTTCGGGGTTCCTGTTGCAGGAAGGATTGCTTTCCATCCTTTGACTTTTATTCTGTGGGTTTCCTTTTCAGTGAAATGTGTTTCCTGTGTACAGCATATTGTTGGATTTTGTTTTTTAATCCACTCTACCAGTCTGTTTCTTTTGACTGCAGAATTGAGGCCATTAACATTTATAGTTACAACAGATATGTGTTGTTTATCATTGTCATGTTATTTACTTGCATTGGTGTCCTACTTTTTCTACCTATTTATTTGTTTGCTGTTCTTGACGTTTCATTCCTACTGTTGTTTTTGAAATGGCAGTCAGATTTTTCTCTGTCCAGAATATCTTTTAGTACTCTTTGTAATGCTGGCTTGGGGCTCATGAAGTTCTTCAATTGTTCTTTGTCTTGAAAATATTTTATTTCTCCGTTGAACTTGAGAGACAGTTTGGCAGGGTACATCAGTCTTGGTTGGAAGCTGTTCTCTCTCAGGGCGTGTAATATTTCACTCCAAGCTCTTCTCCATTGGATGGTTCGTGCTGAGAAGTCTGCTATGATTCTGATGAGCTTCCTTTTATAGGTAATCTGTTTCTTTTCTCTAGCAGCTTTTAATATTTTGTTCTTTTGCTGGAGATCTCGGAACTTGGCTATTATATGTCTGGGTGTAGTTTTATTTTGGTTGTGGTGGTTTGGAGTTCTAAATGCCTCATTTACCTGTATATCAGGCTCTGTTTCCAAGCTTGGGAAATTTTCTGCTATGATTTCTGCAAATAATCTTTTAATTTCCATCGTGTTTCTTCCTGCTGTTTCATTGACTCCTATAATTCATACATTATTCCTCTTTCCCTCATCTTGCAGCTGTTGAATTGACTTTTCCTGGATCATGGCTGATTTTACAAAATCCGTTCTTTCATGGTCGCTAGCTGCTATGCTGTCTTCAAGGTCTGAGATTCTATCTTCAGCTTCATTCAAGCGGTTTTGGTAGCTTTCAGTGGCAGGTTTGTTTTCCTGGATGTCTCTTAAAATCTTGTTCATGTGTTCTAAGTCCTTTCTATATTTTTCATTGAACGCTTCTGACTCTTGTCTTTTTTCTTCTATTTTCTTATAGATTTCTTCTTCAGACTTTTTGAGCATTTCCTTCATTATTCTTATCATTTCACTTTTTGCCTGAGAGATTATTTCTGATCTCATGTTTTCTATGGCCTTATGGAGTTGTTTCTTTACCTCCATTGCAATCATTTCAGCTATTTCAGACATGTGATTACGAAGTTCTCCTATGCTGATGTCTCCTGGACTTGTTCTGATTGGGGTGGAGTTCTGGGATTGTTTTAGTCTTTTGTTTTGACATGTTTGCTATCAGTTGCAGAAAGCTCAGTTTCCCATTTCAGTAGCTGTACAGCCAAGACCATTAGTGTTCCTATTTTTCTTCTTGTTCAGGTTTGCCTCTGGGTGACCTCTGAGTAGTGCTACTTAGTCTCAGGTTTTCTGGCAGTTTTTGATTTGTATCTAGCTATCCCCGTTCTCAGACATGGACACTTGTGTCAGTTGATGGCCGACCTTCTGATCCAGTGTCCCCTTGCAGTTCAGTGCATGTGCAGGACCTGACTCAGGTTGCACTGGTGCGACAATCCCGGTCCAGGGGACCTATGTTTCCAGGCAGTTTAGGGTAGAGGCATAATTCAGACCCAAACTGCAGGGTCTCCAGTTTGTGAACCACCTAAATCTATGTCTCCAGTCAGTTCAGGACTCATACAGGAAGCAGATGCAGCCCAGATGGGTAGCAGTCACAGACTTCCCCAGCCTTCGACTCGCTAGAGGGCCTGGGCAAAGGTGAAGCACAGACTCGAATCCACGGGCCCTGCAGCTCCCAGAGTACTTGCTCTCTCGGCGCAGGGCACGCGGGGCTCAAAGAGCCTGCTCGCCCAGCCCCCAGCCAGAGAAGTCCTCAGGGCCTCTCAGTCCAGACCTCCTCTCTGCTGCCACAGCGACTCAGTCTGTAATGTCCGCAGTGTCCTTGTTCGCGTGTTCTGCCCTCAGGGATTAGATGGGACATACCTGGCTCTCTCCACGTGTTTCAGCTGGGAATCGTGGTGGTGTGGGTCAAGCACAGACTCGAACCCATGAGCCCTGCAGCTCCCGGAGTACTCGCTGTCTCGGTGTAGGGCCCGCAGGGCTGTCTTGGTTCATTTCATACATTTGTTAAAGTCTGTTCTTCTGTCCCTTGGATATACGTCACTGAGGTCATATTAAGTACTATGTGTCAAATCACTTCAAAATTTAATTTTTTTTATGTGTTTATGTTGCCAACTTGGTATGTAAGAATATTTCTCATTTGTATTTCAAATTTAGGAATTTATGTCTTCCACAATTGTGTTTTATAATCTTTTAAATCATTTATATACTTACAAACTAAAAAATATAGAACAAAGTATTTTCAGAAAAAATATAGATTTTACCCTTTTTCCTTACTGGCTGTATTCACCCTGATCTTGTATAGATAATCAGTGTCACTAGGGTTTATCTCTCTGTTACTTTTTTTTGTAAAGTAAAATTACATAACACATTTACACCAATGAAATATATGACACAGACTTGTCTGTACCTTTCATTTAACAGCATATCCTGGAACTGCTACTACTCCACAGGAGATAGAAATCTCCTTTTCCTTTTAGAGCTGTATAGTATTCCTTTGTGTAAGTGTCCTACAGTTTATCCATTCATTCCCTCTTGATAAATACTTAGGCTATTTCCAATCTCCTGTGATTACAATGTTATGGTTTATTGCTATTTGCATAGAACATTTTATATTTTTGTCACTCCTGTCTTGAGACCAATTTCTAAGTTACTGGTCAAAGGATAAATGCATATTCAATTTTGATAGATATTGTGAAATTACTACTTGTATTCTTAGGCAGCTCATTTCTGTGCACTTCACACATCAATTGTAAAACAGAAATTATAATATCCCCTTCCAGAAATATTATGAAGATCAAATAGATAATGTAAATCAAACCTTTTGAAAAATGTAATACACTAAACAAAGGTAAGTGATAATATAAACAAACAATTCACTGTTATAAGGAATTCATTTAGCTGCATGAATATCTGACTATCATTTCATTGAGACTATGACTGAAATGAAGGATGAACTTCAGACATAAGAAGAGACAAAGAAAAACTTAGCTATGTGTAAAATGCTATTTGGACAAGAACAGAAAAGTTATTTGCCTCAGTGCTGAGGAACTGAAGAAGTCAAAATTGGAGCTGAGTTTTGACAGAGACAGTTTATCTGACAAGGATAATAGCACACTAATGGGTCAGGATATGGAGAAGTTGCAACAGTTATAGAGGAGTAACACTGCAGTAGGAGAGTAAAATTTATGGATTGGATATCTAAGGAAATTTCTTTCTTTAGAAATTTGGTTTTTTGATCTTGTTTCTTGGGTCAGAACTGGAATATAAAGGTTACGAGTGCCATGAAAGTGCCATATATATAGACAGAAGATTTACACAGAACCTTTCTCGAATATCAAACTTATCCGTCCCTCACAAAAGTAAAGGTCAGCACCGAGCAGTAACTGATGACATTTTCTAAACCCACAGGGAGCAGAGAACAAAACTCACTCTATCCTTATAAACTTCTGCTTTCCTCCTGCTGCCTAGGACAGTCAACAAATCCAGGTGCATTGCCTATTTTATTTCTTAGCACATATTTAGCTAAGCCATCTTTCAGGTCCATAGAGTTCTCAAGTATTAACTAGGAGATGTGGAAGGACCTGAAAATAAGGTCAGAAAAAGCAGGATTTCTTTTCTCCAGAGCTCCACCACATCTTCCTTATGAGGCTCCACAGCCTGAGGTTGCCTAAAGATTGACTGTGTGACTATGCAGAGAAATATGCACTGGGGTTTGGTATCTGAGACATATGAATACATACTTGTTTCTATAGTTTTGTATAGTTAAGTTTTTGCATTGAATTGGCTCTTTATTCCAACACCCACAATAAATGTGTAATGCCAGAAATAGTTGTTTGTCTTTAGAAATTTGGTTTTTTGAATGTCACAACCAATGTAATCAATTATTTCTTTTTACCTCAATGGCTAAGGAGTTTACATCCAAATTTATGACCTTCTCTTAGCAACCATGCAGGACTTCCTGTACTTGAGATTCTAATATCATCCCTTGGTCTTGTTTATATCCTAATTCTTTATCTTCATGCTGCTTTGTTTTCTGCACTGTTGATTGGAATTGTAACTTCCCCTTGTAATGTTAATATGAGAATATATATATGTAACATCAACAAATCATAAAACATAAGATAATGTCTAATAAACAAGAAATATATTACCTGTGCTTTACATCTACCTGTGTGCTTGCCAACAACCCCACCTCCCTATAATTACTACCTTGAATTTTATTATTCTCTTGTTATTTTATATTAGTTTAGCACATATTCTTATATGCCTAAACAGCACATGTCTTATTTTTTTCTGCTTTGAAGCTTTTTAAAAATACCATACATGTACTTTGAGGCTCAGTGTTTTTGTTTACCAAATGTTATGTTTCTAAGATTAATGTATGTTTCTGCATGTACCTGTGCTCACTCAGTTTTTTCCATTAAATATTCAACTATGTCAAAATACATAAATTTACATGAGATGTGTGTTATGTATAATATATAAATTTCTCTGTTGGTCAAACTTTAGATATTTGGATTGTATTGTTTCTAGTTTGTGATTACTATAAAGAATATAGCCTATCAAAATCTCTATATAGGTGTTCTGAGAAAAATGTGCAAGAATTTTTCTAAGTAGTATCTGTAGACATGAGATTGTGTGGTCATAGCATGTGTAAATATTATACTTTGGGAGATAATGACAATTTTCTTCCTCAAGTTCTAATTTATACTCCACTCATGGAGCACAACAGTACTTTTATTGATGCATATCTTCTGTCAAGCTTCTTAATTTTGTTGCCCTTCTGGTAGGTGACTAGTGCTATATAATTTCACACTTACTTTGCATTTAAATTAGCAAAAGATTTGAAAATCTTTTCAACTGTTTATAGCTTAGAGATATTTCATTTTCTTTGACAGGGCTGCTTTATGTATATATCTTAACTTCCTACTGGGTTATTTGTCTTTTTCTTATTCATTTGTAGTTTTTACATATTCTAGACACTAATCCATTTTTTTCTTTATGAATACATTCTCCAAGTTTGTGGTTTCATTTCCCCCTTTCCAGTGTATTTTGATAAATAATGGTGCTTAACCATAAAACAGTCAAACTTATACATATTAGATTTTAGGCTCAGATCTTTTCTGCCTTAAAATGCCCTCCCTTCTAAAAGAGCTATAAAATTCTCAGTTTTTCTAATTGTTTTGAAGTTTCACATTTTATTTTGGAGAGTTCAAAGCTCGTGGGATTTTTTATTTTTATTTTTATTTTTTTTTTGGTTTTTCTCCGGTACCGGGAACCGAACTCACGACCTTGCGCTTGCCAGGCAGGCGCTTTGCCACTGAGCTAAATCCCCAGCCC
>NW_004955509.1:3028460-3030842 GCF_000276665.1 Chinchilla lanigera
TGGTAGGAAATTAACAATGCTTGTTGTATTACATATTGATATCTTCAAAGTGGTTTCTCATGAAAACAGATAGAGACATGCAATATTGATCAATCAGCGACTCATTAACAGTTTTTTCAGCAAAGAAATAGAAGACAGTAGATCAACTATGTTAACTATCCTGTATATACATACATACAAAATTTCTCCTTTCCGTTCTGAGAGAATACTCTTAAGTGAAATAATTTAGACACTCATGTGTAAGTACTGCATTGTTTCTCTGGTGTGAGAAAGTAAAAGTGTAAATAAGAACAAAAAATAAATAGACATTGTGAAATAAGCAGAAAATGTTCAGACACGGAGGGGAATAAGGGAGGGTGAAAGGGGAAAGGAAAGAAGGGAAAAGAAAAAAATGATAAAGAAGGAAAAATGGAAACAAGACTTTTATCAATGGGAGGGGAGAAGGGGCTGAAGGGAGGGTAGGGGAATGGGAAAAAAAAGAAACACATTATACCATGTACAGGTAAATATTCTTTATGATGAATATGATCACTATATATACCTAAACTGTATCAATAATATCTGATTGAAAACATTCAGCCATAAGAATATACGAGCATTTTAAACATAATAGCAATGCCATTAGAGTCCAACTGAAACTAATAATAATTTTTATATATCACCTAATACCTGCTCCACATTCTAGTTCTCATAATTAAGTACAAACTATCATTTTACATTTAAATTGTTATAATCAATATCTCAACATGGTCTATACAATTCATTTGTTTTGTTTATGTCTCTTCTATCTTATTCATTTTTAAAGAGTTTCACCAAGTTTTTTCCACCGTGAAATTAATTTGTTAAGGAATGGAGGCCATTTCCCCCCATACGCTTAAATGAATTATGGATTTGATCAGTGGTGTCATCCTGATATCATTTGCCATGTTCCTCCCTCCTCTGTATTTCCTGAAAACTAGAAGTGAAATGTAAAGACATCATGAAATTTAGCACCTACTGGTCCTTTTTTGGCGAAGTATATTTCAAGAAAACATACTGCTTCTTGTTGTCTCACATGAGGAGACACAGGAAGATTCACTGCACTACATTTTAGTGATGCTAACGCTGATCAGTGGGTTCAGGTGTTTTTAGTCTGAACCATCAATTTTATATTTCCCTATCTAACTTTCATTTAAAAATTTTAGTAGCCTTACATGATTTCTGCCTGGCCCTAGCATCTTATTATGGACTACACAATTGTGATTTACTAATGGTATAATTCCTGAATTTATTTGACTTATTTTAGGAAGAATGCTCCCTTACAAGCTATTGAGTTGCTCTGAAATATGGTTCAAACACAAAGGGCAAGTTAAGTGTTCCATTATTTTACTTCATTTGCCAATGTTCAGAGTAAGTTGATCCCTTAGCTAATGTGAAATGATTATTTTTAGGATTATTATGAATTCACCTATGATGATGTATTTCATATGTCCACTGCACTCATGAGTCCTACAATGCTCAAATTATTCTAAACAATTTGAGGCAGTAGAATTTCTTTAATATTGGCTTCTGGATTTCCTTTTTTATTTTAAAGAGAAAAAAGACTAACAAAACAACAACAATGAAGACAAAAACAAAACAACACAAAAATGTTAACAATATTCCAGTAGACATTTCTCCCTACTTAGACTTCTGGCACTAGATGTCCCAAACTTATCTTGTACATTTTCTGCCTCAGAACTGAAAGTGTCCATTTCTCCTAGGAACTTTGGTTCATTTAATACTTAAAGGTGACACTTTAGCATCTAGATATAAACTTTACTTCAGTACCTGTATTCAGAAAATTCAGGTGGGAAGTTCATAATTTTTAGAATTGCAAAAGCAAATCCAGAGTTTCTAATGATATTTCAAATTCACATGTAAGATTATAAGGATTTTTAAAAACTCTTTGGTTATATAATTTCACATACATTGCCTTATGGTGAAAATCTTAATCCTTAATGACACTTAGACCTTTTATGGACCCCTCACATTTCTCTGTACAAATGTAGATTCAAAATAAGAATGAAATTTCTAAACATAGTTTAATATTTATTTATTTTTAGAGCCTTTTAAATTTTGTATCAGTGCATGTATGTAGCACGTAATGATGACATTTTACATAGTGTTGGTACACGCACATAATACATCTTAATTATTTTTTTATCTCATTCCCATCCACTCCCACTCTTTCCATATCTTGGTTCATTTCTTTTTTTTATTTTTTTAATTTTTTTTAATTTTAAAAATAAAAGGAGGAAAATATTAACAGACAGACAACATTTTACAAAATAGCAAAGGAACAGTACAGACAGTACGGAGTTACAAAGTGGTAGGAAATTAACAATGCTTGTTGTATTACAT
>NW_004955509.1:3031696-3080852 GCF_000276665.1 Chinchilla lanigera
TTTTTTTTTGGTTTTTCTCCGGTACCGGGAACCGAACTCACGACCTTGCGCTTGCCAGGCAGGCGCTTTGCCACTGAGCTAAATCCCCAGCCCCTCGTGGGATTTTTTAATGTCGTGATTTAATGATCTTTCCACATGAAAAACCAATTGTTTCTTATATGTTTTATAGAGAAGTCCTTCCCTTCCCAAATTATAAGGAAAACCATGTCTGTCATATGATAGTTTTACATAGCCAACCCTCTGCGTCTACCAGTTCTGAATCTGTTGACTCAATCAACTGCTGACTGGAAGTATTTGGAAAAATAATATCTGTATTTAATTATGTAAGACATTTTTCTTGTTATTATCTAAACGATGCAGCATACTTGCTATTTATATAGTATTTACACTGTATTAAGTATTATAAGTAATCTAGAAATGGTTTACGTTGCATAAGCCATTTGTATACACCATTTTACAGAAAAGACTTGCAGAGATATAGATTTTGGTGCTGAAGGAGGTCATGGAACTAACTCTGGAGGATTCCAAGTGGAGAATCTATATGTATTAACATTTATTGGGTCTCCATTCTAACCTGCCTGATAGGCTTTAATTTAATGTTTAATTGATAAATAATAATTGTACATATCTATGAGATATAAATTAATGTTCTGATACATGTATGGTCACTTTGTTTTAACTCATTCTGCTACAATATTTTCTTAATTGCAAGCGCTTTATAAGATGTCAATATGCAGAAGGGAAAATTCAGCTACCTCCAGATGGATAAATATTTGTTAAACTTTTAAAAAAATGACTTTTGTAGAATAGTTTTTGCATACTATACAACAGAACTATACAGTTATATGCTTTTATTGTGAAATCATGTATTTTCATTACTACATGTTTATAGTACATGTACTTTGCAATTATCTTGGGAATGGGTACATGTACACACACTTGCTTCTTGTTTTTTTAAATCCGTTTTTCCGTCCTTTCTTCTCAAATTCCCCTTTCCCCATTTTCATTCTTATTGATATTATAATCTTAGCTCATGTTTATGTAATATGATGTTTACATTCGTTGAAGTTATTAGGTTCCTGTACATGGTATATTTTTACACTACTTGTTTTCCCTTCTACTCCCCCTCACCCTGTACCCGTGGTCTCTTGGCCACCTTCCCATTTGCAAGTGATTCTGTTTTCACTTGCTTACCATTATATTTGTGAGACTTATATATACTGTTACTATAGTTCGCCCATTTATTTTCACAGCTGTCAAAGTTGTATGGCACTTTATTGTATGAAAAAGCATACTTTTTTCTATTTTACAATTAATTTGATATTTAGATTGTTTCTAGTTTTATCTCTTTCTACTGATGTCTAAAAGATCTTGATACGTTAATCATGAAAAATGTGTTAAAATATTGAGATAACAATATTGGTGAATGGTGCATGTATCAATTTCCTCACTAGTTGTGTCAACTTTTGCCTTATCAACTTTAATGTATTTATTATCTCCATGGAAGTTTAAATTTATGTTATGTCCCTGATAAATTGAACTTTTCCCACTTTATGTAGTGTAGTTCTTTTCTAATACTGTCTCTTTTTGTCATAAAAGCTGTGGTTCAAGTGTTAATGTCTTCCTTTCCTTTTACTGTAGTTAGTATTTACCCAGTATATATTTTTCATACTTTAGTTTTCTATCTTCTGTACCGCATGATTTAGGTGTGATTTTTATGAATACCTAAATTAGGTTATTGTTTTTCTGTGTTTATCCACTATGGTAATCTTTTTAACTGGGTATCTCCCTATCTATCACCTATCTATCTATCTATCTATTTATCTATCTATCATCTATCCAGTATTTCCAGAGGATACCTTTTTTCCAGTGAACATGTTTGGCACTTTTGTCAAAGATAAGTTGGCTGAGTGTGTTTGGAGTTGTGTCTGCATATTCTATTCTGTTCCACTGATCCTCAGGTCTAATTTTTTTTTGCCAATATCAGGCTGGTTTTATCACAGTAACTTTGTAGTGTAATTTTAGGTCTGGGATTGTGATACCCCCTGACTTGTCTTTGCTTCCCAGAATTGATTTTGCTATTCTAGGTTTCTTCTCATTCCAGATTATTTTCAGGAATGTTTTCTCTACTTCTGTGAGGTATGTTAATGGGATTTGATTGGGATTGCATTAACTCTGTATAGCAGTTTTGGAAGTATGGCCATTTTCATTATGTTGGCTCTTCCTATGGAAGAGCAAGGGATATCTTTCCATTTTCTGATATTCTCTTTGATTTCCTTTTTGGTATACTGTGATTTTTACTGTATAAATCTTTCATATACTTTGTTAGATTGATTTCTAAGTATTTCATTTTTTAGATGCTATTGTGAAGGGTGTGCTTTCCAAAATTTCTCTTTCTGTGAGTTTGTTCCTTGTGTACAGGAATGTGATTGATTTTTGAGTTTTTACTTTGTATCCTGCTACACTATGCAGTTTGGATATGAAATCTACAAGTTTTTTTGGTGGAGATTTTGTGGTCTTCTATGTACAGTATCATGTCACCTGTAAATAATGATAATTTAACATCTTCCTTTCCTATTTTTAATCATTTTATTTTTATCTCTTGTCTAATTGCTCTGGCTAATATTTCCAGAGCTATATTGAATAAATGTGGGAGTAATGGACATCTTTGTTTTGTTCCTGATTTTAGAAAAAAAGATTTCAATTTTTGCCCATGTAATATGTTGTTAGGTGTTGGTTTGTCACAGATGGCTTTTGAAGATTGAGGTAAAGACCATCTATTCCAATTTTCTTTTAACATCAGTAAGTGTTGAACTTTGTCTAATGCTTTTTCGCACCTATTGAGATAATCATGTGATTTTTGTTTTTGATTCTGTTAATATGTTGTATTACATTTATTGATGCATATGTTGAACCATCCCTGCATCCCTGGGATGAATCCCATTTGATCGTGATGTATAATCTTGATCATTTGCTGCATTTGGCTGGCTGGTGTCTTTTTAAATATTTTTACATATATGTTCATTAGGGAGATTGGCCTTTAAATTTCTTTCTGGTTGCATTCTTCTCTGATTTTGGATTCACAGTAATACTTGCTTCAGGGAATGATTTTGAAGTACTGCTTCCCTTTCAGTTTCTTTAAAGAATCTCAGCATTAGTGGCATTAGTTCTTCTCTAAATTTCTTGTAGATGTCAACAGTAAATCTGTCAGACCTGGGCTTTTCTTTGTTGGTAAAATTTTAATTTCATTGGCAGATATTGGGTTATTTAGGATTTTTGTACCTTCTAGGTTTAGTTTCAACATTGATTGTGTTTAGTAATCTGGCAATTTCTTCTGTATTTTTCATCTTATTAGAATATAGGTTCTCATAGTAGGTATTGATGATCTCTTGGGTATCTGTAGGCTCCATTTTCATTTCTTCCTTTTCATTCCTCATGGCTTGAAGTTATGTTTTTACTTTCCTCTTTTAGATGAAGTTGGCTAATGGTTTATCAAGTTTACTTATTTTTTCAAAGAACCAACTCTTCAATTCATTGACTCTTTGTATTGTTTTCTTAGTCTCTATTGCATTAATTTTTGCAATTGTCTTTATAATTCCTCCCTTGCACAAGCTTTGTGTTTGATTTGTTCTTCTTTTCCTAGAAGCTTGAGGTTAACATTCAATTGTTTATTTGATCTCATTCTGTTTTCCTGATGTATAAGTTCATCACTGTAAATTTCTGTCATAGGACTGCTTTCATTGCACCCCAGAACTTTTGCTATGTTGTATCAGTATTAATATTTAATAGAATGTACTGTGTTTATCACCATGCACTAACCTAAATTAAAAATGGATCAAAGTTCTAAATAGTAAAACAGAAAGAATAAATTTACTGGAAGAGAAAGTAAATAGAAATCTCAAAGACATAGGTTTAAGCAGAGACTTCAGGATCAAAACCCAGACTTCAAGAGAAATACTACAAAGAATCAACAAATGGGATATCACCTTTTAAAGGAGCTTTTGCATGACAAACGACATCACCAATAGGGTAGAAAAACAACCCACAGAGTAGAAAAAACTATATCTAGCTGTCTGTCAAACAAAGGACTTATATCTAGACAATATGAAAAATTGAAAAATATTTGACCCCTCAAAATTTAAAGACCCAATTCAAAAATGGATATGTGAGATGAATACACACTTCTCAGATGAAGAAATACAAATGGCAAATAAATATTTGAAAAATGTTCAGCATCATTGTTCATTTGAGAGATGCAAATTGAAATAACACTGAGATTTCATCTCACTTCAGGAAGAATGGCTATCATCAAGAAATCAACCAACTACAGATGCAAAAGGGGCTGTTGGGAAAAAAGGCTGTTGTTTGCAGTGTAGACTGGTGCAACAACTGTAGAAATCAGTGTGGTATTCCTCAGAAAACTAGGATTAGAAGTCTCATTCAAACCTGCTATTCCCCTTCTGAGTATCTCTCCAGAAGAACTGAAAACATCACACCACAGAGATATATGTGCACCCATGTTTATAGAAGCATATTTTGTAGTAACTAAATCTTGGAAACTACCCAAATGCCCGTCAACTAAGGAATGGATGTGGCTTTCTTTATATAATGGAGTACTACTCAGCCATAGAGAAGGATAAACTGGAGACTTTTATAGGTAAATGGATGCAACTTGAGACCATATTCACATGTGAAATAAATCAGGCTCATATAGGTAAACATCATATTGTCTCACTAGATTGAGTAACTGAACAAGTAAATAAAATCCAAAATGTATAATAGATGTAGGGAATTGGGAAGAAATTGTTCAAAAGAAAAGACAAACTGGGATGGGGGAAAGGGGAAAGGAAGAAAGAGAAAAAGAAAAAAAATATTTATACACAAGAATGTTAAGACAGTTATAGAGCTAGTTTCTCTTAGTTCATTAAAAAAAGATTTGTGCTAATATTGTTTGGACAAGATATCATGCCTATATCTTGTACTCTGAATAACTGCTACCAAGACAACAATATGCAATGTATTAATTATTGCAACTCTCCCACTTATTTTGAATCTCTGTTTTATTGATATTTTTATATTTATGTTTAATTAAAAATATATAGAGAGATGTGTTTCTACCATCTTACTTTTTAATTCTATTTTTCATACATATGATATTCATTTCTTCTCTTTAAAGTTTGGGTTGGAGATTATTTTCATTGTTTTGTTAATTATGTTTCAGTTCTTTTATATTTATTCTAGAAATTTAATTATGAACATTAGCAATGACTTATTTAAATCTTAAATAATATAATGTCTTCAAGCTTGTTAAATCTGTATATATGTTTGCAAATTAAATGCCAGTTTGCCAGTATTATAATTGTATACACTATTGCTGTTGTTTTATAGTATTTTTCTTGGGTTTGGATTTGTTTTTCCCCTTTTATTTGTTCAGACTGTTGTTTTGTGATATTTTAATTTGTTCTTGGAGAATATTACTTAGACGTTCCTTTACTGGAAGTCACTGGTAATAAGTCGTAGATGTTAGGGTTGATGTTTAGATATCCTTATTTTACTTTGTAGGTAAAGATAACTTTTCTTAGCACGCACTTGTAAATTATTAGTTATTTTCTCTAAATACTTTTCTGATTTTGATTTTACCATTAAGCAGTCTACTATCAATGTAATTTCCTTTTCTTTGTGGACAATCATTACTATTTTGGGAGTTACTTTTAATATATTTTGTCCTTAATATTCAAGTTTTCTACAATGTGGTTTTGCACAAATATTTCTATTTATCATGGTTAGAATTCTTTGTGCTTTTTGTATACGTGCATATTTTCCATCACTTCTGGAACATTCATGTCATAGTGAGAATCCAAGAATGAATGAATAGGGAAATCCAGGAAATGCAAATGGTGATATAATTAATGATATGATTCATTCATTTTATAGCTTAATATTATTTTATTTTATGCATATATTATCACGTTTTATTGTTGCTAACAATTTTTATCTCTACAAATTCTAGTTATATTTACCAAAAATTCCAGTCTACTCCTAATGGCCCCTCAAACATAAGGGTCTTATATCCTGTGTCTTATAATCTCTTTATCAGTAGTGTGGGAAGTGTTAAGATGTGGTTGTTGTTTCTGTTGTTTGTTGCAGTTTACCTACTATTTCCTTTGGTGGTTCCACCTTGCCAGTGCTAGGGATAAATCCAGGGCCTTCTACATGCTAGGCAAATATTCTACCACACAGAGTTACATCCCCCAGTCCCTTTGATGCTCTTTAATTGTGAGGAAGTCATTTGATACAACTATGAGAGAGTGCTGCCTACATGAAGAGAAATTACCCCACAGAGGATTTCTTTTATTATCATGTATTAATTGCGCATATTAACAGAGTTCTCTTTCTGGTAATGGCCAATTGTACCACTGAGGTGGGTTCGCTTTCACTCCCCTTTAAAGTCCTTGCTTACAGAGTGAGATGGGAGCTCAGTGTATTTTTCATTTGTATTTCTGTAGTGACCTGAGGTGTTGAACATTTTCTCATACATTTATCACCCACTTGTACTTCTTCTGAAAAGTGTCTATTTCAGTTGCTCATTTGGGGGCGCTATTTGGGGAAGTTTAATTTTTTGGAGTTGTTATGTCTAGATATTAGTCCCCTCTTTGAGGTGTAGCTGACAATTTTTTCTCATTGACAAGGTTGTCTCTTCACTCTACTGGCTACTTCCTTTGCTGCACAGAAGCTTTTCAATTTGATATAGTACTATTTGTTATTTGTTAGTGTTATTCCTTTTCTAATTGGGTTTGTTGTGTTCAGAGAGTCTTTGTCTATGTCTATGACTTCTAGTTTTACCTGTTTTGTCTTCTAGCAGGCTAAGTGTCTCTGTTTTAATATTTAGACTTTTGATTCATTTTGATTTTAGTTTAGTACATGGGGACAGATATGGGACTAGCTTCAATTTTCTGTATGTCCACATTACTCCAGAAAGAATCACTTTTATCAAGAAATAAAATAATAAGAAATTCTGGTCAGGTTCCTGGGGCAAAAAAGTACCCTTCTACATTTTTGTGAGTAATGTAAATTTGTATAACTGCTGTGGAAATTAGCATGAAAATTCTTCAAAAAACTAAAACTAGAAATTCCATTGACCTAGCTAATATCCTTCTAGGTATCCTTCCAAATGAGTTAAAGACCTTGTATTTCAGTGATACACAGATACCTATGTTTATAGCAGTGCAATTTTTAATAGCTAAATGTTGGAAGTGGCCTTCTTAATTGTGTTATTTTTAAAGGAAATCTAGAAGGAAATGAAGCAAATATGTACTGTCTAATCTACTATTCAAAATTCCTATCAGTTATTTTCAATGTATCATGTTATATTACATTCCTTTCTTAATTTTTAAAAATGTTTATTAGTACATTTGCAGTGCAGAATAATTACATTCATTTTGGGGTGATTGTACATGTACATAACACATCTCAATTCTTATTGTACTAAATTCAGTTTGCCAGTTATAAAAAAGCATTGTGGGCTGGGAGTAGTGGCACATGCCTGTAATCCCAGTACTCAGGAGGCTGAGGCAGGAGGATTATCATGAATTTGAGGCCAGCGTGGGCTACATAGTTAGTTAAAGTTCAGCCTGAACTACACAGTGAGACACTGTCTCAAAAAAGAAAAACAATTGTAAAATTCATACTATAGATAAAACATGAAGTCATTACATTTTAAGATTTGAGTATCATATGAGATGTTTCCCTGATTCAAGTTAATAAACCTTTTTTCACAATCTTGGAAAATACTGGGACAATGATTCTCTAGGTTAGATCAGAATAGATGCAGACCCATAGGAGCAAGAGAATCTAACATGTCAGAAGCTAAAAATCCAGAGGACCGGATCAAACAGCTCCAGGCAATGAGAAATCTTAAAAGTACCAAAGCAGTTGTGATGATGGGCAGTGAATAAATGCAGGTCTGGAAAAATTTTTGGTAAATATAGTTATGAATTATTTTGCCCAAGGCTTGTTTCAGACTGACAGTTACAACCTTTCTTGCCTGAGGCAAACAAGTAATTAGCAACGACCAAAGTTGGTCAAGAAAGTGCAATGGACGTGAAGGAGAGCACACCCAAAAGAAGTTAGAGGGCCCATTAAAAGTTTTTTGCTTACGAAATATAAGTTACATGGGCTGGCATATCTAATTAGCTCCCACAGTATGGACCTTATTACATTCCACATCCTGTCTGAGGTTTCATACTTGGCATGCAATGAGTTGTATGAGATTGATCTCCAGTACCAAAAACTTTTTAAAAACTCTTCAAAACTGGATCACCTTATTTCTTTAGCTTTGGCACCTTTGTCATTCTCCAGAGAAAACTGCCTTCTTACCTTTTCTCAGAACGTTGTACTTCTTGACTACTTATGCAAAGTAAATCTCAAAATAGAATCACAAACAGCCACCAAGCACTCCAGCTCAGCTTGTTTCAGGTGAGGACGATACCTGCCTAAGAGGTAGGTAAGGCTATGGGAATATAAAGAATGAATGGTTCCAGTCTTTCTTTCACCAAATATTGTTTGAAAACCTAATGAGTTTCTAGCTTTGTGCAAAGCCTTGGAGATATAGTGGTGAAGATATAATCAAGTCATGACACCCTACTCTTTGTATACAAGTGGTGGGTTGGTCTCATACACACTCAAAAAAAATGTCAATACTTTAAGATAACCTATCCATCCTTGTAAAACCAGATGCTTCCAAGGCCAGAATAGGTATTCCTTCTGGCCTAACTGACACCATTGTCATTCTATTTGGGTTATTTCTGAGGGTCAATGGGAAACTGACAGTTTTGGCAAGAGTAAAAGAGACTTAGGACCTATTGTTCTTCAGCATCACTTGTAAAGAAAAGAAGGGAGAATGGAGGTAGAGGACAGAAATAGATGAAGAATTGTACATAGAAAAACTTAGACAAACACAACAGATTAAATTCATTCATTCATCAAGTGTTTATTAAGACTGCACCTTATGTCAGGTACCTTTCTAGACACTATGTATTTTTTTTTTTTTTTTTTTTTTTTTTCTCCGGTACCGGGAACCGAACTCACGACCTTGCGCTTGCCAGGCAGGCACTTTGCTGCTGAGCTAAATCCCCAGCCCCTAGACACTATGTATTAAGAAGTGAACAGAAAGACAGAAGCCTCTGCCCTTGTGGTGTTTGTATTCTAGTTGAGGAAAAGTAGATAATATAAAATACCTAAGTAAAATATATAGGCGGTAAGATAGTGATGAGGGCCTAGAAGTAAAATGAAGCAAGCGAGACAGGAAGTGTTGAGGTTTGGGAGCTACAGTTTTAGGTAGGTGTTCGGGAAAATTGTCAGAGAGACGATGCTTGATTCAAGGATGGAAGGGAGTGAGGCCTTCCCATTATCAGGGGATTCTGAGTGCTGTATAACTGCAGTAGAATTAGAAACAGTAAGGGATATCTATATATATATATAGATAGATAGATAGATAGATAGATAGATAGATAGATAGATATAGATATAGATATAGATATTAGAATCCTTGTGGAAATGCAAAGCTTAATTGCATCGGGCCTCACAGCTCATTTTAAGCACCCTTACCCGTTCTCAGAGCTAGTGGCCAGCCATTGAGTAGACTTTGGGAATGTCATAATTTGCTATTGGTTTTACATTATTATTCTGTGAGCATAGTACAAGTGAATATGCTACAAACTGACACCACAAGAGCAAAAATGAAATGGGAAAATGAAAAGAAATCTGTCTCTAAAAACAGTGTCTCTCATGTTTTCTCAAGAGAACTGCAAAGTGCTGACACCACTTCCAAATCTTTGATGTTCAAAGAACGCTATTCTGTATTCCTAGGAAATATAAAAAATTAATGACCAATGTCTGGAATTTGAACATTCTTTCTCAGGAAGCTACATCATCTTGTACCTCAGACTGAATTTTTTCTTGCAGCATGTGATGAGGTACAACTTTAATTGAGTGCGACAACTGACAAGAGAATTAAATTGATGTAAATTAAAACTTTAACAATAACATTATATGGAGCTTAAAATCCTTTGCACTTTTGACACTGACTTTATACCAGTTGCTGGAAACCACTAGAATAAAGTGTCCTTACAGAAATATCAGCCAAGGACTTGTCGTTACAAGAACAGCAACCCAAAAATTCATAGTGTCAATCATATTCTATTTGTAAGCTAAAGGTAGCTTTTTTATCACATTAATCAACCACTTTCAATTTTAAAAATATTATTCATTATAAGGGAAAATAGAAAATTCAGAATGAAAAGGGAAGAGAGAACAGGGATAAAGGATGAAAAAAGCAGGACTTGGCAGTTACTAGACCTAAGTACTATTTTTTTGATAGTGATGATGGAAATCAGGGCCTCACACAGGTGCACAAGTGCTCTATCATTGAGATAAGTCCTCAGTCTCAGTGCTAGGGACTTTTAATGCTTTAACGCCAAAGCATTCCATGATACTTATGTACCTATACAAGTCCATAGCCATATGAACAGAATCTGTGTTTGTCATCTACTTCATTTATCATGACATAGTTGTGCCATTTGCTTCCTTACAAAATCCATGAGACACATTCTATATCTCATTCACTGAAAAACAGTAATATTAGCCTTAGTTAATGGCTGGTATTTGCTTTAGTATACTAATCAGTCCACCAAGACCACAAAGTCAGAACTATTCCTAAATCTTTCCTCAAATTCTATTTTCATTGCAGCTTCAGTGTTCTACATTAAAATTTCAAATGCTTAGCCATGTTTTCAAGGATTTCACAAATTAACTTTTTATCCTCTATAACCATCATTGTCTCTACTACATATGCAAACTGTTCTTATACGCAACTTCAGAGCCAGTCAAGAAAGCATGACTAAACTGCAGATCTGTCACTTTCCTCTGTATTCAAGATGTTTTTATAGGTTCATTCCTTTATCTGCTGTATCTCGGTATGGAGTATAGTATATGTATAGTTTTCTCTCACTCCATCTTCCTTTCCACGTTTTTAATATTGAAATGCTACCCCCATAATAAAGCATTTCACAAACATTCCAGCCTAAACTCATCTCTCTCTTCCCCAAGATCCTTTATCACTTACTATATACAGTGTATTTTAATTTAAGTTTCCATTGCCTGCATATCATTACCCAAATAGCATATTTGTACTATGACTTGTCTTTTTAACAAGACTCTGTGGTGCTTAAATTCCTGGGAATATTCTGCTTGTGTATTTCTGAAAATAACCAAGTATGATGTCATCTATATAATAGACTTACTGGCGATGGGAGTACTCAAATAGTTCATTAATTCATTTAAATGGCATTTTCTGAACACCCTTTACCTTAAAATATATATAGAAACACAAACTTCTTCACATGGGAGAGAAGAGGACATCTGGCCTTTGAAAAAATCAGGATAGCTAATCATAACCTGAAATGATTATAAACTATGATTTTTTCCTAAGTCATCTTTCTATCTTCTGCAAAGTCAAGAATCCCTTTTTCATTATTATTCATGGAGGATTTAGGATTTATCTCCTTCAAAACAAACAATAGGGGGCTGGGGATTTAGCTTGGCAGCACAGTGCCTGCCTGGCAAGCGTGAGGTTGTGAGTTTGATTCCCGGTACAGGAAAAAAACAAAAACAAACAAACAAAGGAACAAACAAAACAAAACAAAACAAACAATACAAGAAACAATAACTCGTATTAGAAGCTGAAATGTTATATTTAAGACAATATTTGCCTTCACTTCCTGTTTCAGTCCAGCAGTAACATCCCTACAGGTCAGCTCAGTGCAATTTTTGGGTCAGCATTGCACTTTAAATTACATTTCCCCATTTTTATTAATATTGAATTACTTTTGTTTGTTTGTGTTTGAGACAAGGTCTCACCATGTAGTTCAGGCTGGGCTTGACCTTGCAGCAATCCTCCTGCCTCATCCTCCTGAGTGCTGGGAATACAGGCATATGCCACCACGCCTGGCCATTAACACTGAATTAATCTCTGTGCTATACAAAAGTCTGCATAGCAAAATTCAGGGTTAAGATGGAAGCATAAGGGTACTAACAGAAGAGTTATATGATATTTTGGCTAAGCACCACACCTCTGTTTCCAGGTACCTGATGGACATTTTCATGAAGAATTCTCACAAATACCTCAAATTTGATGACATAGTCCCATAGTCCAGCTGATGGTATTGCCAGTCTCAAATATCAAAATTAACATCAAATTAGCTCCTATCTTTCTTACTTTCCCAATTAATCAATCATTAAATTCTGTCAACTTCATCCAGAAATTATCTAACATTCCTGCTCACTCCACCATGACCTATAAGACCACAGTAATAATATATTTTTTCCTCTATCCACATTTCAGAAGTTCTTGTTTTGTAATCACTCATTTATTTATGCTGTGTTACCACTCAGAAACTTCACTATATGCTTCTCAGCTTTGTAATAGAATCCATGTTTCTTAATCTTGGATTCTAAGCTCTCACACAGATTTTTCCAACCTTTACACTGACCCTTGAAATGCTCAATCACAAGCTCTCTTTCCTATACTAACCGTTCAGTCATTCCTCTTTACTTATCTCAGACCTTCTCTAAACACCTTTTACAGTGATCACTTCAGCAGCACATATACTAAAAGACCTTTATGGTAAAGGTACACATAGTACATATTTTATACTTTGTGGGACACGCAAACTCTGTCTTAACTCCTCAGCACTTTTACTGTGGTGTGAAAGCAACCAAAGAAAATACACAAGAAAATTAGCATGGCTGTGTAACAATAGACTTTAATTAAAAGATTAATGCAGGCTGGATTGGGCAGGTGGTCCCTAGTTTGCTGACCACTGACCTAGTTCATAGTGCAAATTGACAATGCTGTTATTAAGCATGTGTTAAATGATCATTTTATTTTTCAAAAAGCTTTATTGAGGTCTACTGAAGCTATAAAACACTGAGAAGATAATGCAAAAGGGAAAATTTGTAGCTGTTGTGATTAAGAATGGTTTCTTGGATATGACAACCAAAGAACAAATGATAAAAGCAAAAATAGGTATGTGGTGCTGAGTCAAATCAAAAAGCTTTGTACAGCAAGGGAAAAAGAGTGAAAGGGCAAATGATGGAATGGAAGAAAATATTTGCAAACTGCTCATGTGGTCAGAGTTAATATCCAAAATATATAAGAAACTCATAACTTGATAGCAAAAAAGAAAATTCACCTTATCTCGTTTAAAAATGGCAAGCGAGTTGAATAGATATTTCTTTGAGGAAGACATGCAAATGGCCACCATATGTATGAAAACTGTACTGTACTCAAGATTATAACCATCAAGGGAATACAGGTCAAGCCCACAATGAGCTATCACCTCCAACTTTTAGGATGGCCTTTATTAAAAAAAACTGAGTTGGTAAGGATCTGGAGAAATTGAAATACTGTATATGGTTGATGGAATGCAAAATGGTGTATATGTTATAGAAAACAATGGAAATCCCTCAATAACTTGCATGAAGAACTACTCAGCAATCCTATCTCTAAGTGAATATGCAAAAAATTGAAATCAGCATGTGTATATTAGCACTTCCATTCTTTATAGGATTCAAAATCATCAAAATATAGAAACAAAATGAATGTTCATCAGCAGTTAAATGGATAAGGAGCATTCTAGGGCCTGGGGATTTAGCTCAGTGGCACAGCACCTGTCTGGCAAGCGCAAAGTTGTAAGTTCGATTCCTGGTAACGTAAAAACAACAACAACAACAACAACAAAAAAAAAACCCAAATGAACATTCTATTGTTTTTGTAGCCCAGGTAGTTACAAAATTCCAGTAATCTAAATATGTCAAATATATTGTGCGATGTATATATTTATTTTTTATTAACAATAGAAATAAGAAAACAATATAGGGAAGGAAGTACTTCCAGTATTTTCACTAACTAAGGGTCAAAGAATTCCATCTTCCAAAACTGCATAAGACCTATTTCTCAGAAATACTTAACAAAGCATAATGCAAGTGTAAACATAGAGGTATAAACATATTTTAGTTATAAACCTATTTTACATAATAGGTATGTAAAAATATGTAAAATATTTTGCATAATAGGTGTAAACATATTTTACATTATATATACATATTTGACAGTTTATTTTAATAATCTGTGAATCTCCATTACCTATACATTACTAAATTACATGTATCATATAATTTAAAAGTGATGTAAGGGAAAACCAAACAATCAGAAAAGTACAAATAACCTTGTAAAATAGGAAGAAAGGTGAAGGATGTATATTAACTGATTCATAATTTACCAGCTAATGTAAGATATGTGGCACAGATGTGAAGTTAAATATACAAATCAATGAGGATTCCAGAAACAGAAGTACATAAAAATGGAGACTTGGATTTGAAAAACTGCTAAACCAATCAATGAACAAGTAATATTGTCAACAAATGGAGAAGTGGTATTGGAACAATAGGCAGGAGGCAGAAACAAAGTAAGAAAAAGAGAGAGAGGATGAGTTATTTCCTCACACAATACACAGAATTAACTGGAAATGGATACCAAATGTGACACTGAATTATGAAACTCCTCTATGAAAACATAAAAGATAATTTTGTGCTCTTGGGGTTAAACAATAATTTATTACACAAGATATATTGAAAATCACAAACCATAAAATATTAGATTTCATAAAAATTTTAAGTGCTCTTTTGAAGACATTATTAAGAAAATGAATAGAGGGACATAATCTAGGAACATTTTGGACACAATTTGAAACAATCTAGGAACAATCTAGGACACAATTTGAAAACATTTTCAAACATCTGTATGATCGTGGACTTATTTATAGAATTCCTATAAAGAAATATTATAATTTAATCATAAGTAACTTGTTTAAAAATGGCCATAAGTTTGAACAAATATTGAATCAAAGAATAAATATGGATAACAAGTGAACACATGCAAAGCTGCTCAATATCATTAGACATTAGAGAAACACAAAACACAAGCAGAATGAGTTACCATTAGAGTGAGATTAGAATGGCTGTTATTAGAATCGAAGAAAATGACACTGACAATGTTAAATATTCACATGGATGTGGAGCAGCTAGTATTATCTAGATGTAGAGAAACTGCATTTCTCATACTTTGCTGGTAAGATAGGCTTCCTCTGAACTCACTATGTAGCCCAGTCTGACCTCAAACTCACAGCAATACTCTTGTTTCAGCCTCTCAAGCACTGGCATTACAGACAAGTGCCACCAAGCCCTGTTTAGTGGCAATTCTTATAAGGTTAACATGTATTCACTATGCAACACAGTGACCCTACTCCTAGGTATTTACTCAGAAAAATTAAAATGTGTCTATACAAAGACTTGTAAATGAAGGTTTACAGAAACCTTATCGTTAATCACTCAACGGTAAAGGACTCAAATATCCATCAGTTGTCAATGGATATATACTCAAAGAGTGATAATATTCAGCAACTGGTGAATGAATACATTCATAAAATTTTAAAATTAAGCAATAACAAGGAATGAGCTGATACATACAACATGGATGAATTTCAAAATAATTGTACTAAGTGAAAACACAAGAACGTGTAACATCTTTTATATGATATTTTGGTAAAGGTAAAGCTATATGAACAGGAATCTGATCAGTGTTCACCTAGGGTTGTGAGTGGGAAGAGGGAATTGAGTACAAAAGAATATGAGGCATCTTCCTAGGTTGAAAAATTATTCTGTATCTTCAACATTTGTGTGGGTCATATAACTGAATATGCTTGTCAAAATTCATTGAATTGCATATCTAAAAATGAATTTTTGTCTCCTTAAATTATCTCAATAAATCCATTTTTAAGGGATACTATTTCTCTTAGGACCACTCTATCCCTAAATCCTTGTGAGTTTTCTCCAAATTGCTATACATTCACAAATCTCTTCCATGGGTACCTAATGTATGCATGGTTTCATTCTATATCCATGCTTCACTGCCCCCACACAATTTTCCTTCATTAATTTTTCTTTCATGGTAGTATCCCTAATCATTTTTGAAATTTCTTCCCATGAGTGAACTCAAGAATTTACATATTTACTTCCCCAATAAGTTCTAAATTCAGAGTTTGATAAGAGTCTGCTTTCTCAGCCTGTATCTGAGCATTAAATCAAATGGTTCATGTCTCGAAACTCCTTAAATCTCATACATTCAAAAGCCTTACAGCAAAATTGCATTCTTTAAGCATGCCTCCAGATAATGAAATACTTTTGGCTCTTCAGTTACTAACTAAAATATATAGGTTTGGAAAGTATGTAAGATAGACCCTACTAACATTACAATTCCACTTTATATGTAGCAATCCAAGTTCTATGATATTGTTGACTATTAAAAAATTACAAACTTGAAGATGCCCAAACTGGCATCTCTCCTTTTCCAAAATAGAAAGGATATTTGCGAGCAAAACAGTTTACAATGTGCCACATCTCCTTAGGAAGGTGGCATCATTAAAGAAATTATTTCAAGGGAAAAAGGGACAATAAAACTTGAGTTACTGTGCACTAAATTTACATTCCACATATGTTACAATTCAAGATTAAAGAACTGTGTTTATGATATAGCCTTACTGCAAATCTGCAACTCGTTCCCCAAACAGCTAAGGTAGCAAACTAGAAAGAATAGGATTTGTAGTTAATTTGCTTGGTCAATAGACCTGTGTCTGTATGCAAAATCTGCAAAATTAAAAACACAATTAAAGTAGATGTCTAAAGAGTAACAGTGCGTGCTCTATCTCTGAAAGGCCACATAAAATCAAGGCCCTTGGGATTTCTGCGTTGTTAAGGAAGAAGTATTGATTTAAATTACTTAACAATAGCAAGAATATCACCATTCATATTTCATATCAAATACATATTTTTCCAAAATAAAAACTACAGTAAATTGCTGACAGGTACATTCATTCCAAAAATTAAAATGTCAGCAATATTAAGAGCATAAACATGATGATAAATATCTCTCTGAAAATAAAATTTTCTAAAAATTCTCTGTTGTATGAGTTTTTGAATAGTTTTGGGGATTTTGTCTTTTACAATATATACATTGTGTCATACATAAATTGTATCATACATGCATGCTTATGACAGCATGGATTTCTATCAAAACACATATTTGCATATTTGTTTAAATATTTTATTATGATAAATTCCTGGAAGTGGAAATTTTGTTTCATAGGATATTGATAATTGTAATGTTTGCATGGCTTGAATGTAGGATGGATTCTTTTCTGAAAAAGAAATGAAAGTATAGCTTACATGTGAAAACAAGAAGTAGATGTATAGAGCATTTGTCTTCTAAGCTTGCCATGATAATGCCACTACCTTAGAAATTCAGCAAGGTAATCAAAAATGCAAATCAAAATGAAACTCATCATTCTCCACTACAGCAATCATGAAATGTACAAAATAACTCAACTAAGTTGGTACTTTGTTCTAAAGCCCCATTGCTCTTTTTTATGGTAAAAAATTGTGATGCACTATGTAAAAATACAAAATTGACAAAAGCAATTCCCTATGACAATTAAAAATGTTCGTAATTTCATTTTGTGCTTCTTAGGATTGAACTCAAGGCTGAGCACATGCTGTATAAGCCTTCTACCACTGAGCTATAACCTCAACTCAAGGCCTTAAGAGGTTTATTTCTAACTCAGTTACAACCTGTGGAAATACGAATAAAAAGTTATTTCACCTATTTATTCCAAGATGATACATTGGAGACATAGTAATTAAAATGATCTCTCAATTCAGCTTGATGATCTTTCAGGATGTTTAACATTTCCTGATTCTTTACCACAGTCATACTATGAAAGACATACAATGAGCGCTTCCACAGGAATAAGTATTTCCTCTTTCTTTGCATCATCATATCATTTGTTCCACATCCCACTGATTTAGGTTAGAAAGCACAGATTTTTAAAGTAACATCAGGAAGATTCCAGGACAAAAACCATTCTGTACTCACAGATAACTTTTGGGCCTGGAAGACCTAATATCTTTTCTACTGAGTTGCATAAAAAATGTTTTAGGGAAGCCACTCTTGAAACTAATGTGAGGTTTATGATTATTCTGATTACTGAGTATCCAGAAACTATTCTGCAGGCATTTGTGGTGAATACACTTCTAGCAATCCTTCTGGTACTGTAGGCTTCTTTCAGTCTGCTTGTTTTATGGCTCCACTTGTTCTTGGCATTAAGGAATAGATTGTAATGTAGAATGAAGATGAATCAAAAAAGAGACACATATCTAAGGTATTACCTGGGGAATGTAAAATCTAAAACTATTGAAATAAAAATAAGAACAATATAATATACAATTAAAACAAAAGGAAAAATGATATAAAAAATCAAAATATGAGATAACCAACGTCAAATATAAAATGATGACTTTGGAAAAGTATTTTAAAATCTAAAATTTAAGTTGAAATCCTAGAAGTGGAAGTGCTGTATAGTCATAAGTACAACGTTAAAGAAAAAAATAACTTTTTTGGTACCGGGAATTGAACTCAGGACCTCACACTTGTCAGACAGGCGCTGTGCTGCTGAGCTATATGCCCAGCCCCAAGAAAAGAATATATTTTGAAAGCAATTTAAATCAGAAATTTAGTTTTTTACTTCAAGATAAATGTATTTACAAGATAAGAAATATTATTAGAGAAGGTATGGCTATACAATTTAATATATCAAAACAGCAAAGTTTAACTGAGAATAATTTACAGTCATTATATGCAGCCCCAGTAGTGTGATTATTCACCATGGAGCTCAGGTAGAACATGTCTTCTGGTAGTGGGGTACCTTTCATGGAAATTACTATTAGGAGATGTTCTTTGAGAAATTCATCAGAGGTCAAGATTCTAGAGCCCTCTTCCTTGCTCTTCATAAACTCTGGCTCTTTCTACAAAAGCAAGCATTTGTTTAGGTCACCCATTTCATACACATTTTTACTATGGAGATTTCCAAAATTATACAACAGCAGGAGCAGGTTGTAATTAATCCCCATGCATGCTCTACCCAGCTTCATAGATATCAATATGGTAGTAACATTCTTTGTTTAAACAACTCTAATCCCCTGTTAGTGCTTCTCCTTCATTCTCCTCTTCCTCATCCTTCTGTTCTTCCATATTTTATTTTAAATATTGAATAGGACTTCCTTCCTTCCTTCTTTCATTTATAAATTTTTTTATTTGTGGAACAGTGGTAAGTACTGAACCCAGGGCCTTTGCACTGAGCTACATCACACCCTTTCTTAAATTTTGAGGTACGGTTTCACTAAGAGGTTAAACTCACCAGGCTAAGCTCAAACATGCAGTCCTCATGCCTTAGCTTCCCAGAGTGCTGGGATTACAGCCATGTCACCATACCCAGCTTGTTTTACTTACTATTTATTCATGTATTTATTTATTTATTTATTTATTATACATGAGCTTATTAAGCAACTATGCTGGCCTTGAATTCACAATCCTTCTATTTCAGCCTCTAGGTAGAATCAAGGTCATAAATACCCAACATTTTTTCACATTTTAAATTAGAACCTGGATATTGTATTTTTTTCTAACATTTTACTATGGCCCTTTTATATTTACTTTTACTAGTATAGTCTAATATCATCACTACACCTAATAAAACTATCAATAGTCCCATGAGATCTTTGAAATCTCAGTTTATGTTCAAACTTTTGCCACTGTATCAAAACTGTTTCTTGATGGGATTCTTTTTCAGAACAGAATTCATATGAGTCCTACACATTACTTGGTCAAAATTTCTTGAGGTTTCTTTTAATTTGTAATGTGTCCCCCTCTCCTTTTATTACATGTCATTTAATTGCTAAAAGGTGGTACTATTTGTCCTGTAGAATTTCTTATATTGTGTATTTTAGCGATTGTATTATTATAGCAACATTTTTGAGGAATAAAGTGAAATTTTTCATATTGTCCCCCTTTGATATGTCCCACTAATGTTAATAGTTTCCTTAGCTGCTCATCTTTTATATTAACCTGTCCTGAACTAGTGATTAGGCACTTCTCCAAGAAGCCCAGTTTCCTTTATTCAGGAATAGTATATTGATATCACAATGTAGGCACTTGAAGTGCTTGGTCTCTATTGCTTTTTTGTTTCTTCCATACTTTTTCTTGGTGAAAGCTGAGAATTTTTTTTCAGATAAAATAGATCAAGCATGCACACCAATAATTCCAGTTCAAACTTGGGATTGAATGTCATAAATATTTAGAAATAAAATTAAGAAAGAAGATGAAACTGTGAAATAAGGGCCAAAACTTGTACTCAGAGGACAAAGTTTAATCTTAGTAGAAGAATCATAAATCAATAGTTGTGAATTAATAAAAGAAATGTTTGAATTATGAATCTCGATGCAAAGGTATAAATTAAATGTTATTGATTGCCAAAATGAAAATAAGGATGGAATAGTTTTCCATGACCATGAGAGAGAATATATAAAGAGTGTTCATCAACATCAAAGTCAACAAAAATATTGATAAAATTTAACAGAGATAAAGCTGTTAGACTTCTCAATAATAAGGTGCTTTTGCTCTATTTCAGAGGTAAGCTTCTTTGAGAAAGCAAAGGAAAGTTTCATAGTATAATAAGGGATTAAGTGGAAAGAAAGTAGAGAAAGCATGAAAACATTCTTGCATGCTGATGTTAGAAAAGTAGGAATAGGAAACACATAGGGCTACCGCTAACTTGAGAAACAAAATCTAATAGAGATTCTCTACTTCCCTAATCAAGAACATCATTTTTACTTGTGCTTAGCTGTACAGAATAGCAGGTTTTATTTTGACATATTTGTTCATGTGCATAAAATGCTTTGATCATTTGTCCCATTATCCATTTCTCTTGTTCCTTCCCCAATCCTCTTTTTTTCTAATAGCCTTACTGCTACTTCCACATGATCTCTCCTTAGTGATTTATTAGTACATGTTTGCAGTACATAATGATTATCTTCCTTATAGGGAGCTGGTATGTGTACATAATGGATCTCAATCTCAATTCCTTTTTTATCTCCTACCCTCCTTCCCCTTGCCCTCTATCACTTGGTCCCCTTGCCGTTTGAAAATGATCTATCTTCCTACTTTCTATTGTGCATCTCTTATTTTTCTGTTTATTTATAATTTGAGGTTCTCATAAAAGAGAAAAGCCGTATTGAAGCTTGTGTGTCTGCTTTATTTCACGTAGCATTATGGTCTTAAGGGGCATAGATTTTTCTACAAAAGACTCAGGTTTATCCTTCTTTAAGGCAGAGATACAATTACGGTTACATTATCTCTGTACATATGATTTGTGTATAAATAGCATATCTTTTATTTATTCCTTCATTTATTTATGTACATAGACCACTTGGAGGATTTAGCTATTATGAATTGTGCTGTTATAAACATGAGTATGCATGTATTACTTTAATACAACATCTTAACACTTTCAGAAAGATACCTAGAAGGGAAAAATCTTCATCAAATGGAATTTCTACTACTTTTAGTGTGTTGATGACTCTCCATACTGATTTCCATACAGGTTTCACTAGTTTAAATTCTAACCTACAATGTAGAAAAGTTCCTCCACTAACCCCAAGCCTCATGCAGATTTGTTATTATTTGATTTTTTGGTGATGGCCATTCTTTAAAAATTGTTTCTAGACTCTTCATATAAGGAAAAAAACATGATATTTAGCATCAAATCTGTCTCATTTTATTTAACTTGATGGTCAATCATGATTCTATCCATTTTCTGCAAATGACATTATTGTTCTTCTTCATGGCTAAATAATAGTCCATTATATCTAATAAAGAAACTCTTAAAATCAATGAGAACATTATAAGAAAGAGAGGATAAAAAGAGCAGAGATAAATAATGCAGCAAGCCTCTCAAAAGTGAGGAAAAATTAATGCAAGATAAAAATAACCAAAAATTCAATGTCAGTATACAAAAACTGGGACTCTAAGGGAGAGTTAAGGGATATCCGGCTTGCTCCAAAGATTCATAACCAGATAAAGTCTATTTTCACATCAAAGTTGAATCCTTTCACACAGGCCAATCCTATTTCCTTCTCAATTATATGGTTAAAAACCAAAAAAATCCAATGTCATACACGTTGCTCTGATTTAGAAGTCCCTCACAAACCAGACCATTCAAGTTCATTACTAATTTCCTCTGTGTGGACTGACAGAAAACTCAGAATCTATAGTTCCCTCCTAATCCCACTGAAGAATGACTATACCTGAGTCTTGGATGCCATGAGGTCAGGTCAATCTGCCTTGCTCACACCTTTGTTATCCTTGGCCACTGCTCATTTTGTAAGACCTTGAGTTACCCAAAACCTTCCAATTGCTTATTCACATGTTGCTCCATGTGGGCCTCCCTGGACCATACTTTTGTGTCTTCCTGCTAGCCAACCTTCCCACTGTGTCCTCAGTGACCACCTATTTCATGCTGAACCTTCCTGTATCCTCCACCTCTTTATCAAATGTCTCTCCCACCTCACAGCCCTAATTTGTATTCACCACTGCTATTTCTAAACCATCATTCTTTTTCTGTTTCTGACAACTGTTCTTTTGAAGATGTGCTGTCCCACTGAATCTGTCATTCATTAACATTTCATCTTGTGTCAGTTTCTTAGCTTGGTTTGTCAGTTACTTGACAAGGTCAGGAGGGAAAAAATGGACATAGAAAAGGTACATTGCTGAGGGTGGGAATGGAGTACTACCTGGAGTACAGAATTAGACCAGACAGGGAAGGAAGATAGAAGGGGTCAGCAGGAGCAGTGAGGCATATTAAATCCTTAAATAATGGATAAGGTCTGTGAAATGTTGGAGCTTGCTCATACCAGTTCACAAGTTCCAGCTGTTAAATTTTCAGAAAGTTTGCAATCCAGTGGATATAACATTGGCCACTCTGCAAATATGATCAAATAAGACCCCTCTTTAGCCACTGAAAAGTACTTGTGAAATATTTACCAGAACACACTGTGTGCTAGGGATGAAGAAGAAATTAAATACTGAGAGAATATAAGGTCAGCAAAGTTGAAAACCAAATTTCACCTGATTCACAATTTCATCTAAGACCAGTATCAGCTTAAAAGCTAAGGCTAAAAAATAAGGTAGATTTACAGAATATATTCAAGAATGGCAAGATTAAAGACATAATTTAAAGAAAAATGACAGAAAAAGATCCTTCCTTTAGCCTAACAAATGTGATTCATCTTTATTCATGGGACTGAATCACAAAAGTAAGGTAATACATGGCGATAATATTAGCATGCTCTATACCACTAAATACTTTTATGTTAAACTGAGTACAAAATATTTGTTCTGTGCTTTACTGGAGTTTGATTTTTCAAGAATTTAAAAGTTTCAAGAACCTAGAAATCAATGCATATAATAAGAATATGGCAGACACATGGCTCTTGGGAACAATTCTACAGTGATAATAAAAGGGTAATATTTGTACCCTGTCTCCTCCTATGCCCTGAGCGATGAGGCATGATCAAAATATACGATGAATATCAATTTTAAATTAAAATGTATTACAGTGAAAGACACTGCAATTAATCCCTCTCCTGTGGCTTGAAATATACTTAACCCATCATTTTCTCCACTTTCTGAAGCAGTTCTGGAAGTTCTCTTTCATGTCTTTACTTGCACTGTCTTGGCTGCCTGGATGTGCTGAGTTGATTCAAAATATTTACCTTTTGGGTCATGCTTTTCCATTGGATGGCACTCAGCAGTGGCATCCACTAGTTTTGAGTACAGTTTATAAAGGCACTCACTAAAGAGGACTTTGAGAATAGCTTCAGGAAGTGGCAAGCATGATGGGACAAGTACATTTGAAGTGAAAGGGAGTATTTTGAGGGAGGTTAATAGCATTAACTTTGGGGGTAATACATTTTAAAAATGTAAATGTTTGCGATACAGTTTCATCACTTCTTGTGTTCTTCAAGTCGCTTGACCTCTGTGAACTCATTTCCTAAGATAAAATATGAGAGTCAAGATACCTATCACTTACAGTAGTTGTTAAAATTACTCTAGATATTTGAGTTTAATATGTTAAGAACTAGAATTGATGGAGCATGCCTGAAATCCCTACGTTCAGGAGGCTAAGGCAAGAGGACTACCATGAGTTCAAGGCCAGCATGGGCTATAAAGTAAACTAGAGATTAGCTAGAACTACATAGCGAGAACATGTCTCAAAAAAACAAAACAAGACTTCCAGGAAGATGGCAGAGTGGTGAGAAGCAACAAGTCAGCTCCTCCAGAGTTTCAGAGTCCAGATACTGAAGATAGTGATTTAGGGAAGAGAAGAAGGTGGGAGGTAGATCCCTGGGACCCAGGAATGATCTGAAGTGAAGACTGGACACTGCAGAGAATGACAGGAGACAGATTGCAACACAAAAAGAGGAGGCAAACTGCACCTTTCTCCCCAGTGCACAGCATGAGGGAGGAGCATCGAACCTACAGGCACAGAGAGAGTGGGTGAGCCCAGAGGCCTCCAGGTAGATGTATGCCAGTGGAACAGAGTGGTGGAGGGTGTGTGCTGGAGATGCTGATGAGTGAGTCTGGTCTGGAAAACAGCCATGTTCCCTGGAGAGACTCTTTTTGTGGTAAAGAGACCTGAACTTGGAACTCAGAGTGGCTGTGAGTTGACTTTGTCTCAGGGACCCATGTCTGGGGTCCCATGGTGAAGGGCCCAGGGACATCTAGGGTCACAGAGACATGAGTGGTCAGCTATGAGAAATGCCGAGATTGTTGCTGAGCACTCAGGATTCTACCCCACAACAGGAGACCAGGATCAGCCTTAACTTCTGTGGACCTGAGAGTCCCTGAGGTTGTGTTTCACTCCAAATCTACTGCAGAATTAAGGAGCCAACCCAGAACTTATCTGGGCTATGACTTGGGCACTACCTCAAAACTGTCGACACTACATGATAACCACAGGCTTGCTGTCAAGGCTTGCTGTCACAAACAAATTTCTTTCTATTTTTTTTTACTTCATTATTTGTTTTTGTTTTTCCATGAATGTGAACATTGTTTTTAGTTTTTTTGATTGTTGTATTCTCGTTTTCATTTTATCCTTCCTTCTTTCTCTCCTGTCTGCTTCACCAGCTTCCCAAAGCTTGAGTAATTTTCCTTTGCCCTTCAGTCTTGCATCTAATCTATTTCTCTTCTTCTATTCCTCTACTTCTTCCTCTTATACCTTTTAAAGTCTCTCCACCGAGGATAAAAGCACTCTATTAAGTGGATTTTGACTATATTATATTAATTGGTTTTATATTCCATTTTATAATTATAAAGCTTATACCTATGATTAAAAGTGGCAAATTTACAGTTATCCCAGTTTATCATTTTTTAACCTTCAAGCTATTGTTATTACTGGTCAGTAGTTCTTGCCTATATAACAATACAGAGATTGTGTGGGTGTCATACACAATATCATAGTCTGGTACAAAAAAAACTGGGTGCTAGGGCAAACAGACACCAACTTTAGTCTCTAATAGGTTGAAACTGTAGAATCTTTGGACAGATTCATAAGCCAAAAGCCAGTTACATGTAGAAGACACATCACTGAAAAGTAATAATTTCCTAAGAAGATATAACAAATCTATCTACTATAAGCAATTCACAAACATGAAGGCAGAAAATAAAATTTTAAAATAACAAATGAGAAAACATGGGTGCAAGGTGCAACCTCAGACTTTCAGGTTGCCCAAGGCAAGTCCAGGGGGCATTGAGGTGGAAAAAACCAAAAGCTACCCAGTTGATCTTTCCAAAATGTCAGCAGCAGAAGTAGCAAAGCAGATGAATGAAGCACTAGAAAAAAAAATCAGAAAGAATTGCACAATTTACAGAAGAAATGATGACTATAATGAAGAACATGGTTAGTGAATCTAGAGTAAATACAGAGAAAAAGTACAGGAGCTTATGAAAATGATTAAAACCATGAATGTCCAAAATAAGAAAGAACTGGATTCCACAAAACAGACTCAGATATTCAAAAAATTTAAAATTCTATTGAAACTATACACAGCAGAATTAACCAAAGTCAGGATGGTATATCAGATCTAGATGAAAGGTTCATGGTTAGCAATCATCAAGTGAAAGACTTCTTAAAACTAGCAAGTGATCATGAAAAAATAAATCCAACAGCGGCTAGATGATCCAAGGAAGAATGACATAAGATTAATTGGAATAAAAGAATCAGAAAGACAAAGGACACAAAAAATATGTTCACAGAAGTCATAGCAGAAAACTTTCCAATCATGGAAAAATAATTTGACTTACATATAAATGAGGCATATAGCACCCCAGTTAGCCATTATTAGAAAAAAAGAAAAAACTTCACCAGGGCATTTAATAGTCAAGATCCCAGAAATTCAACACTAGAATAGAATATTAAAAACTGTTTGAGAAAGAAACAAACCCCCTATAAAGGAAATCCCACCAGAATCACAGTACACTTCTCAACACAAACCTTCAAGTCAATGAGAGCTTGGAGTGAAGCATTCCAAGCCCTAAAAGAGAACAACTTCCAACCAAGACTGATGTACTCTGTAAAATTAAGTTTTAAGTTTGATGGAAAAATACCATACTTTCATGGTAAAAAAAAAAATCTGAAGAAATTCATGACAGTCAAACAAGCATTCCAAAAAGTTCTGAAAGATATTCTGGAAAAAGACAACATGCACAACAATTCCACGAATCTCAGTAGACTGAATCTGCTAGTCAAGGCAAGCCATTAAATAGAAGGCAAATAAAAGGAACTAACAACAGGGTAAGTCAATAAATATCAGTTGTAACCATCGATGTAAATGGTCTCAATTCACCAATTCAAATAAACAGGTTAGTAGGATTGATCAAGCAACAAGTTTCAACAATATGGTGCATGCAGAAAACACATTTAACTAAAGAAATCCATAGACTGAAAGTCAAAGGATAGAGAAAAATACTCCAAGCAACGGGAGCCCAGAGAAAAGCCGGTGTATGTATTCTATGTTGCAGACAAAGTCAATTTCAAACAGAGACTAATTAAAAGAGATAGATAAGGTCACTACATACTTGTTAATGGAACAATCCAAGAAATACTGATGCACCCAACTACATAAAGCAAACACTAATGGATATGAAAAATTGTATAAATACTAGTACAATCATAATGGAGGAACCCAGTACCCGCTTCCACAAATACACAGATCAAGTAGACAAAAAAATCAATAAAGCAGTATCAGAGCTGAACCAAAATTTTGAACAAATGGACTTAGTAGATATCTACAGAGTTACATCCCACAGCATCAGAATACACAGCCTTCCCAGCAGCACATGAGAGTTCCATCAAGTAGAGAATGTATTACCTCATAGAACATGCTAAAATCAGTGAAAAAGAATTGAAATTATACCATTCATGTTATCAGATCAGAGTGCAATGAAATTGGAAATCAATGACAAAAAAGACCACAAAAACTACATAAAGTTAAAGAAATTAAATAATACCCCCAGAACAATAAATGGGTCACAGATTAAATTAAAGAAGGAGTTAGACAGCTTCCACAATTACACAATAATGCCAATAAGACATACCAGAACTTATGTTATACAACAAAAGCGGTATATAAGGAAATTTGTAGCAGTGAATTCCTACATTGGAACAGAGTGAGTTCAAATAAATAACCTAATTTTGATCCTCAACCTTCCAGAAAAAGAGCAAGTCAAACCCAAACCCTGTACAATGAAGAAAATTATAAAGATCAGAGCAGAAATCAATGCAATTGAGACAAAGAAAACAATATAGTCAATGAGTTGAATAATTGGTTCTTTTAAAGATTAAATGAAATTGACAAACGCTTAGCCAACCTGAGCAAAAAGAGGAGAGAAAAGACTCAAATCCATGAAATTGGGAATAAAAAGGGTAAAAACACAGTGGACCCTGCGGAAATCCAGAAAGTCATCAGTACTTATTTGGTGAACTTGTACTTTAATAAGATGGAAAACTCAGAAAAAATGGACAGATTTTTGGATCCATATGAATTACCAAAGCTGAATCAAGAAAATATACAAATTCTGTATTACCCAATATCAGTCAATGAAATTGTAGCAATAATAATAATAATAATAATAATAAAACAACTATCAATAAAGAAAAGTCCAGGTCCTGGTGGATTCACTGCTGAATTCTATAAGAACTTTAGAGAAGATGTAATGTCACTACTCCTCAAACTCTTTAAAGAAATTGAAAAGGAAACCATACTACCAAGGTCATTCGTGGAAGCAAGCATTACCCTGATACTAAAACCAAAGAAGGATCCAACCCAAAAAGAGAACTACAGGCCAATCTTTTTAATGAATATAAATGCAGAAAGCCTCAATAAGATACTGGCAAACAATGCAACAAATCATCAAAAAGAAAATACACCAGGACTGTGTAGGACTCATCCCAGGGATACAAGAATGATTCAACATACATAAATAAAAAACAGAACCAAGGACAAAGAACCACAGGATCATCTCAATAGATGAAAAAGCACTTGACAGACTCCAACGTCCATTCATGATAAAAACCCTGAAGAAAACTGGAGCATAATAAAATTATCTCAATTTGATGAAAGCTATCTGTTATAAACCAATAGCCAACATCACACTATTTGTGATAAACCAATAGCCAACATCACACAAAAACTGAAAACTTTAACTCTAAAATTAGGAACAAGACAAGGATGCCCACAATCATATGCCTGTTCAATACAATTCTGGAAACAGTAGGAAGTGTAATTAAACAAGACAAAGAAATAAATGAATGTGGACCAGAAAGGAAGAAGTTAAATTATCACTATTTACTAATGATATGACACTCTATATAAAAGACACCCAAAACTCAACCAAAAGAGTCCTAGAATTAATAATCAAATGCAGCAGCATACAAAGTTACTACTCAAATAATTAGTACTCCTGTACATGAATAACAAACTCACTGAGAGAGAAATTAGGGAAGCAACACTTTTCCCAATAGCATCAACATAATGAAATACTTAGGAATTAATCTCAGGAAGGAAGTGAAAGACTTATACACTGAAAACTAGGGTACTCTGAAAAAGGATATTGAAGAGGATATCAGAGGAAGGATACCCTTTGCTGTTGGGTAGTAAGAGCCATGCAGTGAAAATGGGCATACTTCCAGAACTGTTACATAAATTTAATGCAATCTTAATCAAAATACCAACAGTATACCTCACAGAACTAGAGTAAACCATCCTACAATTCATTTGGAACCAGAAGAGACCTACAATAGCAAATCAGTTCTGGCAACAAAGGCAAGGAAGAGGGATCACAATCCCCAATTTGAAGTCACGCTACAAAGCTACCATGATAAAATACAGCACGGTTCTGCAAAAACAAAACAAAAGAAAAACAAAAACAAAGCAAATGTACAAACAAAAAATAATAACAACAAAAAAAGACCTGAGGATAAATGGAACAGAATAGAAGACATATATAGAAAACTCCAAGCACAGCTACCTTATCTTTGACAAAGGTGCCAAACACCCTCCTAAAAGGAAAATAGCCTCTTTAATAAATTGTTCTGGGAAAACTGGCTTTCCACATGGAGGAGATTAAACCCGGACCCATATCTCTTACCATGCACTAAACTAAAACCAAAGATTTAAATATTAAAGCAGAAACACAATATGCTGGAAGAAATACTAGGTAAAACTCCTGAAGCCAAAGGTGTAGGCAAAGACTTTAATGAACGAAACCCTAAGCACACAGGAAGTATTACAAAGAATCTACAAGTAGGATCTCATCTTATTAAACAGATTTTGTACAGCAAAAGAAACCACCAACAGAGTGAAGATAAAACCTACACAATGAGAAAAAAGTACGAGGTATTGCTCAAAGACCTAATATCTAGAATATATAAAGAAATAAAAAATAACAAAACCTCCAAATTGTAAAGACCCAACCCAAAAATGGTCATTTGAAATGAATAGACACTTCTCAAATGAAGAAGTACAAGCAGCAATAAATATATAAAGAAGTTCAACATCACTGTTCATTCAAGAAATGCAAAATCAAACAATGCTGAGATTCCACCTCACTCCAGAAAGAATGGCTATCATAAAGAAATTGACCAATAGCAAACACTGGGTAAGCTATGGGGAAAAACAATCCTTTTCCACTGTTGGAAATACAAGTTGGTATAAGCAATATGGAAATCAGTATTGAAAGTCCCCCAAAAAAACTAAAACTAGAGGTTCCATTTGAGTCAGCTATTCCACTTCTCGTTATCTTCCCAAAAGAGTTAAAAGAATCATATCACAGCGATATATGCACACTTATGTTTATACCGGCAAAATTTTTAATAACCACATCTTGGAAATAGTTTAGATTCCCATGAATGGATGAATGGATAAAAAATTGTGTGTTTTTTACATACAGTGGAGTACTACTGTGCCATAAAGGACAAACTTGAGGCATTTTATGGAAATGGGTGCACCTTGAGGCCATACTTTTAAGTGAAATAAATCAGACACTTATGTTAAAACATTGAATTCTTTTGTGTGAGAAACTAAAAGTGTAAATAAGGACCAAAACCGATTATAAATATTGTGAAATAGGAAGAAAATATTCTAATGGGAAGATGAAGAATGAAGGGAGAAGGCTGAATGAAAAAAGGAAAATGAGGGGAAAAGAGTAAAAGCAAAAAAGAACCAAAGCTTTTATAATTAAGGAGTGGAAGAAGGGTTGAAGTATGGGGAGGGCATTAGAGAAAAAAGGAATCAAGATATATTATGTATAGGTACAAACTCTCTATGATATATGTGATCATTACATATATCCAAAGTGTATCAGTAAAATTAATTTAAGCAAACCAATCAATGAACAAAGTGTTGAACCTAGTGAGCTGCTTCTAGTGCATACTAAAACATTTAGTTCCCATGTTATCTTTACCTTCAAACCTTTCCTAGAGATAAAGCTAAATGCCAAAAATAAGACTTATGTATAAGGATATTATATATATGGAGTGCTCTAATACCAGGACACCAAACTTTCTGCAAAGGGCTAGACTATAGGCAATTTAGGCCTTGTGGTCAATAGAGTCTCTGATGCAACTAATCACCTCACTGTATCACAGAAGCTGCATGTCTGTCCACAACAAATGAATGTGGACATCGCTAACATTATTTATGGATGACTAAAGTTAAATTTCAAATGCTTTTTACATGCCACAAAATATTATTGTCTTGATATTTTTCAAACAGTTAAAATATAAAAGCTACTTTTTTCACATGGTACCTACAAACACATGGAAAAGGCCAGATTTTGCCAGTTTGCTAACTCTTATTCTAATCTTCTAATTCAGAAATAAATCAGGATGGACCAGTTGTTTCAAAACACATTCCTATACTTTGGAATCCTTTTTTCAGAGAAAATCTCAAATAATAACTACCTCTTCCCAGAGTTTCTATTACTGAAATGAAGACGGAGATGTATTACCCTTCTCACTCCTTTGAGAACCTAATCTGCGACCCCTACCCTCAGTATCAGTTAATGATGGGCTTTTATGGAACACTTTTTTGGAAACCATACAATAAAAGATAAAAAAGAAATGATATTAATTTTGTTTTTGACCAATATCTTAAGTAAACAGGCCCAAATACAAAAAAGGCAATGAGCAATAATTGATAGCATCCTCTAGGGCTATCTATCCTTCAAAGTTTTTTTCCCACATTCTCAACATGTCCTATGGAAAACACTTGCACATTTTCCTAAAGACCCATGAATGAAAATGTTCATAGTAATCTTGTCTTTAATATACGGGGACAAGAAGATCTTTATATTAACAATTTTAAAAATATTCATTGGGTCACCATGTCACATGCCAGTAATACCAGTGCTTTGGGGGCAAGGGGCAGGAGGATTGCTGTGAGTTGAAGGCCAGCCTGAACTGCATAGCGAGAACCTGTCTCCAAGAAAACCAAATAATTGATATGAAAACAAATATACATTTATATATAGAGAAATGTATATATAAATGGAATACTATATAACAATTTGCAGTATATACATTCAAACATAGATGATTGTTAAATCATAATCTTAAATGAAATAGAAAATTTCAGAAGAATTCTAAAAGTACAATTCCCTTGTGTATGTTATATTTTACATGTGTAGTAAAAGTGTAAATACATTTGACAGAACAATTGCTACAACATTCAGGAGAGTGACTGCCTTGGGAGGTAGGATAGAGAAGGGGATTCATGTGAAGAAAAGTTACAGAACAGGCTCATGCTAAACATTCAATTGTTGCATTTCTCAAGCATGAAAGTGAATTCAGTAGGATGTACATTATCCTTATGTGTACAGCTTACATGTGCATTATGCTCTTTGTATACATGAAATAATCATGAAAAGGAAAAAAAAGTGGTGAAACTATTTATAATAACTCAAGCTTTTAGGTTTTCAAAAGACAAAATATAATTTCATTAGCTTATGAAATTGTGGTTATTTTGATATTTTTCAAATTTTGGAAATAGAAGTATATATTTTATGAGAAAAACATAAAGTAAAAAGTAGTAAGTACTTCAAAATCCAGAAATATGTTCAATCAAGTTCTGGTGCTGAATTACCTCACTGATATTAAGAGCCACTCTAAAGAGGAAACCCCAAACAAAAGTTCAGACATGCAACTAAAAAGCAAAAGGAAGAAAAGTATATCCCCAAAAGCCAGAGAAAATGTCAACCTCCTATAACTATTAGAAGAGAAGGATTGCAGGAGGAATTAGAACAACAAACTTCTTACAAAGCCATGGAAGGTGACCTCAGTTGTCTAGTCGAGTTCTCTTCAGAACAATTACTCAGCATTCAGTGGCCATTTATAGTAGGTATATGATATAGTCATGTTTAAAGGGTAGTAGCTATCCATTACATCTGCCTTCTCTCCTTTAGGCTGTTATTAAGATTTCATGGAGTTTGCAAAATGTTTATCCCATGAGACATAGCAAATTGAATGGTAAGTACAAAGACTGATGCTCATAGTCAGAAGGATAATCCATCCAGCTAAGATGCAGCCCATCAATACGAAGACCCGATTTTATGATAATATCTAATAACAAACATGTCAATCATTGCTCCTACATTTACTAAGTAAAATATGCACAAATATGTTATTGATATATCAATAATGATATTTTAAATAAACAATGTGCTACCAGCATTATTCAATGCAACACAATATCTGATAAGATTTGAGTCAGGCTGAATAATTTTATGGCCTATGGTCTCACTGTCATAACCCGTTTGGAGTGTCTCTCAAAAAACTGGAAAGAGATTTATGGGTAGACTCCCTTCTTATGACCGCACACATTTTATCACCCTGTAATCCACAGTGTAATATTATTTATACTAAGGATACCAAGAAGTGGGAAATCTGGTCATCAGCACTTTTCTGATAGTTATAGGTACAGTATATTTTTAAAATCTCATCCCTTAACTTAAGCATCACTAAATACCAGCTATATGTAGTAGTATTAGACAATGTGAAGCTTGCTAGGAAAACTACTTTTGGACATAATCCAATTATTTTTCAACAGGGAACAAGAAGTGTTATAATAGGCTACATATGTGATTTCATAAAATCATAGACATCTGGTTTGGAAATGATGTTAACGATCAGCTAGTCTAACCAGTCCACCAGTGCATGAATCCCTTTGCTTAGTCTCTATGTCATCCTTAAACTGCTCCAGAAAGAGAAAACATTAGATTTTTGAAATCAACCTATTTGAAATAGGAGGTTGTCATTTAAGTATATATTTGTTTATATAAAATTTTACTCCATGTATGTGTGCTATCTTTTATTTTAAATTCATTATGAAATATAGTACTGAGAAAAAAGCTCCCCATGGTATGTTACTTGGAATAATCAGTACAATGCTGAATAAGAAAGACACTGCAAAATTCACACAATCCTCAGAAAACATTGTATAGGGAAACAAGATTACCCCCCGACAATCACTATTATGGTAGCTGTTAAGAGTTCCCAGGACAGCTGTAAGATATTTGTATGAAAGGCAGTTTCATGGAGAAGAGATTTCAGGATTCTTTTGCCTCTAGCTACAAAAAGTGCATTGCAAATCATGGGGAACAAATAGCATCCTATACTAACTTACTACAATACTTGCAATTCCTCCACGACAGAGGGAATGGGGGAGGGGCTTGTCTTCAGTGGAAGGCTAGACAGGATTTTGACAGACAGTAGAGTTCTCAGATGTAGACCATACACAAAGAGGAGGAGGAATATCGACGATCTACTTCTCTCCCTGCTCAATTTTCACAGCTCTGGCCCTGGTTTATTCTTACTTCTGCTTTAACTGAAGGTTTTCTTACATATGTATATCAGGTGGAGAAAAGATAGTCCAGCAGTTTTGTGGACCCAAACGTATGGACCTAAGATACTTTCTCAGGAAACATATCTCAGTGCATAAATGTTGGCACATGTCTATGAAAATCTGTAACAAATTATAAATAACCTTAAGGGTAAGAGTTCCTTTTTGTTCAGCATTATATTGGATATACGTTAGGTACTTTATAAAAGTATTGTATTAAGAAAATCTGAAGAGCATTTCTAGGGATAAGTACAGTTTCATAGCAAATCATTTATTCAGCTACACCCCAGTTTGAAGAACTAGTGAGAATCATTAAAAATGCATCAATTTCTCATGTACTTTCACTTTCTAAATTGGCAAAAGAATCTGAGATAAAAAACAGGCCCTAAGATGCCTACATTAAAAGAAACAAGTAAGCTGTTCATTTTATAGTCAGTTATGAATGTTATAAATAAATTATTTATCCAGAAGCTGAGAGTCTTATATCACTTAAGTACTTGGAATAATCAAAAGCAAAGTGGCTTCAATTACTAAAAATTAGGAGGCTTGGAGAAGAAACTAGAAAAAAAGACTTCTTAATGATAAAGTGCATTGCTATCATAATACAATACATTGACATTTCCAGATTATAAAATCTTAAGTGAATTTAAATTAATAAGCATAAAGAAAGAAGTAAAGAAAGCATCAAGTAATTCTATATCACTTGACCAGAAATAAAAGTGTTAATAATTCATTAAATTATTTGGTGTTTGCCTAGTCATTGTCTTATCCCAGGTTTCCCTGAAAATCAGCTTCTCAGAGAAAGACTGACTTCCCTCTGAATACTTTTTCTTTTTTAAAATTTATTAGTATGAGCTTGCTATACACTGCTTATGTTCCTTGTGAGGGTTGGTACATGTATGTAACACATCTTAATTAATATTTTAATCCACTTTTCCTCGCATCCTTCACCCTCCCTCCATTGCTTGATCCCCATCTCTTGGAGAAAGATCTATCGCCTTACTTCCTATTTTCTATATTTTGTTTTGCTTTTTACTTGTACTTTGGGTCTCTAAATATAAGAGAAACTATGCAATATTTAAACTTGTGTGTCTGACTTATTTCACTTAACATTACAGTCTCAAATTGCATCATTGTCCTACAAATGACTCAAGTTTATCTTTTTGATAGCAGAGTAATACTCCAGTGTGTACAAATACCACATTTGCTTTATCAATTTAACTGTTGATGGGTATACTGGCTTTTATAGTTCTAAAACTCCCCTCTTTTCTCCAACTATATTAAAAAGCCTGATTCTATGGAAGCCTCTCATTCTGTCAACCCTGGCCTTCAAAGGACACCCCCCAGCTTCTCAAATATATCATGGTTAACTATCAGGACATTTCTTATCCCCTGGGTAAAAAGACAATCATATAGGATTTCTGAAGAACAGGATCAGGTGGTAGAATCACTGGATTCATAAACTAAATTGTTTCTAATGTTCCCAAAGCCATCCTAAATATGTAGCTATCTCTGGATCACCACCTTGTTTAGTATAGCTCATTAATGAATGCAAGCTTCAAAGAGCCATCTAAGAGACTATTAGAGCAATGTTCAAGTGTCTTTTCTGATATTTTGAACCCTAAATCACAGGTGGTTACATATAAATAAAAATTAAAATATAATAATAAATATTTTGTGTCTGTATTATATGTATATAAGTATATAGGGAGAATAAAGAATAATAAAAAAAATTAGAAATGACAGAGTTTCACTAGAAAAGATGGTAGGAATTCACCAATGGTTGTTATATTGCATATTGTTGTCTCAAATTAGTTTTCCAGGGGCTAGGGATATAGCTCAGAGGCACAAGTGCCTACCGGGCAAGCACAAGGTCCTGAATTCGATTCTCAGTGCCTGAAAAAAAAATAAATAAAGAAACAAAAAAATCAAATTAGTTGTTCAGATTACCAGACACAAGCATGTGGAGTTGGTCAAAAAAAATTTAAGCATTAACTGCTCCTTTCAATGAACCATCTGAGCAACTCCGTTGAAGATAACACTATGTAATATAACAACCACTGTGAATCTCTATCATTTGGTTTGAAACCCTGTATCATTTTTATTGTTTTTGCCTTGTTTTGTTTTTGTCTATGTTGTTGTTATTTTGATTTTTATTCTCTTTAAAATAAGTATATATATATATATATATGAACAAAAGCATCTAAATAATACTTATAAATAGTACTTGTGTGAATGAAGACTATAGAGGTCATTCTTTAAGAGTTTGAAAATGATGCTCTTGGGTAAAACACACTTCATTGTTCAAACTTGTTTTGGCTATAAATAAAATTGGTTTTACTGACTATTGTTTTGGTATTCTTGTTACAATTCACTTTTTGGGAAAAGAAACCTTATGGAAATACAACCTTGTAATTAGGATGATATTGAAGGAAAAGTATTCCACACCCTGTAACAAGCCTTTCTTTCATTAAGAATTTTAAGAGAAATATCTCTTATTGTTCATGTTGGGAAAAGATGGATTTTTCCCTGTTCCAACCTTTGAAAACATTATCCAACTGTAAATCTTGAAAATAATTCTGTTCTTTTTGCTTTGACAATTGGGAAACTCAAAACCAAGTCTGTATTCTACTTCTAGAAATATAATCAGATTTCATAGCTGGTATTTCTGTAAACTATTTGTATCTTCTTGTTTCATTATATAATTCTCTTATGTTATTTATCATTGATTTGCTTATTAATATATATTTTATTTATTGTTTACCATAAAAGCTAGTTTAAGTCCTTATTTATGCGTGGGCATAAATTCATCTAATTAAAAATAACATGTAGACAGCTATTGAATATATTACCTTAAATTTTAAATTATATTGCAGATGAGTTATTGACAGTGGATGATACAGCACACAGGGCAATGTATAAACGTGTCTTAGACTGGCATATTTGAAAAGTAGTTTTACATTGATGAAGAATAAGTGGATCAGAAATATTCCATCAATAAAGTATATGCATATTATTTTTAAAATGACAACTGGTAAAAGAAATATTGCATAAAATTTGTATATTTTATATTATTGCAAGCTATAAAAAGTCACAGAAGAAACTAGAAATACTGACTACTATGTATGTATCATTTTCTGCCTAAATATTTAGGTGAATTAATTTATCTTTATTTAAAATAAATATCAAGGAAAATAATTAGTAGTGAACTATAGGATAAGTATATCAGATTTGCTATTTGAAATGATTCAATTTAAAACTATCAGTTGCATAATCTGGGCACAAAATAGAACTAACCATATATTACAACAAAAAGAAACTCATTTTTAAAACTAATGAAATCAGTATTACAGAAAACTATAATGAATTAAATTACAAATGTAAAATACTATTAGAACGGTTCTCCCTGGGAAAAAGAAAGTGTACTGAAATATTACTTCACTGACAGAGTACCTTCACATTTAAAAACTATGGAAATAAGAATTACTAAATAATGAGGCAAGAAATATGATAAACAGAGGAAACAGAAAAATAGAAAATTATACATATTTATGTATAATTTTCTGAATATTGAAACACTCAGAATATATAAAATCGTGAATCATTTCTATAGGATAATGCAAGAATATTCCAACTTAGCATAGGAGTATTTGACAAAATACCAGTGCTTATCCCAAGCTAGGAGGCAACTCCTGGAAGAAGTAATTAACATAGTGCAGCAGTTAATCATAAACTGAGTAAAAAATTACAGCAGTGTCACAATCAACAATTGCAGAGAAGGTGGACAAAGTCCCTTTGGCAGCGTTCTGCCCAGCTAATGGTATTACCTAATGGGGGAGGCAAAATACAAATCTATAGTACACCTATGTGGTAGATCTGCTTCCTACCTATTCATATGAATATAGATGGGACCAGGTCAAAATACAGTAAAACTGAGGGCATTGATGTCCTTACATATCTGGAAAGAGTATTAAAAGTAAATTATCAGTGAATCAGACACAAGGGCCAACAATCCATATGAGACTAAACAGTAAATTTAACATTTCCTAGATAAATATGATTGACTTAAAACTCTTACCCATTGGGAATAATTTACAACGAAGAATAAATTCATAAAAGTAATAGATAATATATTTTCAAGTATATATTTTATCAGGGTTTGACTGGCAAGACCCATATGAGCTGCAGTTCACACACAGATTCATCAGCCATTCGACAAGAGTTGAGTTGTAGAGGGTAGAACATCCTAGCAATCAGTCATTTATTAAATTGTTCCATTCTTGATTGGTTTAGTTTGCATGTAGTAATTATATCAAATATTTATGAAGCACTTACTACTTGCTCAGAGATGTTTCACATGAAATTTGTTCATTTAATTGTGACAACAACTCTGCGAAGTAGGTACTATTATCATTCTCATTTTATAGATGGGGAGATAATGGTTTAAAATGGGTGGGTATAAGGCCAATATATAGAGCCAGCCAGAAAGTGATAGAATTGAAATGAGTTGGAATAAAAACATGGGTTTACCTACATAGTCCAAATACTTGGCAGTTCATGTGGTTACGTACGTAAATATTGCCTGTGAAACCATTCTCTAATCATTCCTCCACAGAGTCCCCTCCTCGGTTTTTGAAAAGTCTTGATCACATACTAGTTATTCAATACAAGAACAGAAACTTCTACATTATTCCACAGTAATAAGACATGAGTTACAATTTCTTACATGGTGAGGCATTCTCCCACCTAGTTTCCAAGATAACGTCTCTTAAATTTTTTTCTTTTTTTCCTCCCTCATTGTTCCTTGAATTTAATACTCAAGTTTAGCTCAGTAAAGGGTCCTATAGGCTATCTTTTCTGGTCTTCTGATTATTTTACAATAATGACTCCAAGACCAAAAGAGGTTAACTGACTTGGGATGGTAACACTGCCCAATATCTGGATTCTCTGTCCGATTATACCTCCCACACCTGCCTTGTACTTTTCCAGGCACCTGACACAGGAAAAGTATCATAAAGATCATTTTTTCAGTCTGAGTGAAAGGAACTTTATCACTGATATTTGGATTGCTCTCATGTTACAATGAAAACATCAAACAAGGAATTACTGAACTTCTGTCTTGCAATAGCAGGCTAAGGTGACACTGGATACAAACCGTTCTGAGAACTAATCTCAGTTCTTTATTTGAACTAAAAGGACAAGCAAACATGAACATGCCAGACTGGAGATTAAACCTGGAGAAGAAATTAAAAAAAAAAAGAACCAGACAGAAATACAAAAGCAAGAAGGAACATAGGACATATAAAGGAACATTTTGGCAATATTAACACTGGGACCTCTGGTGACTTTTAGGCTTCACATTTATGATCCATCATAATGCCATTTCTCTCTGCCTCCCGGGAGCCCTTTTTCCTGATACCACTTAGGAAAACAATCTATAAACTGATTATTAACTAATATAAGATTAAAAAGCACAGTTATAGACACATAAATTTGCGCCTCTACACTATATAAAAAGTCATGTTAATAAGTATTCTGTCACATTAGAGTCCTTTGATTGGAATACATAATATTTTCTGTAGTGTTTTAGGGGTGCTACTAGCACTGTGAATAAGGATAGACTATCCCACAAATTGTGAGATGCTTAGCATTTCTATCTTTTGTTACCATTTCCAAGTAGTTGCCCTGAGTTAATGCTACAAGAAGAAAATACCCTCAGGCATTTACAAATCTTCCCTGGGGTAGGGCAATACTGTCTTATTTGACAAGGATTGAGAACAGCACTATGGGTGCAACACAGAAGAATTATTAACAATATAGATTCACATATTTAATTCAAGATATTCATTGAGTATCTGCTATTTATAAAGCCTTGTACTAATTGCTTGAATGTACATTGGTGAATCTAGATAGATAAAGGTTTTTCTGTGATGGAACTGGCAAGATAGTATGAAAGACGGATATTGATTAGATTTTCACACAGCAATGCATAAATTTGATAATAGCAACAAAAAGACACATAAATGTTATCGGCACCTCTCCTCTAACAGATGATTTGCTTAGTCAGATCAGATAGGGAAGGATAATTTGAGCAAATGATACTTGAACTTGAGGTCTGAAGCATTAAGTACAAGTTTACTTGGTGATGATGAAAGGTAAAACTATTCTCCGAAAAGGGAACAAGTGAAAAGTTGCACTGATGAGACAGAGCATGGCAGATATGAGAGATGATCATGAGGCTAGTGTCCCTAGACTTGAGAGATAGGGAGCTTCACTGTGAGGTAAGACTTTCATGGTAAAGAAGGGTCAATTCCTGTAAATTCATGTATCAACTCATGTCAACAAGTACAATGTCTGGGCATGAATAACCAAGAGCAGTTTAGTAGAAGGGAGGAGAAGGTGGATCCCTAGAGGCATAAAATTTACCAGCGGGGGCTGTCCTTGAGCCTTATAACCAAAATCATACTCAATCAAAAGAAGATAAAAGTAGCACAGATGAAAATATATTTAGTGTGTTATAATTGCGTGGAACTTATTTACCCCAAGTTTACACCACGTAAGTTTTATGGAGGTTGTAATATGTATGAGCACATATCTGCTGCAGAATACTGGGCATCATTTTGAGACAACCTGGAAAGATCAAGTTTGACAGGGAGTGAGCGCGGAAGCTGAGTCTCCAGAATTGGGTCTCGCTCTCAAACTTACTTGCCTCATGGGAACTCTGCCAGCCCCTCATTAGCATTTTCATCAGCAAAACAAGGACAATAATACCGGCAGGGTTCTAAGCAGGATTACCTGAAATATCTTGAAGGAAACATGAATAGAAACCGAAACTTGGTATGCCCCAGGTGCGCAATTCATGTTTTTAAAAAGCAAATCTTCTGCTACTAAAATAAAGGACACAGTATCTGCCCTGATACTCTAAGGGTGTTGTCATGAGGCCAAATGGGAAAAGCTGATAAAGCCCAGAATACCATTATCATCAATAAAGGAATGTGGCATGAAGGACACTCTATAATTATCAGCCCTTTATTTTTCTGTCCTGGAGGCAAATTTTCCATAAAACACCCTTTCCCTCATAGCCCTCAGAAAAGTCATAGGTAGGAAAAGAAGAAATGACAATATGCAATTTTCTTGATGTAATGAAACAATGATCATTGCGGTAAGATAGTTGCTATAAACACACATACTCCAAAATTCTTTCAGATGTGTTACAGAAAAGAAGGTATCATTCAAGGTAAGGTCTGGAGCAGCCTACAGACCATCATTTTGTGTGATGTTGACTACAATGGCTCTTTTTCAAGTAAATGCAGTTCACAGTAAGTTGTTTGCAGCATGTACCAATGCTGTGTATGCGCCATCTTGTATCCCCTCTGCCCATCTCTACATGACTCACAAGAGGAATTACCAGTTTCCAGTATGCAGACACTTCCCATTTCATGTGCCTTTTCTCACGGCTCCTTGTCCCAGGGTCTTTCTGTGAAATCATGGAGCCTTGACTAGCTTGCTCATTGGGAAATACAGAAGTGTCTTGGACTTAAGTGTCCCAGAGACTAGCTTCAAACCATGATGGCAGAGAGATGCTACATAAATATTTCATCTTACTTTGTCCTCTGATGGAGTAATTCAGAAGCAGACTCCATATGTTTCCTCAGAGAATATCCTCAATAGGAGGACTATGCTCCAATTGTCCATTTTGATAATCTGCTCATGAAGACCCTTTAGGCCAAATGTGGTGATGCACACCTATAATTGCTACCACTCAGGAAGTGAGGCAGGAGGATGGCAATTTCCAGTGCAGCCGGAGCAATGTAGTGAGATCCTGTCTCAAAATTAAAAACTTAGAAAGTTAAAAGGTCTGGGGATGGAATGCAGTGGTAAAGCGTCCTTGGATTGCATTCCCAGTACTGTGAAAAAAAGCAACCCTTTTAGAGGACTTTTCTTTTCCCTGTGTCACATTCTCTTCTGTATTTCAGGTACTTCTTATAATGATATACCAAATTAACTATTTTCACCCATTTCTCTCTTTTCTCATGATATATTTATGGAGGAAACCAAATTTAGACATAGGATTCCTAGTACTGCTTAGTTCAAAACACATAATTTCCATTTCAAATTATACAATGATGTGTACTCCAAAAAGAACCATGTTCCTGTCTTCTGTGGAAAGAGGAAAGAGCCCTTTCCTCTTTTTAAAATGTCTTTTAAAGGAAAAAATTCACAATCAAGGCTATATTCCCTAGGAAGAAGAGGATTTGTTCAGAATATCAACATTTTGATTTTAGACCTCATTTGAACATTAGGTCTCACTAATGCTCACTAACTCTTCAGGGTCATTTACTTTAAAAGCAATGAGTTGCAAAGATTCAGTAATTTAATTTGATAGATGGCTTTATGCCTGAATGTCCTTTAACAACTTTTGATCCTAAATGCCTATATTGACGGCGTTAAGTTTGACTTGCTAAATAAAGCCTAGAAGGAGTTAAAATTTCATTTGAGTGACCTACAATTGGTCCCTTATCTCAGTCTTGGAGAGCTTCCAATAGACACTAAACAATGCAACCCATGCAATTAACTATTTTAGAAAGTGAATTAGTAAGGAAGCTACACGAGACTCTCAGTGAGGTAAAGAGTTATACTTATATTGTTTACTTCTGCACCTCCAAATTTTGACATGTTGCTTTGGACTTACTAGGTGGTTAACAAAAATTTTTCAACACATAAATGAGTGCATATGCACCCTCAACTCAGATGAGTTTTATTTTTTCTCACATGGATTAGGAAGGGAGAAGATTTATAACTAAAAGCACATAAATCTAAGGGAAAAATAGTACCATACATCTATTTTTCATCTTCTGTGTCAACTTTTAAAGCCAGAAACTCCTCCAATTTGTTTTCTGGTCCATTTATAGGTATCTGCAAAGTAAGGGGCAAGAGAAAGCTGAAAAACAGCAAGATCTGAGTGACTCTTAAAAGAATCACTCACCCATGTGAATACTTGCCTAAACTCACTATCGTCTGTCCTTTCAGAAGAGTTGGTATGGGAGAATCAGAGATTTCTGATCAGAATCAATTTTGTAAGATATTCTTTATGCTACGTTAGTAATAAAAAAGGAGTTCAGAAAAGTATCTACTTCATACTTGTAGCAACTAACCAAAGGCTGATTGAGTCACTGTAGATTATCATCTTAGGAGGTGTACACATATTGCATCACTGATTTAGAAGGAGTGGACCTATGAATAACTTTGGATTTGATATTAGGTCTCAATGTAGCAACGAATTAACAAAGTGCAAAAAATGAAGAATTTAGCAACATAGGGATGCTTTACATAGTTACTGAATTTTATAGGATTCAATATTATCTCAGAATGTAGTTTAATTGAACACAGTCTTGTTAATTCCTTATCTCCTCCCAAATCTCATTCTATTCGACTCAGAAATTTTGAAATGTTTTCTAATAGCTAGGTAATCATTCCACTATACTATAGTAATGTCTTTAGAACATATTCTCTTTGCTATTATGTTTATCACTTGACAGAAATCTAAAATGTTACCATTAATATCTGTTTTCTATGTGACATTTCCTAGGGAAACCACATGAGTGCATGAGCTAAATGAAACAAGGACTTTGACTTGGCTAGGAATAGACATATATTTTTCAAAAAATAGTTTTCAAAAAATGGAGTATTCAGTGATTTGGGAATTTTACTTGAAGAGAAAAGCAAAGTCTTAGTAACTTTAAAGCTTCCCTTCTCTTTCTACCCCATTCACCCAGAATATCTATGCTGTAATCTGAGCTCGTAGCATCTTGGGAAACAACAGGTTGTCTCTGATTTTCTGCCACTGCTCTGTGACTAAAAAGTGCTGAGGATTTTTTGCATTGTTAGCTCTCCCCAGCCCACTCTGACTTGGGCTGTCCTGGTAGAGGTTTGTCAAAGGTCTAATTTTAAGAGGTGCCCCTGCTGGTAAGCAGTTCAGTCTATGGGGACCTCCAAGCCTTGGGTATTAAAGCCACACTCACATTTATATAAGGGCAGATGGAGCAAATTAGCCTTTAACTGTTCGCTTGCCATAACAGACTGGTTTTCCAAAAGCATCTCTAATGCTCAGGATAATACGACGCAGCATAGGTCCGTTTCTGGGGATATTGCGGGCCTGCTGAGAAAGGCAACTTGGCTTTGAAGGTAAGCTTTTCCTTCAGAATCTGTACCAAACAAGACCAAACACGACTTTTTTGGGCTTTATTTATCTCACATCTATCTTATTAATAAATACGATATTAATAGGTATCAATATTAGCAACAACTTAGGATTCTCCTCAGTGATTTTAAGAAGGATCATGCAAAAAGGACAAATTGTGAAAATTGACTACTAGCACAAACGTAGGCATGCTTTGCATGATAATTGAATTTCCATAGGGTTCAGTGTCTTCCTATTATGTGGGAGATCAGTCTTTATTCAGTTTAAGAGTACCAAGGTATTCTTCAGAAACGCTAAAATTTCTGAGACAAATGAAATAAGATCTTAACTGAGAAGCGGTTGAGGCAAGATGATGCCAATAATTAATGACCTAGATTCTTAAAAGTATGACTATTTTAAATATGAATGGTTTGATTTTGTTTTATAGTATCTTGCTAAATAAATATTCAAAAAATTTATTTCCATTTAAATACTATAAAAAGTCATTCTCTTCATTCATAGATTCACTAAAGGATCAATACCTTTAACTGTAATAATCACTTGAAATACACGGAACGAGAAATCAGAAGACTTTTTAGGTTCTGTTCCACACTGTATTTTGTAGTGGCCTTAAATCATTTATTGGGTCTCATTCCTGTAAGTAAAAGGCAAAAAGAGCAAATTACAAGGGCTTTTACAACCTTATAATTTGGTGATTCTATAATTAATATACAATAAAAAGTGTAGTTTATAAAAAAAGATCCCTATACTCTGCTTCTACTCTATTTTAAGTAAGCATGCCTAAAACCAGAGACTAAGAGTAAGATTGATTGACTGATTTGTAAAGTAGAGTATATTCTCAGCAGAACTATAAGGGAGTGAAAAAAACAGGATGGGGTGAGGGACAGAGCTAAGCAAACAGGATTACAGAAGTCTGGCCCTAGGCTGAACACACTGGGTGCACTAGAATATAAAGCATATCAATGAAATTTTCCCACCTTGAAGTAAGGAACCTGGGCTTTTCTACTTCCATATTAACAAAACATTGGCCAAGGACCGCTTTACAGAACAGAGGAAGAAAATCCAGGCTTTCTAGAATGGAAAGACCTTCTGGAGAAAGGGATGTGAGCAGTTAGCATGCAAAACCATGGCTAAGAGGTAGTTGGGCTGGAATGCTAATGGGAATCTGGATGAGATAGCCTCACCATCTGTGAAGTACTATCTCTTCTTTTCTCACTCTAATTTTTATATAAATGATATTACCAAGTTACAAACTAATCACTTTATTTGTTTCATTGGACTTTATCTGTTTCACATAGTAGGTATTTGGTAAACATATGTTAAAGGAATCAGTTATTATGTTTTACAAAAAAAGTCAAAGCTCTTAGATAGCTGCACACTAATTTTTTAAATACTATTTCATTTAGAAATGAAATGGTCCTATAAAATCATTGTTTACTAAGAAAATCAATAATGGAACCCATGGAAAAACTCTAAAGTAGATTTAGAAAGTTTTAAATGGAGAATGAATGTTTAACATTAATAATGGCTCACACAAGCAACAATGACTCACATGAGTAAAATAGAAATTAAAGTATCTTAGAATTTGTCCTTTATCAAGAGAGCTTATTCCAGGAATTCACATCACATTTATACATGACTGATTTCTGGATAGATAGTTTGTTAGAACTGTAGCATAAATAAGGCTGACTGGATTGTGGTTTTATCAAAAAAATAAAATCTGCCCTCAATGGCAGAAATAATAGAATTTACCTATAAAATGGTCCCCTTAAAGAGGTTACTACTAAAATATGATTTAGAGGGTTAATTCTTTAACACTCAGAAAATTCTTAAGACAGCATAAATTACACTTTAAACTGTTCATAGTAGTGCAGACATTATAATGGAACAAGACTAAAGATCATGAGTTCTCAAAATCTGGCAGAAATCACAAGAGAACTGTGGGCAAGTAGAAAGATACGCACAGGAAAAGTGGATGTAGTCACAACAAATATGGTTGCTTTCACCATGCTGTCTTGAATAAGCTTAAAATATTCTGTAAAATAATGGTCTTTATTCTGTTTTAGGTCTTGGACCCCTTTGAGAATTTGATGAAAGTTACGGACTTCATCCCTGCGGGAAAAATGCATATGCACATAAAAAGTTTGCTATCAGTTTAGTGTGATTATAAATCATTGAATCCTTGCAGGAACCACCACTGTATAGAGAAATGGGAGTATATCTGAGACCATGAAAAATAAATGGCATTAATACGCCAGAAAGAAGTTTCTCTTCTGAATATCTTTTTCTCTTTTCTTTTATTTAGACAAAATATGTCTCAGGTTTGAGAATGGTAATGAAGCCTAAATTAATGTGAAATAGTTAAGCATATCTAACACAATATTCACAAGAAATTTTGTGAAGGGAAAAGTACAGTTGGACTTCCATTGAGAGGATCAAGGATATATTTCATGACTGACTAGGCTGAGAATAGATTTCGGAAAGAAGAACTACTCATTAGGGTTTTTTAATACTAAAGTTTTGTTTTCCCTTTTAAATGATCAAATCACACTCTTTAATCACTTTCTTGTCATTAGAATAGCCTTTCTGTTAAGCAGAATATATTCTGATAGGAAGCCCTTTACAAAGGAAAACTTTCTCTTTTTCTATTACTAATTGAGAAATATAAAAAAGGTCTGATTTACACTGATACTAATCTTTCTATATTTCTGCTTCATTTTACCTAGTAACTTCTAGGAACCTCCAAAGTGTACTCCTTGTATCGTCCTAGGACATGTTTATTGTCTTGGCCTCACAGAACCTGGCTTTCTTCTGCATCTCTGTTATCTGCCATCTGCTACTTTTTTATCATTTGTGCTGACCTGAGATCTCTAGCAAGGTCTTGAAACAGGATTCTGGAAACAGAGTAAGTCACCTAAACAGTTCTATTTCAAAATTTAAAAAATTATAAAATACTCTAAAGGCACAGTCTTCATACTTATGAAAGTATATTTTCCTCGAATTTTCATTTCTACCTGAATTGAGTGTAAGAGGTGCACTTAATCATTGTGAGATTCACTTACATGCCCCACAGTGCTCTTGCACTTCATGAGCAGATTAGGAACCAGAATAATTCTTTCATTCCAAATTATTAAAACAGGTAATGCACTTTTATTAATGTTAGAACCAACAGAAATAATTCTAGAAAATTAATGCTCCAAATGAATGCAACTTCAGAGTTCCATGAATGCATTTTAGATTTATTATTCTTATCCCGTATGGGATGTTATATTCAGCAGTTCTGATCTCCACAGAAAAGTAGGGATGATTTCTCTGTATTTTCTGCATGATAACCTGGTTATCTGGCACTTTTCCTGGAGTGAAAGGCTATCACTGTAGCTTGGAATGCCACAACCTTTTAAAAGATATGCAGTTAAAATATCAGGGGGCAAGGGGAGAGGATTTTGCTTGTAACTATTCTGACATAAGCCAAAAGATAGACGTGTGTGCACCTTCTTATTTATGTCTTTATCTCTCTCAGAAACACACACATACAGATATAAAATATACATACAAGTGTATATTAAGCTAAGCATTTTACATAATTTGAAAGATATGTATACTATGATATAAACAGAACAGACAACATGTTTCCTCATGGAACTTATTTCTTGTGGATGAAATGAACTGTATATGCAGAGGGATTGTCCTTCAGTAGGCAAGACTGTTCTTAATATGTAACATGAGGGATGACAACACACAATTGGCTCATAATTTGCTCACGGGAAGAGGAAAGCGTCCCCACCTGTCTACTACTTCCCTTAAGAAAATCAAAAGTAAGTACATAAACTCAAACTAAAGAGGAAGTATCCAAGTAAGGAGGTTGAAAGAGTGAGGAGAAATGTGAAAACAGTTATGTGAAGCCCAGAAAAACATCATACTCGAGCACTGCTGAGGATCTATAATTGGTCTGAGCTCAGGGAGTTAAGGGTGAAAGAAATGTACCTGGTTTGCATTCCTCTCCAGCAAGATTAAGGAGCTGGAGTATGCAATGGAAAAGGAAAATGGCTGAAAATAGGTGTTTTTAAAAAGGAAACCCAGTGGAGTGAGAGGGGCCAAGCACCTGAGATCATTTTCAAAGGACCACATTTAAAGAGAGCCTGACGGGGTTAAGCTAGGCATGAACAACAGACAAAAGGCTGGTATTGTTCTTTGTAAGTCTTAGAGCAAAGAATCTAGAAAGACAAGGTGATGGCTAGGGAAGATAATGGTTGTACTTTGACTTCGGAATTAGGATAGTCTTGAAGCCTTGGTTTGGGTTGATGTGGAGTAGCGGAATAGGCCAATGTGATGGGGCGGCTCAAGAAATTCAGAGTAAGTTTTGGCCACATGATACTGAAATCGTCAAGAATGACAATAGTGGGGCTGGGGACTTAGCTCAGCGGCAAAGCGCCTGCCTGGCAAGCGCAAGGTCGTGAGTTCGGTTCCCGGTACCGGAGAAAAACCAAAAAAAAA
>NW_004955509.1:3080952-3085702 GCF_000276665.1 Chinchilla lanigera
AAAAAAAAAAAAAAAAAAGAATGACAATAGTAGTTGGAAGACCATGAGTCAGTTGGTAAAGGGAATAAAGGAAGTGTCCAAAAATGTAAGGGACTAGAAGGTGTGCCTCTCAAGAAGCAAAGAACTTTTTAATATGAAAAAGAGTGGGGATATGAATTACAAATAGAGAGAAAGGAGCAATATGTGTCCTGAAATATTAGAGGAAGACAATATTAGAAGAATACAATATAGATTTGTTTTAGAGGATTGTAGTGATCCACATCCTTTGATGACAGCCAAGTTTCAGTAAAGCAAGTAGGTCATCAGTCTCAAGAATGTATTCAAAAGGCTTCCTGTAGTGGTGCACTCCTGTAATCTCAGCACTAAGGAGGCTGAGGCAGGAGAATTGCCACAAGTTTGAGACCAGTCTGACCTACATAGCAAGACCTTGCCTCAAAAAAACAAAACAAAAAAAGGATGTGTTTGAGCTGTAGCAATAGCTGTGTGTGTGGAGACATGTACGCGCAGAAATGGGAGGCTTTTTATTATATGTGCTGCTGAAGCAAGCATAGCGTGAGGCTTTTTAAAACCACGGATAAACCCTTTTGCTTTTCAAGAATTTGATAGATACAAATAGTACTTTTCTTTTGCAAAAATGAGAACCTAAACCATGGCCTTGTGCATGCTAGGAAGTGCTCTACTACTGACCCATATGCTTGTCACTAGAATAATAATTTTTCTTTTCTTTCCTCCTTTTTCTTTACTGGGGATTGAACTGAAGATGGTCTACCACAGAGCTCCTCTTCCAGTCCTTTCTACTTTATTTATTTATATTTTGAGATAGGTCTGACTATGTTGCCCAGACTGGACTCAAAATTATGACACTTTTGCCGCAGTCTGCTGATTATCTGAGATTACTGGTGTGCACCTCTGTACCTAGCTAGAATAGTACCATGAAATTTTTATTAATTAAAACAATTTTGCTTAGGTTTAAATCCAGACTTTAGACATATCTGTACATGGAGACCATGCATTTTAACCTGTTAGGGTCTTACCATAGAAAGCGCACACACACAAAAAAATAATGCCCTAATTCCCTCAAAGCACCTTTCTAAAAGAGTGCTCATGCATCTTCTAGGTAGAGCCTTCTCATCTTCACTGATGCAGACTAGAGGTTTTCAGGCTAAGTACCAAGGGTCCTTAAGGATAATGGTCTTTTAAGGGCCATTCTGGAGACCATTAAGGTGAAGTGGGAAATCAAACAAGTTAAATCCAGGTGCACACCAAAACAGCTCTGTGATTCTTTTATATATTGAATTTCTATATTTTGTTTTAAGGAAATTGTTTCTACTTTAAAAAAAATAAGTTTGGAAATTTTAGACTAGATTAATGAATCTCCAAAGATGCTAATAATCAGTGTGACCTTTATTTTGTCTTTAACCTGGGGCTGTCATTCTTCAAATCTCAACTCTGTAATATTTTCATTTATAAACTGGTGATAATAATGCTGGCCTCTGAGTCATTAAGGATAACAAGATAGTATATAGGTATGTGTTTTGTTTGACATATATAATTACAATGGAATTTTATCATAATTATTTTCAAGATGAAAGAATTTTTTTCATTGACTAATGAATCAGTGGTCAAATAGAAACATGGATATATTAAGAGCCAATGATGCACTACACCATTTGTTCCATCCTTTGAAACCTTTCTTATTTGTAGGATACAAGGCTGAAATAATTCCAGGATCAATTTTCTCCAAAAGCCATTCTTTTAATAAAGCACATTTCAATGCTGTGTCTTGGGCTTTTGTCAAATATTCACATTTGAAACAGTGAAATGAAGAACAATTTGCACCTGTTCTAGATGGATGACTGGGAACATGATCTATTATATTGTTCAATATTCTTTGTATAAAAGATCATATTAGAGTTCTTTCAATATTAGAAAAAAGATTTGCCCCTTATGAAGAAAGGGTAGATTTCTTTTGATCAGATTATTTACTCTATTATGTTTCATTTCTTGCTTTAACTGCCTAGGAAGTCAGAACAAAATCTAATGCTTTGTCACTTTATTTAGTTACTTCATACTCTTCTCTATCTTTTAATGTCAGTTACTCTCTCTGTCTTTCTCTTCACACACATATGCACACACAACTTCAATATCTGTTTCTATCAGCTAGTTATTTTTATTTGTAATAAATGTATTACTTCTTTTCATTCTTGTCCCATTATTTTTGAAAATTTAATTAATTCAGAAGTTTACTTACCTTTTACACATGTATACTTTTATATAGGCAAAGATGTTGTCTCTTTCATTTCTATAGATGAATTATCAACATACAATTTGTTTAGGTACTTGGTATGTTTTCATTATTTTCAATCAATCATTGAGATCTAATGTGTGTGGGTATATATATATGTGTGTGTGAGAAAGAGAGAAGACTAATTAGGACCATAAATGGTCTCATATGCTATTTTAATATGATATAGAAATTATATACAACCACTTAAATATGCTAACAGAGGGTAAGAAAACTAGGGCTCAGGGGCCTTTTTATAGAAATACATTTTTATCAGAAAACAGCTGTGCTTATTTGTTTGCATATTATCTATGACTGCTTTGGTATTACAACAGCTGAGTAGTTGCAGTAGAAAGCTTATGGCCCTCAGAAGTTAACATATTTACTGTTTGGTTCTTTACAGTAAAGTTTGGCTGAGCCCTGATGTATTGGTGGATGGGTACAGTATTTTAATCCCTGGGAACAGTGAAAAGCAAATTATAGTAACTTGTTCAGATGATAACCATCAGGTCTTGTCTTTCATTTCACATATGCAAGATTCAGTAAAGGTGTTTTTCTTGGTGATGATACAACATTGACAGAGCAGGATACTCTTTATATCTCCCCAGGGTTAGATATGGAGTAAACTGGAGTAGCACCATTTGATGTACAAAAGACTACTTGAAATAGCTGAGAAAATCAATAGCAAAATAAAAGCAGCTACCATTTTTGAACACTAGCTATATGTTTGGTGCTCTCCTAAACTCTATTCAAACACGGGTTTTTTCATTCCTCAGAACAGTCATATGAGACAGATGGGATAGTATTATCTGTACGGTGGACATGCAGAGATGGAAGCTCAAGAAGATTCTGTACTTTCTCCATGGCCATGTAGCTAAGTAGTGGTGGAGATAAGACTCAATCATTTCTTGACTTCAAAGCTCAAACTGCCCCCTACTGAGTCATATGACATCTATGCTGGAAGAATTAAGCACTTTTATGTTGCACTCATTGGGACTAAATTCAGAGCCTCTGAACAGTGCTGCTCACATTAGCATTTTCACCTAATACCTGCATCTACGATAGCTGAGAGGCAGGCAGCATCTAATATTCATCTTGGGATAGCTAGTACTAGCACAGTGTCTGCCAATAAAGTGATTTGTGGGTAAATAAATGAGGAATATTTCTTGAGACATATGCACTGGGCCTGGCTAAAGGATTGGTCAATTCCCCACCCTTATCACCAGGTAAGAGAAAAATTGGATGTAGCTCAAGAAAGTCCAGAGGGAAAACATTCCACATCTGATAAAACATTCTGATTCCTTCTGAAAAATTTGTAACCATGGTAAAAAAGTTTCTGCCTATAAATTATGCAGTAGAAAGCTATTCCTTGTTTTAATTAACATAATATTATTTATTTTTATGTCCACAACCCTTCCGCTGATTAAACAGAATTCCAGAAGATGAAAATAAACTCATTCTAACAAAGAATATTTTAGTCAGCTTCATACTGGAATTATAAATTATCCCTAAATGTATTGTCCCTCATGGTAATTTACAACCTGAATAGAGAAGCTTGATGAATGTTATCCTCATATAAAAATATTCAGTTTAAAATTTATTTCTAAATGTCCTCATTCATAAAAGTGCATATTCAATATGAATTTCAATATTTTCCCAAGTGCTGGCAGGAAATAAGAAACAATTATAGCCCTTTTTTCTGGGGTGAGATGGAATCTTAGTGTGTTTTTAGTTTGCATTTGATGTTGAACATTTTTTCATGTACTTATTTGCCATTTGTACTCCTTCATCTGAGAAGCGTGCATTCATCTCAGATGCCCATTTTTGCATTGGGTCTTTGAACTTTGGTGGTCTGATATTTTTAATTCTTTATATGTTCTAGATAGAAGTCCCATAAAAAAATCAACCAGTAACAAATACTAGCGAGGTTGTGGGAAAAAGGAACTCTTCTCCACTTTTGAGAGTATAGACTGGTACAACTACTGTGGAAATCACTGTGGAGATTCTACAAGGAACTATGATTAGAGGTTCCATTTGACCCTGCTATTCCCCTTCTGGGTATTTTCCCAGAAGAATTTAAAACATCATACCACAGCATTATATGTGCACCCATGTTTACAGCAGCACAATTTGTAATAGCTAAATCTTGGAAACAACCCAAATGTCCATTAACCAATGAATGAACAAAAAAAATGTGGTATTTTTATACAATGGAGTATTACTCAGCTATAAAGAATGATAAACTCAAGGCTTGTATAGGTAAATGGATGCAAGTAGAGACCATAGTCATAAGTGAAATAAATCAGACTCGCTTGTGTAAACATTGTATTGTCTTCCTAGTGTAAAAAACTGAAAGAGTAAATAAGATCCAAAAGGTAAAAGAGACACTGTGTAAGGGAAAGAAACTGCTCAAAAAGGAAAAAATAATCGGGATAGGGGAAAGGAGAAGAGGAAGGAATATATATA
>NW_004955509.1:3085802-3095796 GCF_000276665.1 Chinchilla lanigera
TATATAATAGCTAGGATAATTGTACTACTAATTTCTATTAGTTCATTGAAAGGAACAGTTAGTGTTTATACTGCACCAGCCTTACATTCCTATATCTGGTAATCTGAGCAACTACTTTGAAGATAACAATATGCACTATAAAAATGATTGTTAATTTCCTATCATCTTGTTTTGAAATTCTGTATCACTTTTTTACTATTGTCTTTAAAATTTAAAAAAATGAAAAAAGAAAAAATTATGTTTTTTAAAAAATAAATTTCTAAGTGGTTTTAAATGGTTAACAGATATATAAACCAATATATCACGTCCTTTTAAACTGATTTTATAGCTAACATACATCTGGATCAGTGAAAGTTTATTTTCTATGAAAAGAAATTGAAACCCTATCTGACCTACTCATTTTAGAGACAGTACACTTAATTGATATGGTTCCTAGGGACTGTAAACTGCTTTCAAAGTCATGGTTGAGAAATAACTGTCAGGATCTTCTCTCTAGAAACTCATTGTAAATTAGTAATTAAAAGAAAAAGAAAGCAGCAAGTAACAAGTATGGAAAAGGCAAAGATCTACAAAAAGATAATATGTTTTTTCTTTTCCAAATTTACTTCCTACGAAGAATAGGACACTAATAAATACCCAAAATTTTGCTAATGCTTACATAATGACCTTAAAACAAATTCTTGAAATACATATTCTGATGAGAAATTATAAATAAAATGGTCATTAAATATCTGAAGCATATTTTATATAAAATAATATTCTTGGTTTTTCTTAACTGGTAAGAGAATCTCTTTTAGTAAAGTATTCTGAATTGAAAAGCAATTTTACACTGCCCAATACTACTTTTAATATGGTATGATAATGGTCAAGAAATCTCTTTTATACTAGAAAATGTAAGTACCACCAGCAAAAATTAAGCATATTTCCAACCACTGAAAAATTCATCATCTAAAATTTTCATAGTTCTTCAAGATACCTTACAGTGTTATTTCACTTTGCTCTAAACGACATGAAAAATTTTGTACAATGTTTACATTAGTATATATTCATTAGTTACTGCATTTCATTTACTTTTTAAGAAATCAATTCAGCCTGATGTTTTTGTGGTGGTTGTTGGTTTTTACAAATAGCCTTAATAAAAAGAAGCTACCAGAAGAGTGAGTCATCTAGACACGTAATCAGCTAAAACACTGCGGAGAGCACAGCATGTAATGGCTGAAACAAAGCGAAATTGAGGACAGCGGCTTGTGATTAGACATGAACAAATGGAGGATGCTAGAGCCAGCTGTACATATTTCATTAGGAAAAGTAAACACAAACATGGGAAATATCTTTTTTTACTCTTTTGTAATTAATACATTTTAAAAGAATTCAGTTCAAACGAAACAAATACAACATGGCTTGAATGAAAAAGAGATATTTGTGGTGGCGTGGAACTGCTGACTTGAAGGTGGACCCATGCCTGACTGTGGACACATGCCTGACTATGAGTTCTGAATCAAATGAAAAGCAGCTTAGTCACCTGACATTGAAAAGTGGTGCTGTGCAGAACTGAGTGGCATCACACTACAGAATACAAATTTATCCCTCTCAGTGGCACGCTTACATTCTTTTATCAGTGTGTGTGTGAGTGTCCATGTGTGTCTCTGCGTGTCTTCGTGTGTGTGTCTGTGTGTTTGTGTGTGAGTGTGTTGCTGGGGATTGAAACCTGAGCCTTGTGGCAAACTAGACAAGTGTTCTATCATTGAGCTACGTCCCCAACCTACGTCAATGTACCTACCAATTACCACTTCCACTTTCTCCTGCAACAAAAACAAAACAGAACAAAACACATCAAATTGAAATCATGCCATATGATAATCTCCTTTTCACATTTATTAATGGTGCCAGCTAATCTCCAATTATCCAATTTTCCAATTGGATAATATCCAATTATCCAATTTTGGACTTTTACCATCTTTATCTTGGATTTCCCCTTTTGCTCATATCCTTTTAATCATTAAACCTTACCACTTTTCTTAAAACTGCTAAGGCAAGACAGCTTAATGTGTAATTTGGTAGGTCTTGGAGGCTAACATGCAACATTTGAATCCAAGTTAAATCTCTAAATGACAATATGCGATTGGGCAGATGGTCTAAATATACCTACTCCCTCCTTCTCAATCTACTCCTAGGTTCTACATTATACATATGTGTGCACACGTGCACACACACACACACACTCCTAGGTATCTTTATGCATTGTACCTATTACCATGTGTACTGAGTTGAATAGTTACTTCCAAAAATTATTGTCTGGAATAAGTAATTAAGATGGGGTTACACTAGATTAAGTTAAACCCTAAATCCAATATGATGGGTATCCCTGTTGGAAAATAGAATGAACACAGAGGTACATACACAAGAAGATGGAAGCAGAGGTTAAAACAATGTTTCTACCAGCCAAGATACCTTAAAGATTGGTGGCAATGATAAGAAACGGAAAAAGACATGCATCAGATCTTTTTCTAGACCATGAAGTGAAAATATGACCCTCTCAAAACTTTGATACTGGACTCCATTCCTCTATAATTTTAAGAAACATTTTGTTTTAACCCACTCAGTTTGTGGCATTTTATGATAGTAGTTTTAGGAAACTTTACATTTTATTTTTAGTTAATAGGGTAATTTAACTTCCCTTTCATTTCTATTCCCACTCGCAATTTTCATTATCTGACCAAAATATTAACTTCAGGGGGAAAAAAAAAGAAATGAAAAAAAGTATAGGTGTGATACTAATGAGTACCTTTCTTCCTGGGACCATGTAACACACATAAGTAAAACACTGAAGGATGCAACAGAGACAGGAAAACTGGTAGTGGTGCATGCTGGGAACATAGTTTTTCAACAAGCCCTGCATTCCCAGTTTATACTAGTATGGGGAATTATGCAAAAATGAAATAATTCCATCTCATTGAATTAAAATCAGACTAGGCTAGTCTATTTTAATTTAAACATTTGGAATTAGATTGAGCTTTGCCTTATAATAGCTATCTGAAGAGACCAACTAGCCAATGATCCAAGAAAATTGAATTCATTACCAGAAAAATAAACATTTAGATAAAGAAATGCTTTTCAAAATCTGTCACTCTTTAAAATACATGGAAAGTGATAGTATTTCACTGATGCTTAGTATGATATGTCTTTTTTAATTATCACTGTCATAGTGGAGGTGAAATGGTATCCATTGTAATTTTGTTTCTATTTCCCTAATGACTAAAGATGTTGATTTTTTCATGTATTTACTGGTCACTTATGTACCATTTTTTGGAGAAATATCTAGTGAACTCTTTGTCCACTTTAATCAGATCATTTGTCTTTCTATTGTTGTATTGTAATAATTATCTACTTTGTGTAAAAGTCTCTTATTTATATACTATTTACAAATATTTTTCCATCCCATTGGTTCTTTTTACATGTAATAAAATAGTTATTTTTATCTTGATGTTGTACAATTTATACATCTTTTCTTTAGCATATGTTATTGGTGTTATATATTAGAAATAATTACCTAATCCAAGAAAAATAATTGTAACTTTTATACCTTTGGCTCTTATATATAGTTCTATGAATTATGAATCAATTTTTGCATGTGGTGTCAGTTAACTTGTTTTTTATATGGCTATCAGCAGTGTTCATTGAAGAGTAATCTTTCTTCAATTTATTGACACAATATTTGCACGCATTTATGGAGGGGGTAGTTAGATATTTTATACATATAGGCAATTTGTAATGATCAAATCAGAATGATTAACTCCTTATTTATCATTTCTGCTGGGAACCTTCAGTTTTTTTCTTGTTATGTTGGCATATATCATGTAGACTGTATTTACTCTCTGTATGATTTTCCTTAACTGCATTTTGGTACCCATTTTGTGAAGATGAATTCCTTTTAATAGTCAGTGGATTATTTTAATAATTTCATTTTCAGTTAATTGGTTGATATCTGTTTAAGGATCAGAAGTTTTGCCACCTTCATACTCTTTATTATTTTTATCTATTAGTGTTTCTATATATTTCCCTTTAAATTTGGGTAATTTATGCTTTTCTAGAAATGTATCAAGCTAACTGCATCTGTTCTATATGCTTCAAATATCTCCAAATTTTTGTGGCTACTCCCACTTATCAATTGTTTTAAGTTATAGGTGTAGAAATGTGTCTTAGTTACTTTACTCATTGCTAAGATATAATACTTGACACCCAAAGTTAGAGAAAAAGTTTATTTTGGCTCACAGTTTGTAGAGGTTTCACTCTGTATTCAGTTCGATCCACAGCAAAGCAAAGGGGCATCACAGAGAAGAAACAGTTCGTGGTATGGCAGGTCAGGCAGAAGGCTGCAAACACCAAGAAGCAACAGCAACCTACCTTCTTGCTGTCCCTTTAATATTCCATCTAGGCTAGAAACCTCTTAATTGATGCCACCTGTACTCAGGATGCGACACCCCTAATCCAAACATCACACCTTTATTCACGTTTACACATCTTAATCAAGCCATCTTCAAACTCTTCACCTATGACCGCATGAGGCTTTGTAGGGAAGATCTAGATACAAGTCATAACAGAATGTATGTGTATGTGTGTGTGTGCATACACAGACATTGTTTAGGAAAAAAGGTAGAATTTTTAGCCTAGCCTGATATTTGATCAAATACCCTCTACATCTATTCTTATTCTGTTTTCTCAGCATCACTGTCTTACTGCTTTTAGGTGAAGGCTAACACCCAAGGCCAATCCAAAGTGTTGCCTCTTCTGAAAACCTTTCTGATTTCCCTTGAAGTTGATTTCTCCTTCATGATTTTGACATCGTCATCATCATATCTTGCACACTGTAATGCAATTATGTTTTCCCATACTGATGTCCTTATTAGAATTTTAATTCCTTGATTTTGAAGATCTTGCAATTTATACGTCAGAGTCTCAAATTGTAGCTCTGTTTAGGCATCAAGAAATCTTTCAATATATTTCTTATGTTGTGCACAAATTATATACTTTTTCAGTAAAACTTTTGATATAATTACACATGGATGAATTGTATTTTTATGTTTAAAATTTAGCTAATTTTTGTTTTAAAATTTATGCCGAAGATCTGTAATCAGAAAAATAGTTTCCAGTAAAACCACTGTCCTTTTGAAACATGAATATTTATTTGTTGATATAGTACTAAAGTTTCACAACCAATACAAAAATTTAATAAATTACTAAGAATATTTACACAATGCTAACTTTATGACTAGAACTGGGCACTATTTGGGTACTTGGCCATTTTCTTAGTAAGTTTAGAGTTCACTGATATTCTGGAACTCAGATGCATTCCTTGTACGGGAATTAGCCTGTATAGTGATTACTCTTAATATCCACCTCTATCTGGCATGTTTCATGTCATTATATTTGATGGATATCACGCATGAATATAAATCAAGTTAAGCAACTTCTTTCCCTTTCACAATATCTATTGTACCTTTCAGGTTTTATTTAATGTTTCAGGTTCTTACCCTAGGGAGACAATATGATGTTTACACATGTGGGTCTGATTTATTTCACTTGAGTATGAGTAAATCATTACTAAAAATTACTAAGCTATATTAGTGGATATGAAATTGTATCTGGATTTCTAGAAACACTGGAACATAAGTTTTGAAAAACAATGTAGTGAGAAATTCTTAAAGTCATTGTTTTTAATCATGCTAACCAAATGGAGACAATTACAAATTTTAAGGCACCCCCGAATTAATATGCATACATGAATAAAACACATAAGTGGTACTAGTTAGAGGCCTGAAGCAAAGTGATGTCCTGGGCAGTTTAAAAATACTCCTTGTAAAAATACTCTCTTTATAGTGTAAATTTATTGAATGATACATTTTTATACTCAGAAAAAAAACAAATTTTAATACAGGAGAGCCTTATTTAAGGATCACAAAGTATGGCTTTGAAGAGTTAAAAAGCCAAATATTGTTTATTACAGTATGTTTATATCTATTAATAGTATAATACTTTACCTTTACCTTCATCTGTCTTAAAATATATAAACCATAGTAAACTGAGGTAATACAGTTATCACACAAATGCTTAGAATAACAGGGAGAATCAAATCAATAATTCCAGTAAATTTTACATTAACAAGGCTTTAGTAAAATAAAAAGTTATTAGGCTAAGAGTGTAATGGAATAGCTTTTCAGAACACTTACATTAACTTCCTGTTAGACTTTAATTCCATTAATATTTCCAACTGCTGAAGCATAAAGCATCCCAATAAATAAAATGGCAATATTCAGCTCCCAAAACAGTCACCTTTAACAGGAAAACAAATCAGCCTAATTTAATGGAAATTAATCATTTTCTGTTTTGTAAACATAATATAGAACATTTATTGGGTTTGCTCTACTTGACATTTGTACTTATAATTCCCCAAGAGAAGGTCTTCTGTTGAATTATAAAATCCTGCAGTGTTGAGAGGCATAATGGAATTCAAAAATTTTACTAACTGGATTTGAAGGTTGTGGTTAAATGATCTATTTACTGGATGACCGTAGCCACATTAGTTGACCGAGGTGAAACTTGGTTTATTCACCTGTGAAATCGAGTTGTAAAATATCAGACATTACGGAATTGTGAAAATTCACTGGGACAGCAATTGATTTGTAGTGAAGTATTCCTTTTCTCATCATTAGCTAACTTTGGTAAGAGTGGAGTAGGGAAGGGGGAGTGAAAATTAGAAGTGAGTCATACTTTGGCTTCTTAAGAGACTGTTCCACTTGAAGTGGTTTCTAACATCTTTAGAAAATTATAATAGTGTTTAGGTAACACATTGCTTTGAGTTCATGACACCTGAGATTGTAAAATATGTTCCAATTTTACAGAACTGAAAATTTCATAAAATCTGTCTTTGAATTGATGACTTTTGATAGTGGATAATTTATTCTGAGCACAGACAAGATAGTAGGTATTGTTCTAAACATTGCACACAATTAATTTACTGATTCTTCATTCTAAAAACCATCACATAATCATTACTGCTATATAATTAATTAACTCCTCCAAGAGCACTCATTTAGTATATACAACTGAGAAGGAACCCTGATAACCACACCCATCTAATCTAAGCCATCAGCACAACCAGGAGAGGGACATCTGACATGGAAAATTCCTATAGACAGAAGTCCCAAGCAGGGAAATCAGAGAAGCGGGAAATGGAGAATGGGAAGTGGTATAGTTTCTATGTTGTTCATCACGTTCAAATGCCATAAATGTTGGAGCACTGAAGTAAGTATGGTATTGTGAGTTTAGGAGACTTGAAAATGAGAACAACATTTTAAAATTACCCAGTGAAGCCAAACTGGAGGAAAAAAAAAAGAAATTTCCCTGAAAGGCAGTTGTCAAACTCCTAGTAATCACTGATCTGTTTACTATGGCTTTTCTAGGATGTCATATAAGTGGAATCAAACAGGAAATGATATTTGCAAGTTCGTTTCTTTCTCTTAGCAATATGCAATTAAGAACTGTCTGTGTCTTTGTCCAGCTCGATAGCTCTTTCCTTTTTATCACTGAATATTTTTCTATTCCCTGGATGCACTATGTTTTAATCATCAACTCACCTGTTGAAGGATATTGATTGTTTTTATAATTTCATCTACACATCTTGAGTACTCATTCCAAACTATATTCAGGTCTCTGAATTTGTCTCACATATCAATTCTTCTGCACCACAGCCATGCTTGTGTTTCTCTGTCTATAATTTTCCATATAAATGCCCTCACTCTGTTCCACACTTTACCTGCAGTGCCCTTTCCATATTCCATATTATTGCTTATCAAACTTCAGGGTGTGTTACTCACTTGTAGATCTTTTTTTGAATGCACAGTCTGGTTCAGTAAGTCTGCAGTGAAGCCTGAGATTTTTGCATTTCTAACAAGTACCTAGGGGATATTGATGCTGCTAGTACGTGACACACTGTGGTGTAATTGTTTTTCTTCTCTTGGCTAGCTCCAATTCAAGGTGACTAATGTATATCTGCATTGGAGATAATGAAGTCTATAGTTCCTTCGCTTGACTTAGAAGGCCTTTCATGACTTTGACCAAAAGTAGTTTTTCAGATTGATTTCCACCACCCTTCGCTTTAAGAACAAGCATTACTTGTCACACACTTTTTCAATGTAGATGTCTTATGTAAATAAAAGCAGTTAATCTATTATTTTCTGATTGCTTAATTGCTGTAAGACTTCTATTAGTATTATGCATGATTGAAAAATAGAGTGAATGTCTAAATGAAAAAATAAGTTATAGTAAAAAACAACATGCCCTTAATCTCCCCTCAGAACACTTCCCTTACTTGAAATATATTTATCCCAGTATTCTTGCCACTCCACAGTAGTTCTGCAAATCCTCTTTCATAAGTGACTTTAATTTCACTGTTGTGGCTTCCTCAATGTCCTGAATCAATTGAAAACATGTAGTTTCTACGGTTAGTTTGACTTTAGGTAAGATCCAGAAGTCCCCTAGTGCCAGATTCGTTGAATAAAGTGGATGAGGACACACTATAAATTTTTTTATGTGCCTGCCTTTCCATCAAATAGCACTCAGCAACACTGTATTCACTGTATTTTTGATAATAATACAGCATTCACTGTATTTTTGATACAGTGAATTTGATATTGTATTATTTTGATAATAATACAGTATTAATTATATTTAAAAATACAGCATTCACTGTATTTTTGATAATACCTCATAAAAACACTCATAAATGATGACTTCCATAACTGTTTCAAAAAGCGGTAAGAACAATGTGAAAAATTTGTTCAAAATAAGGAGGAATATTGTGAGGGAGATTAAAGGCAATTTGTCTTTTAGTGTAATCAATTTTTATTTAAACATAACTTTTTTATCAGTCCTTATATGTTAAAAATAAAGAGTAGTGAATGTGGACATCCTCACTGAGTTCCAGATATTAGAGGAAACTTTCAACTTTTCCTCAGTTAGTATGATGTTTTCCATGGTTTTAATATATATACCCTTAACTGAATTGAGGCATCTTCCTTCTATATCTAATTTCTGGAGAGCTTTTATAATATAAGGATGTTGTATTTTATCAAATGCTTTAATGCATCTATTGAGGTGATAATATAGCTTTTATTCTTCATTCCATTGATGTGACATGTTGCTTATTTATTGTATATATTGAATCATTCTGGCATCCTAGGAATAAATTCCATTTGTTTATGATGGAAATACTTAGTAATACATATAATTCAGAGCTTAAAGATGCCAGTAATGAAAACTGTAAAACACTGATAAAAGAAATTATAGAAGAAACAACAAAATAAAATAACATACCATGATCACATATTGGAAAAATAATATTGTTAAAATGTTCATAATACCTCAAGTGATCTATTAATGTGTAATGCAATTCCCATAAAAATACCTATGATATTCTTCACAGAAGTAGAATAAAATCACAAAATTTATATGCAGAGAGCTAGAATAGCAAACTAAACTGAACAAAGGGATGAAAGGATAAAGCTGGAAGCATCACAATACCCAATTTCATAACATAGTAAGAAACTGTAATGAACAAACCCTGCAAAACCTAGATATGTAGACCAATAGAACAAAACAGAAAATCCAAATACTGAATTGCACATTTGCATTCAATTAATTTTTACATAAGTCCCAAGAACCTTTCTTAGAGAAAGTTCCCTTCTTCAATAAATGGTTAAGGGAAAATTAAATATACAAAGGCAGATGAATAACTTTTCACCATATAGAAAATATCAGTTCAAAATAGATCATGTACCTAAATTAAAAGCCAGAAACTGTGAAACTACTAGAAAACTACATAGAGGATGTATTTCAAGATTGAAGGTCCCATTCAACCCAGCTATCCCCCTGCTGGGTATTTTCCCAGAAGATCTAAAAACATCATATCACAGTGATATATGTGCACCTATGTTCA
>NW_004955509.1:3096331-3108966 GCF_000276665.1 Chinchilla lanigera
TTGTGATATGTTGTAAAATGTTGTATGTCTGTTAATATTTCCCTCCTTTTATCCTTAAAATAAAAAAAAAAAGATTGAAGTCTCGATTAGAGAAAGATTGTAAAGACTGAGACTTCAAAAGCATAGACAAAAATCAATTAATGTAATACACCATGTCAATAGAGCGAAGGATAAAAATTACATGATCATATCCATCGAAGAAGAAAAAGCCTTCAATAAAGTCCAACACTCAATCATGCGGAAAACCCTATAGAAAACAGGAATAGATGGCCTTTACCTAAAGCTGATCAAAGTCATCTATGATAAAACAACAGCTAGCATCATACTAAATGTTCAAAAATTGAAAGCTTTCACTTTAAAATCAGGGACAAGGATGTCCACTGTCAATACTCCTATGCAATATAGTTCTGGAAATATGGGCTATAGCATTTAGACAAGAGACAGAAGTAAAAGGAATAAGGATAAAAGAAGAATGAAGTGAAATTATCATTATTTGCAGATGACATGATGCTCTCTCTACATAGAAGACCCCAAAAACTCCAGCAAAAGGCTCATGGATTTAATAACCAAATTCAGTAGCGTAGCTGGATACAAAGTTAACACTTATAAATCAAAAGCATTCCTGTACACAAGTAATGAAAGACTGAGAGAGAAATTAGGGAAACCACACCTTTCACAATAGCATCTAAAGAGATGAAATACTTAGGAATCAATCTAACAAAAGAAGTAAAAGATCTATAGAGTGAAAATAATAGTACTCTGAAAAAAGAGATCGAAGAGGATATCAGAAAATGGAAAGATATTCCTTGCTCATAGATAGGTAGAACCAACATTGTGAAAATGACCATACTCCCAAAATTGTTGGACAGATTCAATGCAATCCTAATTAAAATACCATAAGTATACCTCACAGATCTAGAGAAAACATTCTTAAAGTTCATCTGGAATCAGGAGAGGCCTAGAATAGCAAAAGCAATCCTGGGAAACAAAGGAAAGGCAGGAGGCATCACAATCCCTGACTTAAAATTATATTACAAAGCTACTGTGGTAAAATCAGCATGGTACTGGCACAAAAACAGACCTGAAGTTCAGTGGAACAAATTAGAAGATACAGCTACAGCTACAAACACACTCAGTCATCCTATCTTCAACAAAGGGGCCAAACATGTTCAATGGAATGAAGATAGCCTCTTTAATAAATAGTGCTGGAAAAACTGACTTTCAACATATCAAAGACTTTCACCCACTTAGACCCATATCTTTCACCATGCACTAAATTAAAGTCAAAGTGGATCAAAGATCTAAATATTAAAACAGAAACACTAAATTCATTGGAAGTGAAGGTAGGTAAAAATCTTGACGACTTTAGAAAGAACTTAGAGTTCATGAACAAAAACCAAACTGCACGGGAAATACTTCAAAGAATTAACAACTGAGATCTCATCTTATTGAAAAGTTTTTGCACATCTAAAGAAATCACCAACAAAATAAAAAGAAAACCCACGAATTGGGAAAAAATTTCAGCCATCTGCCCCTCAGACAAAGAATTTCTATCTAGGACATATAAAGAATTAAAAAAAATCATGCCTCCCAAATTCAAAGACACAATCCAAAAATGGACATCTGAGATGAATACACACTTGTCTAATGAGGAGATACTAATGGTGAATAAATACATGAAAAAATGTTCAAGGTCATTGGTCATTCGAGAAATGCAAATGAAAACATTGAGATTCCATCTCACACTAGAAAGAATGGCTATAATCAAGAAAATCAACCAATAACAAATGTTGGAGAGGTTGTGGGGAGAAAGGAACCCTACTCCACTGCTGGTGGGAGTGTAGATTGGTGAAACCACTGTGGAAATCAATTTGGAGACTCCTCACAAAACTGGGATTGGAAGTCCCATTTAACCCACCTATTTCCCTTCTGGGTATTTTCCCAGAAGAATTAAAGACATCATACCACAGTGATATATGTGCACCCATGTTCACAGCAGCACAATTTGTTATAGCTAAATCTTGGAAACAACCCAGATGCCCATCCACTGAAGAATGGATAAAAATCTTGTGGTATTTTTATACAATGGACTATTACTCAGCTATTAAAAAAGATAATCTCGAGGCTTTTGTAGGTAAATGGATGCAACTAGAGACCATACTCATAAGTGAAATAAATTGGACCCAGATGGGTAAACATCATATTGTCTACTTGGTGTAGGAACCTGAGACTAGGTAAAATTCAAAACATATAATAGATGATAGGAAATGGAAAGAAATTGCTCAAAGGAAGGAACAACTGGGATGAGGGAAAGAAGAGCAAAGAAAGAAGGAATGCAAAATATAAATATATATGAATAACTGCGATGACTGTATTGCTGATGTCTGATGGTGTATTGAAATGAACGGTTAGTGCTTCCAACTTTTTATGTTCTGATCGATTGTGCATGCTTGTGGCTGGTGGTCTGAGCAACTGATTTGAAGGTAACAATATGCAGTGGAATTACAAGGGTAAGCTCCTACCATCTTGTCTAGTGAAACTCTGTATTATCTTTACTGTTTTATAAAAGAATTATTTTCTTATTCTTTTTAATGGTTTGAGCAATCTTTCATTCTTACATCTTGTAATCTGAGCAATGTAGTTGAGGATAGCGACATGTAATGTAACAACCACTGTTGATTCACATTATTTTGTTTTGAGACTCTGTATCACTTTGAATGTTCTTGCTTTGATTTGTTTATCTTTGTGATACTGGTATGCTGCTATTGTTCTATTTCTTTGTTGTTTGTTTCTCATTTACTACTCTCTTTAAAATAAAAAAATGCATAGACAACAAATGGGAAGTGGAATTACATTTTTAAATGGGAAGGGGAACAAGGTGTGGGGAGAAGGGAAGGAAGGGGAAAGAAAAAAAGTAGAAAGAAAGCTTGTGTAAATGGGAAGTGGAAGAAGGGTCTAATGGAGGGGGAGGAAATAGGAATAAGAGAAGAATTAAGATTGTACAGGCATAGATTCCCTATGATGAATGTGATCAATATGTTTGACAAATATGTACTTATAAGTTTAAAAATTAACCTATAGGTCCAAGGGAAAAGTCAGAAAATGGAATTTTTATAACCTTGACTGGCTCAGAAGAAAACAAAATCAAGCTTTCAATGAGTAATAAGTCAAGGGTCCAGGAGTGGTGGACTCTGACTGTCTCTCCTCCCAAAGGGAGAGTTGAATTTATGTAGTCATTCTACACATTGTGGACAAAAAGAAAAATGTAAGTCAGAAATCATAGAGCACATCTGCAATCATAGCACTTGGGAAGCTAAGGTTGGAGGACCACAATGAGTTCAGGTGAGTTCAAGGCCACACTGAACTACATAATCAAAGCTTGTCTCAAAAAAGAATGGATGAAAGAAAGAAAGAGAGTCAAGAAAAAAAGCTCTGCTATACTAGATGAAAAGTATTGTAGTAGTATAACAACAAAAATGCCAACAAAAAAATTTGGAAGTTTTATTTTACCTTTTTTTTTTTTTTTTTTTTTGGTTTTTCTCCGGTACCAGGAACTGAACTCACGACCTTGCGCTTGCCAGGCAGGCGCTTTTGCCGCTGAGCTAAATCCCCAGCCCCCTATTTTACCATTTAAAAGCTTTTAAAGATTGCTTCCTAAATAATTTTAAGACAAAGGTGGGGGTGAAAAAAGAATTAAGATGTGTCATGTCAATGTACAAACTCCCCAGGAGCAATGTGATCATGGTGTACTGCAAATATATACTACCAAAAATAAAGAATAATTTTTAAAAATTAAGAGAAACAAAAGCAAAAAATGATAAATTGAACTATATTAAACTCAGATTTTGCACAGAAAAAGAAAAAAATCACTGCAGTGAAGAGACAGTCCACAAAATAAGCAAAATCATTTGTGAACTACTCCTCTGACAAAGGACTAATGTCTAAAATACACAAGGAACCCAAATAATTCAACAATGAAAAAACAAACTGAAACATACATAACAACAAAAAAGCCCAATTAATAACTACACAAAAGAAAATTTCTCAAAAAAAGGCAAATGCCTACGAAGTACATAAAAATGTTACACATCATTATTATTTGTCAGAGAAATGCAAATCAAAACCACAGTAAGATATCATTTTATCCTAGTTAGAATAGGTATTATCAAAAAAGACAAAAAATAAATACTGACAAAAATGTAGGAAATAAACATTGTCATTGGGAATGTAAATTAATAATGCTGTTATAAAAATGGTATGGTGATTCCCTATAAGTCTTAAGGTAGAACTACCATATGATCCAGGAAGCTCACTTTGGATATATATCCAAAGAAAATGAAATCATTTGATCAAAGATACATCTATACATGCTGTTCTGCCTTCAATCTAGCCAACTATGAGCTTAAACATGAGCCAAAATATACCTCTCCTTCCTTAAATTTTAGGAGTTTGGTATTATGTCTCAGCAATGAAGAAAGTGACTAATACATATTTTAGTACCAGACAAGTGGGGTCATGTGTATGGCTACACCTGACCACATGATTCAGAAAACATTAGAAGTGGCTTGTGGGAGGAGTTTGGAAAGGTTTAGAGATGCCAGCTGTAGAAGGAGCTCCAGAATGCTGTAAACTGAGCATGATGGGAGATTCTGGTCAGAACTCAGCAGACTAGAATTCTGATAGAAAAGCAAATGCTAAAGACCAGGCTCAGGAAGTTTCAGTTGTAAACAAGGACTCCATTGGTACTTGGACTCCAGGTCATTTGTGTTGCTCTCTGACAGAATATTTGTCTATGCTTTGTTCATGCTGTGAGTCATTGCAGGACACTGAGATTCAAGCCAGTAGACTAATCTGCCAGAGGTAATTTCAGGAGAGACCAGTGTTGAGGCTGTGGCATGAGTATTGTTGGTGCCTTTTAGACAGGTTTATGTTTGAGAGTCAAGAACAAATGACACTACTGAGCAATTTTTACATTTTGAGTTTTGTCAGAAAGAAAGTTCCTGGAAGGTTAGGGTCTGTAAAATTGGAGCAGTGGAGAACTTGGCTGCTGAAAAGATTAAAAACAAGCTTAGTACTCTGGATTAGAAAAATAAGAAAAAAACTGCTGCAGGGCATGTGAAGAATGAGAAAGGTCCTGCCCTTTTCAGGCTCAAAATTTCAAAATTTGAGATTTTGTTTTAGGAAGAGAGTCACAAGTCACCATACTCAAAAATGGAAGCCTCGGGAATTTGTTCCTTGGTATTCCATTCAGAGTGCTCAGCCATCCAGGCACTTGGAAACATCTACAGCCATGATACAAAGGAGACTGACTACTGCTCAAGCTGCTGGCAGAACTTAGCATTGTCCACATAATGCTGGCTTAACAGACATGCAGAATAAAATAGCTGTGGGTCAGGAAGGCTTCAACTGATATTTAAAAAGAAGGTCTGGGAGCCGAGGCAATGTACCTCTGAGAAGGCAGTACATAAGGCTGTGAGAGTGAAGCCAAAGTTGCAATGGAGACTCAGAAATTTGGAGAGGCCAGGAACATGAAACATCTCAGTGAAGCTGTAAGAGATGAGCAAAGTAAGCCTAAAGAAGAATTCATGAGAGCTACAACCACTGGCAATGCCATAGGGGCAGGGCTGCCCAGCTCCTTTGGAGTTCACATCTTTCCACAGTTTGCCTCAGGTGCTAGAAACAAAATTACAGGATTTAATGTTCTCCCTGCTGCACTTTGGTCTTCCTTTGGTCTCATTGGTTTCTAGCCCCCTATCTCTCCCTTTGGAATGAAAATGTTGACCTGTGACTTTGTATGTTGGCAGGGATTTTCTTTTTTATTTTTTTACAGGGACTCACAGTAAGAGTTTGATGTGAGTCTCTGAGAAGCCCTTGGAGTTGGACTTTTCAGTAGTGTTAGAACTTTCAAGATTTAGCAGCTCTTAGAAATAGACTAAAGGCATTTTGCATAAAAAGTTGTGCCTAAGTTGTTTGGGGGCCAGAGGCAGAATGTTATGGTTTATATCTGGATGTTCTCCCAAGGTCTCAAGAGCTCAAACGTTGTCTTTTGAAAAGTGATTAGAGTATGAGAGTGCTATAGCTGACTTACTGCTAGGAAGTGAGGACTGATTGGCAGAGGCAGGTCACTGTTGTGACCTAGAAGGGTATAGCTCCTTTCTGGAATCCTCCCTTGATCTTATTCTCTGCTTTCCATTTGCCCTGCGCTGAGCAACACTCCTATGCTCTGCTTCTCTACCAGGCTGTCTTGCGTGGAGCCAGCCAACTGTGGACTGAAACAAGCCACAATAAACATCTCGTTCTTTAAGTTGTAGGTGTTGGGTATTGCATTTCAGCAATAAAGAAATTGATTAAGGCACTCACCATCTCAATTACTTATCATTTCTTTGTAATGAGAACATTTAAAGCCTTCTCTTTTACCTATTTTGATTTATGAATTATATATTTGTATTGGTTACTCTTCTCTCATTGCTGAGACAAAATACCTGAGACCCAAAATTAAGGAAGGAAAGGTTTATTTAGCTTAGAGTTCATGGAGGTTTCAGTCCATACTGGCTGGATTCAAGGCAGAGTGGCACATGGCAGAGGGCAACAGTTTGTAGCAGCAGAAGACAGGCAAAAGCAACAAGAGCAAAAGAGAGGAGTGGTGGCAAGCAGCCTCTTTCCCTCCCTTACAATGTACGCAAGCTACTAACACCCATAATCCCAGCATTGGATCATGGATCAATCATAAACTCTAAAAGCATGTCCCATGACTGCATGAGGCCTTGGGGGGACATCTACACACAAATCATGACAATATTGTTAACTATAATTTTCATTCTCTGTTATGGTACATGAGAATTTAGTCAACTGAGCTACCTATAACTTTGTACCTGTTAATCTTTCTTTCATGAATAATTCCTATATCTTTGAAATTACTTAATTTTCTGTTATTGAAAAAATTCTAGTTGTCTGATGTTTTCAGTGAATCTTTTGCAATGCTCCCAATATTCTGCCTTTTGTCCACATTCCTGAGGTTCCTTCAGGTAGAACACTCATATAACCAGATACTCTATGAAGTTACATGAATCTCATGATATATTTAAAATGCTTCTTAGCAGTGTTTTAGCCTCTTATATACTTAGTGAAACTATAGCAGATAATGCCCACTCCCATCCTGGATCTGCCTTCTACTGCACATATTTTAGTGATCAGAGTCATTAAAGGGTTCCACTTGCCTTCTTCAAATAAGGGCCCATGTCACTATCTATCTATCTATCTATCTATCTATCTATCTATCTATCTATCATTTACTGTATACAATTCAGTGTTTCCAATCACCATAAAATGTTATATCTGTATTTATTGATCATGAAATTGCAATGATTGTGAGATTCAAAAATCCCCTGTAATTCAGACTGTAAATTTGTTATTTTATTCTTTTGGATTGTAAAATGTAAGATGATGATATTAACATTGTGAGTCTGATCAGCAGATTAATCTCTCTTTCACATGACTCTGATATGGACAATTGTTGGCCCTACTCTTAATTGTGAATACTATGCTCATAGAGGTTTTAAATTAAAACCTAAAATTTAAACTTAAGTGTATTAATAAATTGGACATTTATTCAAAGATGTATAATTGATAATGCTACTACAACTTAACATTCAATAAACAATGGAACATATGTTCATTCAATTGATGTAATATAGATGATGTTTCTCAGGCTTGTTAATGTATTATTAAAAATGAGAATAAAAGGCAATATAGTTATTAAGTGTGAATTTAAACTCAATGTAAAAATAGTGATATGTGCCTATTTTTAATAGTTTCTTAAATGTGTATTGTGGTGGTTGATTAACTATTGGTGAGCTTGGGTGGGAACACCTGGCTGGGTTGACTTAGCAGGGTTTCGGGGAACTATATAAAGGGAGAACAGGAGGGGAGGAATTTATGCTGCTCTTCCTTGAAGGAGCTTGATTGTGGTTGCTTTTCTTCAGGAGGGTTTTGATGGTTTTTACTTGAAGGGACTTTGACTGCTTTGTTGTTCTGAGGGAGCTTCAATCCTTGTCTTCATCTTGGATGTCCTCTCCTGGTTTCCAGTGCAGATCCCTCAGGCTTCTGGTTCAGATCCTTCGGCCTTTTGGGACAAACACTTCAGCTTAAGGCATTGGCCCTTGGGGTTTGCTGGTGCAGATCCTTGGACTTACCATCGCAGATCCTTTGGCCTCCTAATAGGGACTTGCATGGATTATTAACACTGGATCTCGGCCTTGGACTGGATTCTTCAGATCTCTAGCAAGCAGAGAGATCTCTTGCATGCTTCTTCTCTTGCATGCTCTGACTCTAGTAAGTATTGGCTAATACATACATTAAGTGTAAATCTATGGAAACTGCAAATAGCACACTGGAATATAGACAATAAACTCATTAAACTGTCCCACATTTCTACACAGCTACACCTAGCCACAATCAATAGTAATTGCTCTGCAAGTTACAAGAGCATTCTTCTAAGCAGAAAAGGCACCCTCCAGGTCGAATTTTAAGGAGCAGCACTACCCACTATGATTTGTATTCAAAGACGTAGAAAAATTATGACTGTAACATAATCCCCTATCATTCCGAGGCCTGAAATTCTGACATTATGCATTTTGCTCTTATAAATTAAATCATTACTATGTCTTCTTCCAAATACCAAATCTATTTTGAAGAAAATACATTAAATCTAATTGATAAATAATAAGAGACTGTTTAAGTTTTAAATTTTTTTCTATGTAAAGTTTGGACTGATACTAAATAAAACACAACATCAAAAATGAATCTCTTTGTTCCTTAGATATATTAAGTGCTTTATAAATGATTTTCAATTAATTTAGTTCAATTAATTTAGTATTAATTTTCAATTAATTTAAGAATTTTAATTCTTAAAATGAAGAAAAGGAAGTTATCTACAGGAGAATTCTTGACATCTAAGTTTGGGGGCTGACACATGTACAACAAAGTAGATTAGTCTAGTAATACATAGGGAATTCTGAAATAAATTAATTCTGGGATGGGTATCAGAAGAAACAGTAATTGATTTGGGCCTTGGAGTTTCCCTGGAAATATTTTTGAAGGCTGAATCATAGGTAAAATAGAGACAACTCTAATACATATTCAGAATAATCTTCAAATCTAAAACATGTATTTTTGGGTGCCAGCTGGAGGACAAATTGACACAACTTATTTATTAATTCATCAATATAATTTTTTGGTTTTCAGAATTGACTTTGCTAGGAAGGCCTATTGTGCTCCAATTTCAAGTTTCTACTTTTTTTTTCTTAAAATTAAACTTTGTAAAATACACATAACGCAAAATTTACATCTTAACTGTTTCTAAATATACAATTCAGCAGTGTTTGGTAAATTATTGTTGTTCTGAACTCTTTTCATCTTGCAAAACTTAGACTTGATACTTATTAAACAACTCATCCCCATTCTCCTCTCCTCCCTGTGTGTGGTGGCCACCAGTATACTTTCTGCTTCCCTGAGTTTGATTCCTCTAGCAACCCCATATGTAGAATCATACACTACTCAGATTTTTTACATAGCATAATGTCAAGGATCGCTCATGATGTAGCACGTATCTGAATTTCCTTCTGTTTTAAGCTATATACTACCTTTCCTATATTCATCCACCTGTTGATGGATGTGTTGGTTGCTTCCAACGTTTTCCTCATGTGAAAAATACTGGTATAGATACATGAGCAGAAATACCTCTTTGAAACTCTGTTTTTAGTTCTTTTAGGTTTATACCCCTTAGTGGAACAGCTACTTCAAATTGTAATTACATTTTTTTTTTTTTCCCGGTACTGGGAATCAAACTCATGACCTCGCGCTTGCCAGGCAGGCGCTGTGCCACTGAGCTAAATCCCCAGCCCCTGTAATTACATTTTTAGTTTTTTGAGACACTGTCATAAATTTTCCACAGTGGCTGCACCATTTTAGTCTCACACCAATAGTGCACAAAGATTCCATTTTTTTCTACATTCTCACCAACACTTATTTCATGATTTTATTACAGTAGCTATCCTGATTGGTGTGAAATTGTATTTCACTGTGGTTTTTAATTACATTTCCATAATTTCTGTGATGTTGAGTATCCTTTTTATGTGCTGTTGGACGTTTGTGCAGCTTCTTTAGGGGAAATATTTATGCAAACTCATTGCACATTCTTTATTAGTGCATCTTTGCAATACAATTGTAAGGTCTTGTTGATTTGTTGGAGCTCTCTGTGTGTTCTGCATGTTAATTCCTCATAATAATATATGTATAACAATTTTCTTCAATTCTGTAGGTTGTCTTTATGTACATTTTTTATTATTTTGCATCCCAGTTTATCTATTTTTTTTCTTTTTTTTTCTTTTGTTGCCTGTGCTTTTGGTGTCAGATCCAAAAAATCATTGCCAAATCTGATGCCATGAACCTTCCCCCAACATTTTCTTTTAAGAGCCTTATAAATTTAATTCTAACACTCAAGCCTTTAATTCATTTTAATTAATTTCTGTATGTGATGCAGAGTAAGGTAAAGATTTAAGTTCCTCATTTTGCACATGAATATTCTGTTTTCCCAATACTATCTGTTGAAAAGAGTGTCTTTCCAATGAGTGGTCTTGGTATCCTTGACAAAAATGATTCTTATATATTTGGGCATTTATTTTTGATTCTTTTTTATTCTGTGGTCTATGTCCTTAACACCATGTCTTTACTAGTGCATCTCTGCGGTAATCTTACACAATTTTACTTGAAAATATATCTGGTAGAAGTTAAATATAGGGTCCAAATACTCTGTCTACTTTAAGAGTTGTAATGAGGTTTTCTGCCTCCAAAGGGAGGTATCGTACTCTATTTGAACTATAACTATTTGAGATTTCTGTGAACTCTACTTTCTCATTGATTATAACTTAATATTTACAGATTATTTGCTTTGATATTTACTTTTAGAGTCTAACTAGATCAATTACCATTAGTACTTGTACTAATGTAGCCATAAAATGAATAGTACTTTTATGACTAATTTGCAGCCTTTGTGACCCCCTACAAGCTCCAGGTATTTTTCTAAGAGAATTCTGCTAACATTTAAAAATAATTGATACCAATTTTACATACTCTCTTCCAAAATATAACAACATGATAGATTACTTGCCAGTTCATTTTATGAAGCTACTGTTACCTTGATATCAAAACCACAGAAGAACAGTTCAAAAGGAGAAGGAAAATACAGACTAATGTGTTTTTTAATAGATGTAGAGATTTTTAATAAATTTTGGTGAATAGAATTTAGAAATATATAAAGGGAGTGAAATACTAGTGAATGGAATAAAGAAATGTATAAAAGAGTTATACATTATTGCCAACAGCAGTTTATCCCAAGGATGTAAGACTGGTACAATATTTGAAGAGCAATCAATGTAATCCAACATGTTAGCATACTAAAGAAAAATAATCACATGGTCCTATCAATGAATTAAAGAAAAACATTTGAAAAAATCCAAATGTATGTGTGGGTAAACAAAAAAATTCTCAGCAGTCTAGGAATGGAGAAAATTTTCATCAACTTGACAATGAATATCTCCAAAAAGCTACAGAAATTATCACCCTTTATTATAAAAATAATCTTAATACATTCCCTTAAGATCAGGAACAAAGCAAAACACATACCTGTATAACTTCTAATCAGCACTGTACTGGAAGTTCTAGACAGGACAATTAGGTGAAAAAGGAAGCAAATAGATCACAGAATATAAAGGAAGAAGTAAAACAGCAGATGGCATGTTTATCTAGGTAGAAAATCACCAAGATTTTAACAAGACCAAAAAAAGAAAACCTCACTGAACTAAAAAGCACATTCTATAGTGCACAGGATATCAGATAAGTAGAAATAAATTCCAATAACTTAAACATTGAAATAAAAAATATATGAGGTAGGAAGAGGAGGGCAAGAGGAATAAATAAAATTAAAATAAGTTAAGTACTTGTACCTACTCCCTAAGGTGAATGTAAACATTATGTACTGAAAACATGTATTAAAAAAATAAACATTAAAAAATAAATAAAGGATAGAAATATTTACAATAGCTTTTAAAAAGAGAAATACCACTGGAAAAATATTTAAAAAGATCTGTACAGAATTTCTTTGATAAAAACTAAATAATGCTGAGGAAATAAATTTAAAAATCTAAATAAATGAAGAGATACATTATCTTCAAAGATTGGAACACTCAGCAAAATTATCAATTCTACCCAAAATTTTTAAATGCTTATCCAAATCACAGAAAGTTTTTGTAGGTATAGATAAGATTATTCTGAAATTTATATGAAAAGGCAAACACACTAAAACACTTAAAACATTTTGAAAAAAGGTACAAATGAGAGAATGGTTAGGTCTTATATAACATCAGTAATCAAAACTCAGTGTCATAGATCATAATGTCCATGGAAAATAATAGAGAATCCACAAATAGATCAGCTGGGCATGGTGGCACATGCCTATAACCGCAGCACTCAGGAGGCTGAGGCGTGAGGATCTTTTTTTTTTTTTTTTTTTTTTTTGGTTTTTCTCCCGTACCGGGAACCCAACTCACGACCTTGTGGCTGCAAAGCAAGAGCTCTAC
>NW_004955509.1:3109066-3182560 GCF_000276665.1 Chinchilla lanigera
TTTTTTTTTTTTTTGGTTTTTCTCCCGTACCGGGAACCAAACTCACGACCTTGCGCTTGCCAAGCAGGCGCTTTTTGCCGCTGAACTAAATCCCCAGCCCCGTGAGGATCTTTTTGAGTTGGCGGCCAGCCTGGTCTACAAAGTGAGCTCAAGGCAGCCTGAACTACATAGCAAGACCCTGTCTCAGAAAGACAAAACAAAAACAAAACAATCAAAACAAATACAATGAATTGAGTTTTTGATAAAGGGGTAAGAGCAATTCAACAAAGTAAAGTTATTATTTTAAACAAATAATACTGGAGCAATTAGATACCTGGATATCCACAGCAAAAGAATGAGAAAGTAAGGAAAGATAGAATCTAAAAAAGTTGAACTAATCAGAGCGTAGAATAGTAGTTACTAGAGACTGGAGGTGGGAAGGGACATTCGGGGAGATGTTGATTAAAAGATACAAAATTTCAGTTACAAGAAATAAGCTCAAGAGAGCTACTGCACAACATACTAATAATAGTTAATGACAACATACAGTAAAGTTGCTAAGAGAATAGATTTTAAGCTTTCATGAAATGAAAAGTGATATGTATGAAGTGACATATATGTTAATTAGCTTTATTTAGCCATTCTATACTGTATTCATGTCCCAAAACATGATGTTGTATACTGCAAATATATACAATTTGTCAATTAAAAATAAAATCACCTGGGAAAATGTAATGTATGTAGCAGCTTTACTACTTCACTTACAACTGACAAATGTAGAACCAACCCAGATATTGTTGAATAAATATATGGTTAAATAACTTATCATAAGCAAACACCATGGAATAACTACTTGGCAATAAAAAGGGACAAATTATTGATCTATGAAGGGACTAATAAATGATACACAGAATGTCTGTGCTCTGTTCCTTCATTTTCTCATTAAACTCTAAATTTCTTCAAAGAGAAAGTTAAAAACATTTAAACAAAATCCAAAGATAATGTGAACAAATTAGAGTGACAAAGAAAAAGCAACATACATTTTGTTGTGAAGCTTAAAATTTGACTTCACATTTTGGGTAACAATTACAAAAATGGGAAACATGAACTACTACATATTTTTTACCCAAAAAGAAGGACATATGTTAACTAGTTTATGTAAACACACAGCACATTTCTTAAAACTAGATTTTAGAATATTTAGATTTTACATTGAATTTTATCTATATCACCAGAATCCTAGTTTATGTACTCGTGCACAGAATGGCTGTCTCAAGCCTGAGATGAGCCCTGGAATCTTTTGCCAGTGGATAGGGTGTGTTGACACAGAGATGAAAGTGGGAGCGGGGCAGAATTTCAAAGCCTGGGCCCAGCAGTGCCAGAAATTTCTGCCTGAACTTTAAAGCTACATGAACAAACTGTCTCAACTCTAATTTCATTATTATTTTTTAGTCACTTTCTCACACTTGCAACTAACGTATCTATGATTATATATAATTTCTTCTCATAAAAATTTAGGTAATGGATGTAAAGTCAGAGTGACGACATATGGTAAATGCCCAGTAAATGTGTGCTATTGTTATCTCAAACCTACTATAAGTAAATTTAATTTTCTTTCATTCTTTCCCTCATTCAGGTATTTACTGAGCACTGATATGTCCATAATTCTAGTCAATAACGTGGTGAAAGGAAGTCTTCTCAGTGTGAAAAGTGAATTTAACTTCTGGAAAATTGTTGTTTTTTAAGAAACCAAAGAAAATCAATTAATGTTTGTTGTGTTTGGATGTGATGCCTAGAACTGTGGCAACCATCTGAACATTATGAGAGGAAGTTGCTCAAGGGCTTCTTAGAACAGAAAGGATGCTGAACAGAAATTGGAAAATCTAAATACTTTAAGGTGTCATTGAGCTTCTGAATTAAACCACCCTAGAGCTGCCCCACTTCTAGTGAAATAAAATTTTCTCTTAAATCTATTCATTTATTTTCTTGTTCTATGTCCCATCACAGGTAATCAAATTGATATAGGAGCTTCAGAATGGAAATATTTTGCCTCCCCTACCTCAGCTGTATTTGCACTTACTGTGTTAATAATGTGTTTAACTTCATTCACGAATTTTGATATAAAAAGACTTGAGTTTTCACTTAAGTGATTTTTGGGTTTTTCAACAATAGATCAAGGACAAGTATGTGAGGCTTATAAAGAAATATACACTTAATAACCTGGCCTGATGTTGGACTATCTCTATAAATCAAACCAGGGAAATTCCATCTGGAGAGTTGTGATTTTATTAATTCCTTTATTGACAACACACTCTCAAACACAAAATTCTTGATGAAAAATAAAAATGGAGTCTGCCTTTAACAAGATCAGAGACACTAACTAAAATGATGCCAGGAACATCCAAAGCAATGAACATTATTTATATGTGTGCTGCACCAGAAAAATATGAATACAGAAGAGTTCAGTATGTTTATTCCTAACTTTTAAAAGTTATAATGAGAAAATAAAGCCATTAAAGTAAGATCAAATTTAGAGCCTGCAGAACACCATCTTTCTTCATATCAACTTAGAACACTAAATCAAAAATGACAATTACTTCTGTCTGTGCTTATCTCAAAAACAGCCAAGTAATGCGACTGGGTGGAAGCTTTTTCACCATCATAAACACAAATCAAAGATTTAGAGATGCTGTACTGCCTTATGAATTTGTTTCCTTTAAGGTGATAGTCTATTCAATTTAATAAACACATACTTAATACGTACTTAGGTCAAGTCTGTGCTAAGTTCATGAAGAATGAGGATATAAATAAGGCAAGAAGGAACAAGGCACTTGCTGGGTGAGCTAGCCATTTCAAAGTTGGCCAGAAAGCTAATGAAAACATTCGTTTCTGATGCTCTTTAATGTTGTATCTAAACAAAACATCAAAGAGAAAAGAGAAATGGGAGCCTATCTTCAGTTGGGAAGGAGGAAAAACCTCAAAGTATAGATGGCACTTGAACCCAAGAAATATTTAGAAAGTTGCAGTACATAAAACCTGGGATGAGATCCTCTCCTGTCTGAGGCAGCAGCTAAAAAGTTATACCTGGAAAAACATATTTAAAATTTCACAGTTTATACCAGTGGATGTCAAAGTTGGCTGTACATTTGAATCACCTGGGGTCTCAAGAGTTCAACGTCCAATCTACACCCCAAAGCAGAATCTCTGGGGAAGAAACTAGGCATCAGGACTTTACAAGACTCTGAGTGATTTCAACATGCAGCCAAGATCAAGATTCTCTGGACCACAGCACACACTCTGATCTAGCCTCCACCCCCTCCTTAACACTTAGGACCTACCACTTGTGTCATTCACAGCACCCCAGATGGATGGACTGTCTTTCTGTCCTAGAATAAGCTTTTATTTCCATTCCTCAGAGCTTTACATGCACTTTTCCCTGTGCACAAATGTTTTCCTCCCAAAACCTTTCTTCACTGGATAATTGCAGTTGTATTTCAGAACTCAGATGACAATTTTTCTGAAAGTTCTCCTCAAACCTGCATCAAAAGTGTATCTTGCTCACAAATATCTTTAACACCTCATTCAGTTCTTCCTTACCACTTACAGTCTACAATTATAAATGTATTGATGTGATTTCTGGCTCAGATTTTCTAGTCCGCAACCTTAAGAACTATAACAGCAGAGAGCATGGGAGTTTCATTCATTCTGTAGGCACTGAAATAAAACTAGTGATGTGAATACATAAATGAATGAATTAGATATTTCAGGGCACATGAGACATTCAAACTATATGTTGTACAATATACATGTATTGCCTTATCAACGTGGACAGTCTTCATCTGTGAAAACATTACCCATTCACTAGTGTTTCCCCTTTGTTGCACTTTTCTGCACAGTAGGTATCACTGCTGATAGTGATTTTGTTTCACATCTCTCTTTCTTATTACAATTGAAATCTATAAGTATATGCATTGCCTTTTTATTCTCTTGGGTCTATAGTATCCAGAGCAATACCAGGCACATATTATGTACTCGAGGAAATATTCATCAAATATATTCTTTGGCAGTGTAAGAATGTGACTCATGGCGAGCCATCATCCATATTTTTCTGGAAGTGTCTCAGGACTTGCATTGCTAAAACCTTTAATGTCCAGAAGAACTGAGATGGGTTGTTCACCCTAGACTCTGAGTAGGTTTGGATGGATTGGGAGATTTAGAGATTCAGCTGGGCAGAAAAGAGGATCCCAAATGAAGCAAGGATGTATAACCATGGCAGATATTGTAGCTATGAGTGTATATGTGGTTTGGGAAAGTGGGGTTGATTAGACTATGGGCATAATACACAGGGTGTATTAGAGAAGTATGAAGAGAAAGATTTTTTTGAGCATTTTTCCCCAATAGCTCAAGAAATAGTAATGAGCGTCCAGAAAAGATAAAGGGGACAGAAGGATGCATGGAAATATAAGAAAAGTAATGGTTGAAGGTCAGAGCTGAAGGACACAAAATTATATGATGAGTAACTGCTGTCTTCTGTGATTGGGCTGGTGAGGGCTGTAAGATTTGGCAGAGTTGCAGAACACAGTATGAGACTTACAGCTGTGAGGCTTGGTGTTCTATCTGAGCTCTGAAAAATTGGAAGTGTCACACTGGTCATGTTAAAGAGTGACTCAGGTACCTGAGCAAGGCTGGACTGAGATATCCTTAGAGGCATTTACTTATCTATCTCTTTGCAATACATAGGATTCTGAGAAAGATATACCTGAGTGTGTGGGCATTTCTTCCTCTATGTTTCTCATTTATTTAAGGCAATTTCCCAGTGCCATCTCTGCAACAAGTGAAACTCATTTTATGGTTTCTTGCTGATACAAAGAAATGAGGATTATCTACGTGACTGATATATTCAAAGAAACTCCCAAAAAAAGTCTTATCCAAAGAGGTTATTTGAACAGCTTTAAATGTCTTTTCTTTATACAGTAAAGCTTCAAAGAAAGTTGTATGTGTGAGAGCATGTGTGAGTGTGCAGAGAGAGAGAGAGAAAAAGAGAGAGAGATAGAGAGACAGAGACAGAGAGACGCATTCTAAGCAATTCTGCAATGAATTTCTCTGCTGTTGCTTTCCTTACCAATTGATTTATTCACAAAGTTGAATTTTTAGTTAAAAAATCACCTGTCCACATAATAAAATATAATTTAATTAAGAACCTTGTGCAAGTACTAATACATATTTGTGTGTGCACATACACATAGAAAGAGAAACTTGAGATGCTAAGTCACATTCAAGTTTACAACAACCTATAGATTATATTATTAGCCCCATTATTTCATCACTGATTCCAAGCTATTTTTCATGTGACTTTAGAGTTCTCCCTAGACAGACATAAAGCGATTTTTCCACTCCTGGATTCTGAGTTTGATCATATGATTTATTTCAGAGAAGGGAATGGTAACACAAATGAGTCCAAAGGCCAGGCATTATCTTTTGTGATAGGGTTACTTTCTTTCACCTCTGCTATCACCATGAGAGAACATGACTGGGAGAGGTTGCTGATGTCATTTGGGGAAGGAAAGACATGAGGAAGAGAGCTGCCTCAGACAAGTCACAAAAGTCAAGCTTAGCTTCCATGAATCACCCTACAACCCACCTCAGATGTTTAAGAATTTGAGATATAAACGCTCATCATTATGTACCACGATGACATTTGTGGCTGCTGGTTACCTACACATCACACTGTTGTAACAGTTGACTGCTGAAGGAAACTAAAAATTGTTGAGTTAAGGCAGTTGACTCCTCCTAAAGATGGAGTCAATAATTTATAGCAACCGTATAAAAATGGCTAATTCTAGATGTTTAGAATTCAGATAAAAGAAAAAATAAGAAGCAGTAATTTAGATTTATTCTCATGTATCAAGTACATTCTTTAAAAAATTCAAGAAACTTCAAAAATAGGTTGTTTTGACAGTTTAGAGCATTACAATGTCAATTTACTGTAAGGAGAAATTCAGAGAAAAAGGTCTTTGTGACAGATCTTAATTTTAAAGAGGAAATGGGAATGTTCAATAACAAAATGCCCAAGATGGAATTAGAGTCAGTTCCCTGTGCATAACTCATTGGCTTAGAAGATATGTATCAAAAAATTTCCCTTTCCATCTCATCTAGTAATTTCCTTTCCATCCTTTGTCTTTCCCTTTGCTCAGTTGCTCTGACTGTAATATGTGTGCCTTTTCCTCCAGAATATGAATCCTTCCATAAATCATTTGAGTCTATTATGTGTCAATAATGTCTAGAGTCGAAGAAACAGAACAGTGATGGTTGAGGGAAGAGATCAGGTAGCCAAAATAAAGGGAAAACATCTTTTGGTTACCAATCCTAATTTCTTTTCATTAGTGCTTCTCAGTCCCTCTGTTCATGTCGGCTTTATAATTCCTATCTTGTAATTGCTGTTGCATGAACGAACACCTCACTTTTATTCAGTCCATATTTAAAGACATAGAAACCATCTTATTAAGGCTTTAGAACTTGGGAAAAGATAAGTGTATCCACTTATTGTAGTTGTCTTGATATATTTTCAAAATACATGTCAAATTTAACTTCACATATATATAACCTTAGGTTAATAACCGGCGATTTATGTTTAAGACAGAATTCCAGAAAGTATTAAAATAACTTTGGTGTTCAGATACATCCTTTCTGATATGCTATGAAAAGGACACACAAAATTTTTCAGAAAGGCAGGAAATGACAGCTCTCCATAGAGATAAAAGTTAATCACATTCTAAGAACACAGAAATGCCTAGACATTTAAACTGTGTACCAATCCAAAACTTACATGACCATTATCTACCACAGACAACTTAAAGTTGAACAAATTTGAATGTTAGTCTTCTGAGGACAGGCTTTTAGTGCTTACCCATACTCATTGCAGGGACATCATCACAGAATCTAAACTGATTAAGGTTGTAAGTTACATGGATAGTAAGGAATGTCTTATGTTACAGATACAAAACATAATCTGGCTTCTATTTAAACAAAAGTATTGTATGAGAATGTTAAAATTTTTTTAAAAGAACACATTATTGTTCTTCTGTCATAAATTCTTATTTCTCTACACATTCTGTTAGATACCAGGCAAGACATCAAATTTTGAACATCTGTTGATTTCCATTAAAATGGCATCACATCAATTGCACCCACATTTATCAAAGTAAATCTCTCTAACTATAGCTATCATCTAGTATATTGCTTTTGTAATACTAAGCTAAATATCAGCATGCAGCTGATGTGTTGTTAAAAGTTTGTTTCAATAAAAGTTTTAAAAACTAAGAGAAATAGACAACTACAAGTATATTTAATAGTTTCATGACATATCCATTTTGTATAGCCCTCTAGTGTCACACTTAACTGGAGTCTAAAATATGGGTTAGAATTTACAGATACTATGACTTGGTTAGTTTTACCTTTCAAAGCTAAAACTGAGGACTTCTAATTCTAAGTGAGTTCCTGTTGAATGGGTGAAAAATTATTTTTCTTTATCCTTCCAAACTCTATTGGTAGACCAATGTAAAAACAAATCTATCTAGGAGGGAAAGTAATGACATGCATTATTATATCAGAGAAGACCACAGAGTTACATAATTCAAAGATATTTTATAATCATAGTTATGTGTTTGTTTTGGCAGCACATATAATAATCCTAGGTATAATCTAACAAAAAGAAATTCAGGTTATTGTCCCTATGAATGTGGTAACCTATTTGGTAATAGTTCATAAATATCCGTGATTTTTATCAGATTCTCTAATTGGGTTTTCATCAATATGGCACGCCATAGTCTCCAAGACTTTTCACATATAGGATTGTGATGCTAACAGTTTCCTCTATAAATTCTGTCTACTCCCTTAACTCCCAGAATAGTGCCATGCTCCTGGGTTGCTCATTTACCTGATAATTGTAGGCACTGCTTCTGGGGTATATTTCCTTGCAGAACACCAGCTGGGATGGATAGTGTCAGTCACAGTACTAGGCTAGCCTTATAGATAATACTTTAAAATTCTCCTTTATTGTATTTGTAGTACTGTACAAGAGCACCACCTCACTTACTTTGTCTTTTTTCTCTTTGTCCTGCCTTGTGAAGTGACATAGGTTTCAACCTTGGGTTAGGCTGTTCAAGACTTCATACTTGCAAAGGTTGGACACTATAATATTTACAAATTTTTTTTTCACTCATTTAGGTAAAAACGCAAGCTTGGAAATTTGGGGAACATGCTTGCCTCTTTTAATTTCCTAAGGAAGCTAAACTCATCAGATCCCTGACTTAGCCCCCAGTGCAGTATAATAATAAAGATAGAAAGGAAACTAGATTAGCTGTGGGTATTTTAACAACTTTTGGAAACAGGCTGGGCTACATGGTAGTTTTGAGATTTTATTACAAAAGTTTTAATCCATACTCATATTATTCAATTTATGTTCATAGCTTTGTAATCCCATACTTAATTTGACCTTAAAATGTTAATAGAGTTTATGTGTAAAGCCTGGTGCATAGTACTTTACACTGACTAGGATTGAATAGTGAGAAATTTTAATCAGTAAATATTCATTGCATGTAAGGCCAAAAAGTGTCATAGTATTCTTCTTGCCCTATCATTCTAACTTTTCAAGCACTTACTGATTTCCCTTAGTGCTTCATCTATTATTTGAGGTAGGTTGCGTTGGCAGTAAGACTGATGTTTAGGCTTAGTTGTCAGAATCTGTGATATCAAGTTTCCATGTTCTGGAAACGTGTATTCAAACAAAGCTACAAAGCTTCAAAGTGTAAAAACCTCATTACCCAAGAGACCTTATATTCCAGTTTGCGAATAAATTAAAGAGCAGAATTATTTACATTTTTAAATAATCAGAATCTGTCCTTGAGCAAAAGAGAGATGTCTCTGAGTTTCAAATATATTTTAAAATTGAAAATGAAAGGGGATAGCAACTTCATTACAGAACCAATAATGTTTAGACCTCATTTGTCTCCATATCTGTAGATAGATAGTGAAGCAGAAAGAAGGATTTATACTCCAGTCACAATTTCATGTTCCAAGGAGTAATGTTCTCAAACTCTTGGCTTACTTTGATAAATCATGGTGGTCCAATAGGAGACTATGGTCTTATATTCATACTCCACAAACAGGCTTCCTAGATCCCTTATTCAAAAGTCAAGATCCTCCATGTAGTACACTGTATCACTGCTTCCAATGCTTTGTCTTTCCCCAGCATTCAAATATTTTGTAATGTGACTTTGGATTTCCTCTATTTGCAGCAGGTGCATGAGTCAGCAGAACAGAATACAAGGCAATTAAACATTAATGAGAATAAATGATTGATCTTTTAAGCTATTGAGTTTTGATGTGATGTCTACCACAACCTCATTGTAGAAACGTCATTGTACACACAGTGGCAATTGATATAACCCCATAAGAAACACCTTTCTATCACAGGTCCTGCTTCCATTACCAGTTCAACGTATATGCACCCAACACTGTGACAGCTGACATCCTCTGTGAAATAAATGACAAGTTCCTGTCCTTATGAACCTTTGAAGTAAAGTGTCATTCATAATCTAACAACTGCTTATCCTAAGAAGGCAGACTTTCTCTTCTATTCCATTGTGATGCTTCATGAATACTGCTGTCTGGCTGTTTTAAATATTTCAATTAGTTATCCACTTACTGTACTTCTACCCAGAGGCTTAAAGCTAACAGTATAATTTAAAAAGAAAGAAAAAGAGACAGTAAAACATTTCTCTTGCCAAAGCAGTGATGGAGATCAGCACAACTGTGTCAAGGACATTCCTGTCACATATTTTGAGCTCTAAACATACAGCCTTAGGGCAGTTGAAGCAACCCTGGGGAGGAAAGCAATTGCCATACAATGTTCATCAGTGGATAGCTTCTTTTCTGAACTTCTCTCTGCCAGTGTCCAAAAGGTCAGTTATTCTTTGGAAAAACCTGACTTACTCAGTATCTGTATGACTTGCATATATAATGCTGATGAGTTGTATAAGTTCTCCAAATTATTTTCTCAAAATTCAGACTTCATGAGGCTAAGCAATAAAAGTCACAGTAACATTTAATTTGAGATATAATTTATATACAATAAAAAAGAGATCTTAAGAATTCAGTTTGATGAATTTTCACAAGTGACTATCCACAACAAAATATAGACCACTTACATCACTGCAGAATTTTCCCTTTGGTCTTGTTAGAGGCAATCATTTCAAAGGCAAGAACTTTTGATTTCAATCAGTATCGCTATTTTCTCTGTTCCTGACATTCAATAGAATGTGTCTACCTTCTTTGGCTGAACTTAGCTCTTGTTTGCTTGCTTCTTTGTTCTTAGATTCATCTATGCCATTGTGTGTTTCAGTAATTTGTTCTTTTCATATATTGTGACTTAGTAACCTTGTTTTTGTCCCATTCCTTTCTGTCCTCCTATTTCTCTCTTTTGGAATGGGAATACTTACCCTGTGCCTTTGTATGTCAGGAATTTTTAACTTTATCTTGACTTTAAGGAGGCTTACAGTTAGGTTCACCTCAAATCTCAGAGGAGGCATTTGGACTTTGACTTTTCAATAATACTGAAACTATTAGGATTTTGGTAACTCTTAGAGATGCACTAAATTCATTTTGTGTAAAGGCACGTGCATGAATCTTTTTAGATGCAGAGGCAGAATATTGTTTACAGGTAGTTGTCCACCCCAAGCTACATGTGCTCATAGGTGGAGCTTTTGGGAGGTGATTGGGTGATGGGGTGTGATACTGTTCAGTGAATTAGCCTGCTGATGAGTTTATAGCTAAATATGATGTTGAGAAACAATTGTGGTTGGTACTTCCATGGATGCTAAGACTGCATTGGGATGAGGTCACTACTTTATCCAGAAACTAACATCATATTTTGCAGTGTCACCCCCACCCTTTGTACACATCATCACCTTCTCTCTGAACTTCCTTACATCAACTCTACCCTCATCCTAGTGATGAGGTGATTATCACGAAGGATAGATCAAACTCCCATTAAAGCAACTGGTGTAAACACTAAATCTTATTTAATAGCTTGTTTGCAAAGACCTTGTCGAGTTGTAGGGGTTGGAAGACTCTTTCGACAGCTGATCTTGTATCAAGAGGAGGTCCTACCCACCTCCACCTCTGTTGCCCAGCTTAGAAGAAAGTGAATGCAAAAAGAATCTGAAGAGTCTGATGATGATATGAGTTTTACTAAAACTCTGTTGTAACATGTTCAATGCAAAGGTGATTTCTTTCAAAAACCAAAATGGACAAAGGATCTAAATAGACAGTTCTCAAAGGAGATATTCAAGTGGTCAACAAGTACATGAAAAAATACTTATTATAACTGATTGCTGCGGTTGTGTTCAGATGTCCCCCCCAAACTTCATACCATCATAAGTGGGGCTTTTTCAGAGGTGGTTGGATCTAGAGTGTGAGATGCTGACACTGATTCATGGTGCAATGCTAGGCCCAAAGGCACTAGGATTAAGGGTGTGAGTGGTACTCACTCTAAGTAGCCTGGATAAAATACAAGGAAAGAGGTGTTGTTATCCCTTATTGCTTTGCTATCTTCTGTCCACCATGAAACTGTTTCTTCTCTACGAGACCTGTCTTCTACACCAATTCTACACCAATTGACTTCTACACTAAGTCAATTATGGACTGAAACTTCTACAAACTGCAAGCTAAAGAAAGCTTTTCTCCTTTAACTTTGGGTATTGGGTATTTTGTCTTAGCAAACGAGGAAAATAACTAAGACATTGACCATCAGGAAATGCAAATTAGAACCACAATGAGATATCGCTTAGCACCTGTTAAAATGATTGTAATCAGAAATATGAAAGATGACTTTTTTGAGAGGGTAGAAACAAAGCATCTTCATGGACTGTCCGTGTGAAGGTAAATTCATACAGCTATCATGGAAAACAGTATTAAGGAAATTAAAACAGAAAGCTAGAATCCAATTACAACAGGAGTTATAATCCCACTTCACAGTGGGTGTGTGCACCTGTGCCCACAGGTGCATGCATATGTGTATATCTCCAAAAGAATTGAAAGTTGTATGCTGGAAAGATATCTATATTGTCATGTTCATTGTAGCATTATTCACAGTGGCTAAGATATGGAAGCAACATAGCTATCCATCATAAGATAAGCATCAAAAGAAATATTATATATCAGCACAGTGAGATACTACTTGGCCTTAAAAGGAGGAAGATCTTGCAACAGCATGCAGGAACCCATAGACTATATAAATTACATAAGTCAGGCAAAGAAAGGTAAACACTAGAAGATCTCATCTATATGTGAAGTGTAAAAATTGTAACTCATATAAGTAAGAAAGTAGGTTACAAGGTGCTGGGGGAAGGCAGGTATTGGGAGAAAGACAAGATATTGATTGAAAAGTACTAAGTTTCAGCTAGATGTGAGGAGTAATCTTTGTTGACCTATTGTACAGAATGGCTACTATAATAAATAAAAATGCATTATATTTTTGAAAACTGCTAGCAGTGAAGATTTTAACTTTTCTCATTAAAAATATTGATAATAATGTAAACTGATGGATTTCTAAATTAACCTGATTTACTCATTCACATTGTAAATATATATCAACACATCACATACTCAATTAATATATACATTTATTATGAGATTATCACCTTACTCTAATTAAAATGTATATAATCAGAAAGACTAAAAGCAACAAATTCTCGTGTGGAGAATTGGAAAACCTTATACCCTGATGGTAAAAATGCAAAATAAATAGAATATATATTTTTAAACTGCTTATAACTGAAATCTTGTCATTTGTACACACAGACACACATAACAAAATATTACTCCACTACTTAAAATTGAAATCCTATCGTTTGTAGCAACAAGCATGAACTTGGAACATATTATGGTAGAGTAAGCCAGGCACAGAAAGAAACACGCCACATGACTTCAGTCACAGGTAGACTCTAAAGAAGTTAATTTGAAAGAAACAAAGACCAATATAGTAGTTACCAGAGCTTGGGTGTAGAGTGAAGAGGGAATAGGGTGATATTAGTCAACAGGTACAAAGTTACAGTTAGGAGAAATGATTTCTGTTATTCTATTGCATTTCAGGGTGATAACGGTTCACAGTATTCCATTGAACACTTAAAAACAGCTAGAAAAAATTATTCTAAATTCTTACTATGAAGAAACAATGACTGTATGAGGTGACAGATATGGTAAATACCGTGATTGTTTATTATACAATGCATACATGTATTACATTCTACCCCCAAAATATATGTATTTTGTCTCAAGAAGAAAATAAAATGATCAATAATAAATTGACAAATTTTTCAGACAATAGGAAAATAAACACAATATAATATATCTGAGTAAGTCTGTGATCCTACTTTAAAAACAAAACAAATATCAAAATAACAACAAAAAATACTGCTCAGCCTAATGTAGCACTAAAATAGATTTAAGAACTTTTAAAATCCTTCTTTATAGCTGAGTAATATTCCATTATATAAAAGTACCACAATTTTTTTAGCCATTCCTCAGTGGATGGGCATTTGGGTTGCTTCTACAATTTAGCAATTACCAATTGCGCTGCTATAAACATGGGTGCCCATATATAGCTGTGATAAGATGCTTTCAGAACTTCTGTGAAAATACCCAGAAGGGGAATAGCTGGGTTTAATGGGACCTCTAGACCTAGTTTGCTGAGGAATCTCCAAACTGTTTTCCACAGTGGTTTCACCAGTCTGCATTCCCACCAGCAGTGGAGAAGAGTTCCTATTTCTCCACAGCCTCTCTAGCATTTGTTATTGGTTGATTATTTTGAAGATATCAATACATAATACAACAACCAGTGTTAACTTCCTGCCACTTTATCTGTAACTCATTCTTGTGTGTATTTTTCTTATTCTGTTTTGTAAATGGATGTCTGTTTGTTAATATGTTTTCCTTCTTTTATTATTAAATTTTGAAAAAAAGAACTTAAAAAATCCACTAATGTCTAAGAATATCATTCATAAAGTTTCACGTTAAATTAGTCTGGGGTAGGTTATGATAAGAAATACATTCCTGCTCAGATTATTCCAACATGCAGGAAGGTCTGAGAAAGATTGGGTTCTTAGACATATGTATACACAGTTACATGTGCACACACATATGCACTTCAATGTTGAACCTAATATTAATAGTTTTCTCTTGATGATACAATGGCCCATTACTTGCTTATTTTCTTTCCTAGACTAGCATGTCCCTATACTTTTCATAATAAGCAAGATGGTAGGTAATTAAGGCAGTCATTTTTTATACAATATGATTAGTGAATACTAAATACTTTTAGAAAGGACATCTGCTCTATGTGTCTCAAATATTTCACCTGAAATCTTATTTACATAAATAATTTTATGTTAACATATCAGGCCAATTTCTGCCTACTTCACCTGTTTATCACAGATTTCATTAATAAGTAGTATGCTAACAATTACTCATTGTGTACAGATATCAATAATTCAATCAGATCTATTGTTTAATATTCTTTGTTTCAGAACTTCCTGGATTTAAAACCTTCCTGGATTTAAAACCTAAGATTAAAATATTAGGAAAAAATACATTTTGCCTAAAAAGAACATTAAATTTAAATATATGTTCATATAATTTTTCAATTGTTCCTGAGTGATTTTTATCAGTGGTAGAGCCATCAGTTTGTTCACACATATTTTCTTAGATCTGAGCAATGCACTTAACCTTTTCTTTTTCTCTGTTTTAGAACTGAGTTCAAAGCTATGAATTTATTTATTTAGGAAACTACATTTTAGTGAGAAAAAGGAGAACCAAATCTAGAGACACAGTGAAAGTAGGCAACCACAGAGGCCTTCAGAGGGAAGCATGCCAGTGAGGTGGAGCAGTGGATGCTGTATACTACAATAATTGGTGAATGACTCTAATCTATCCATTGGCCCTACCACCCAGAGAGGGTGCCCGGTTAGACACTACTTTAGGGAGGGGACAACTGAGCCTGGAACTAACTCAAGCAGCCACAGGGTTGGCTTCTTCTCAGGGCTTCTAGTGTTGGACTCCCACAGTGGTAGGGTGACAGATATGCATGGGAAACATGCATGTTGGGGGAACTGTGGTCAGACAGTGGTCAAGAGTGTTATAAACTAAACAACTCAGGCCCTACTCCTATGACCAGAAGCCAGCTTCAGGTTGAATGTCTATGGGATTGAAAGTTCCAAAGTGGTACACTGCCCCCGTCCTACTCTCAGCTTGCTGGGATGATTACCACAGATTTGGGATCTGACTGCCTTCTTTGTTTACCAGTGAGAGTAGATTTGCATCTTGAATTGGACACGTCCAAAACAGAGAAGAATCTAGATGATAACCACAGGTTTAAAATCATAGAGAAATTTCTTTCTCTTTTTTTCTTATTGGTCTTTTAAAGCAAATTTGTTCATTAGGGTTTTTTTAATTCCTTCTTTTGTTTTGTTTTTTTTCCAAGTGTGAAGATGTTTTAGTTTTAATTTTTTGTTTCATCTTTTTTTGCTTTTCTTTTCCCCTTCATCTCCTCTCCTGTTTTCTTTACCACTTTCCTGAGGGTTGGGTAATATTTCACTGTCCTTTAGCCTCATGCTTGTTTCAGCAGTACATATACTGAAATTGGAATGGTACAGAGAAGATTATCATGGCCACTGTGCAAGGATGACACATTGTTCTTCAGCCTTGCTTCTAATATGGTTTTTCTTCTTTCATTTTTCTATTTTCCTCTTCTTCCTTTTAAATTTTCTCCCCTTGCTGTAAAATTGCTCAATTGAGTGAATATTTAGTATATAAAATTTTTTGATTTGTCTTACATTCTCATACAACTATAAATCTTATACTTAGTGTTGAAGGTGGCAAATTATTAGTCATCATTCTTTGTAATTTTCTAGTCTATATTTAATAATATTGTTATTATTGATTGTACTACATTAGCCAAGGTGTCATAATAGTTATGATGAACTAATCTTCCTTGTATGCCAATGTGTAGATTGTCTGAGGTGAGGTCCTGAAAAATACTACAGCCAGTACCACAGAACTTGGTCCTAGTTCAAACATGCTGAAAGTGTTCATACTAATAAACACAAGAGGCAGGATCCTGGGACAGACTCAAAGGTGAAAAGCCAGCTACTCCTAGAAGACATCTATGAAAAGTAATCACTTACTTAAGAGGTCTCAATAGTAGTAATAAAGCTAGCTACCATAAGCAATTTACAAGTTTCAACACAGAAAACAAAAATACCAAAAAAATTTTAAAAAATTAAATATCAAAGCAAGATGAAACCCAACACTCCCAACTCACCCAAGGCAAATCTAGGGGACACTGAGGTATAAGAAATCAAAAGCTTCCGAGCTGAACTTTCTGAAGTGGTAGAAGCAGAAGTAACAATATAGATGGAAAACTATTTTGATGAAATCAAAGCAGAAATAATTATATGGATAATTAAAGATGTGATGATCATAGTGAAGGAAATGCATGGTTAAACTAAGGTATATAGAGATATAAAGAAAATTAGGTGTATCTAGGAAAGACAAAAAAATCATGAATGACCAATATGAGAAAGAAATGGATGTCACAAAAACAGATTCAAACAGCTATCCAGGAGATTAAATATTTGATTGAAAGTATGCACAGTACAATCAACCAATGTGAAGATAGAATATCAGATCTAGAAGAAAAAGTTGTAGTTAGTGATCATCAAATGAAAGACTTCTTAAACATAAGAAAGGACCACAGAAGTCAATCCCATAGCTTCTAGACAATGCAAAGGAAAATAGTATAAGATTAATGAGAATCTGTGAAAAAATCAAAAGGTAGCAAAAAGGACATTAAAAACTTATCCATAGAAGTAAATGGAGAAAATTTTCCAATCATAGAAAAAGAATGTGACATACAGACAAGTGAGGCATGTAGAACCTCAAATAGTTGTGAGCAGAAACGCATATGCCAAAGCATATAACAGTCAAGATTCTAGAAATGCAACACAAAAGCAGACTATTAAAAGTTGTTAGAGAAAAGAAATAAATCACCTATAAAAGAACACTTATCAGAATCACAGTAGACTTCTCAACACAAATGCTTAAGTCATAGAGAGCCTGGAGAGATGTATTTCAAGCACTAAAAGAAAACAGCATGCAGCCTAGGTTGATGTACACTGCAAAGTTATCTTTCAAAATTAGTGGATTAATAATGTATTTCCATTATAAAGAACACTTAAACCTCCAAATAACCAAACCAGCACATCAAAACATTGGGAAGGATATTCTACAAAAAGGCAACAATACCAAGAATCCAAAGAGAATGAACATACCAAGCAAAGCAACAATTAAATAGAAGGGAAAGAAAGGTAGACAACTATAGACAAATAATATGACAAGGACATGTAAATACTTTTCAGTCATAAACATTAATTTGAATGGCCTCAATTCACCAATCAAAAGAAAGAGATTTCCAGAACTGATCAAAATGCAAGATTCATCCCCCTCCATTGCGAGAAGGACACCCAGTTCAGAAAGCACCTGGGGCCCAGCAACCATCTGGGCAAGAGGAATGCAATGCCTGAGCCCTTTCCCCTGCACTATGAGAAGGGAAGCCACTGCAGGAAGTGTCTGGGGCCGAGCAACCATCCGTGGTAGAGGAACATAGTGCCTGACCCTTCTCCTCTGCACCCCTGAAAGGGAAGCCAGTGTGGTAAGCACTCAGGGCTTGTCAACCAATTTGGCCAGAAGAATCCAGGTCCTGACCTATCCCCCTACACTGCAGGAAAGGCAGCCAGCCCAGGATGCACCTGGGACCCAGCAACCTGCTCTGATAGAGGAACCCATAAAATGATAAGATGCAGGAACAAAATGCAGTCTCAGACCTCCAGCCCACCCAGATCAAATCTAGGAGACACCAACATAGGACAAATTGGAAGTTACACACATGATATTTCTAAAATCACAGCAAATGAACTAAGGAAACAGCTGAAGGATGCTATAGAGGAAACTGGATCAGAAATAATTTCTCAGGTAAAAAAAGAAGTGACAACCATAATGAAAGAATTGCTCAGCATATATAAAGAAGACATAGATTAAAAAAATAGAGGAATGTAGTAACATGATGGAAAGATTGAATGAACAATACAGGAAAGAATTTGAAGGTATGAAGAAGATTCAAAGAGATATCCAAGAATTAAAAATTCCATTGAAAGCTGGTAAAACTTGAATAAAACTGAAGATGGACTCTCACACCTTAAAGACAGATGATACAAAGAAGAATGATATAAGAATAACAGGTGTCAACAAAACAGCAAGAGTCAACACAAATAACATAAAAAGACTATTTTCAGGAGTAATAGCAGAAAATTTCTCAAGCACTGGAAAAAATGTGACATACCATTAAGTGAGTCATACAGAACTCCAATTAGCCATAACCAAAATAAATCTACACCCAGACATATAATTATTAAGATCCCAGAAATTCAGTGCAAGAACAGAATATTAAAAGCTGTTAGAAAAAAAATAGATCACGTATAAAGGAAAGTTCATCAGAATCACAGAAGTTTTCTCAACACAAACAATCAAGTCAAAAAGAGCTTGCCATGAAGTATTTGAAGTTGTGAAAGAAAGCAACATCCAACCCAGACTGATGTACTCTGCAAAATTATTTTTCAAAATTAATGGCAAAATAAGAAAAACTGAAGAAATGACCACCAAACAAACCTGAAAAGAATACAGAAAGATATCCTAGGCAGAGATAAAAATGACCATAATTCCAAGGACAACAACAGGAAGAAACCACTAAGCAGGGCATGTGAATAAACACAGGGAAAAAGTAGGGAACCAACAGCTGGACAATAATATGACAAAGTTAAGCCAAAACATATCAGTTATAACCATCAATATAAATGGCCATAATTCACCAATTAAAAGAAACAGACTGCCAGAGTGGATCAAGAAATGAAAGTAACAATATTCTGCATACAAGAAACACATTTAATTCAAAAGGAAGTTCATAGACTGAAAATCAAAGGATGGAAAACTATACTGCATATGACAGGAAGGCAGAAAAAAGTAGGGGTGGGTATTCAGTTCACAGACAATGTGAATTTTAAACCAAGAATAATCAAATGAGATAAAGAAGGTCACTACATATTTATTAATGGAAAACTTCCAGAGGAAGAGATAATAATCATAAATACATATGTACCAAATATGGTACATATATGGGAGCACCCAAATATATAAAATAAATCTTAATAGACATGAAAAAATCACATAACTGATAACACAAATGTAATGGGGGACCTTAACCCCCCATTAACACAAAGAGATAGATCAACTACACAAAAAATCAGCAACAAAATAACAGAAATGACTCAAACTTGTGAGAAAATGGACTTAGTAAATGTGTACAGGGTGTTCCACCACACAGCATCAGAATACATATTCTTCTCAGCTGCACATGGGACATTCTCTAACATAGACCACATACTAAGCCATAGAACATGCTTAAGTAAATGCAAAGAAACTGAAATTATCTCATGCATATTATCTAACCATAGTGCAATGAAATTGGAAATTAATGACAAAAAGAACCAAAACAATTCCATAAATACATGGAAAGTAAGTATCAGCCTCCTAAAGAAGCACAGGATCACAGATGAAATTTAAGAGGAAATTACACAATACCTACAATGAAACAAAAATGTAAATACAAATTACCAGCATCTGTGGGATGCAATGAAAGCAGTTGTCAGAGGAAAATTTATAGTGGTGAACTCACAAATCAAGAAAACAGAATAAGAACATATAAACAGCCTAATGCTGCACCTCAAACTTCTGGAAAAAGAAGAGAAAGTCAAGCCCAAAGAATAGAGGAAATTATAAAGATTAGTACAGAAATTAATACATTTGAGATGAAGAAAACAATACAAATAATTAATGAAGCAAAGATTGGTTCTTTGAAAGAATGAATAAAATTGATAAACCCCTAGCCCAACTTCTCAAAAAGGAAATAAAAACCTCAAATTAATGCAGTGAGGAATAAAAAGAGTGAAATCACTATAGATCCTATAGAAAATCACAAGATCATCAATACCTACTTCAAAAATCTTTAGTCTCATAAGATGGAAAACAGAAGAAATGGACAGATTCCTAGATATGTATGAATTATCAAAGCTGAATCAAGAAGATGTAAAAATTTATGAATAACCCAATATCAGTTAATGAAAATGAAAATGTGATTAAAAAGTGCCAATAAAGAAAAGCTGAGGTCTTGAAGTATTCAGAGCTGAATTCTACGAGCAATTTAGAGAAGATTTAATGCTAATAGTCCTTAAATTGCAATGAAATTGAAACTGAAGTAATTCTCCCTAACTCATTTCTGGAGGCATGTATTGATACCAAAACCAGAGAAAGACTCAACCAAAAAAGAGAACTTCTTAATGAACACAGATGCAAAAATATTCAATAAAATACTACCGAACAGTATGCAGCAATAATCTAGAAGATTATATATCATGACCAAGTTTAAACCATCCCAGGAATGTAGGAATGGTTCAATATATGCAAATCAATAAATGTAATACATCATTTCAACAGAACCAAAGACAAAAACCACATGATCATCTCAATAGATGCAGAAAAAGCTTTTGAAAAAGTCCAATGCTCATTTATGATAAAAATCCTACAGAAAATTGGAACAGATGGACTTTACCTCATTCTGATCTAAGCCATCTATGATAAAGCAACAGCCAGCATCATACTATTTGGATAAAAATTCAAAGCCTTCACTTTCGAATCAGGAACAAGACAAGGATATCCACTGTCCTTACTTCTATTCAACATAGTTCTGGAAATATTAGCTAGAGCAATTTGACAAGAGCAAGAAATAAAAAGAATAAGGATAGGAATATGAAATTATCATTAGTCACACATGACATGATGCTCTACATGGAATACCCCATAAACTCCACCAAAAACTTCCTAGAATTAATAAACAAGTTCAGTAGTGTATCCGGATACAAAGTCAACACATTGAAAACTGCAGTAGTTTGAAAAAGGAGAGTGATGGGATACCAGCAACTTTAAAGGTGTCCACTGTTCTTGGATAGGCAGCACCAATATAGTGAAAATGGTCATACTTCCAAAACTTTCATACAGATACGATACAATCCCAATCAAGACACCAATAGTATATCTCACAGAATTAGAGAAAATTTTCTTAAAGTTCATATAGAAGCTAAAGAGAACTAGGATAGCAAAAGTAATTCTGGGCAGCAAGCACAAGGCAGAGGGTATCATAATCCAAGATTGGAAGTTATATTATAAAGCTATCATGTTAAAAAATAGCTTGGTACTGGCAAAGAAAAACAGACTTGATGAACAGTGGAACAAAATAGAAGATGAAGAAACTACTCCAAGAATACTCAGGTACTTCATCTTTGACTAAGGTGCCAAATACCTTCACTGGAAGAAAAATAATCTGTTTAATAAATGGTAATGGGAAAAGTGAATTTTACATGTTGAAGACTGAACCTAGCACCATACCTCTCACAATGAACTAAACTAACAAAGTAGTGGATCAAAGATCTAAATATTAAAGCAGAAATAGTTAATCAACTGAAAGATAGAATAAGCAAAATTCTTGAAGACACATGTATAGACAAAGATTTTATGAATAAACCTCTAATTGCACAGGATATACAGCAATGAACAACCAACAGAGTAAATAGACAACCCGCAGAATGAAAAAAATATCAGCTACTCTTTGGATAGAGGACAAACATCTAGAACATATAAAAATTTAAACAAATCAGAACACAATTTAAAGATCCAAGCTAAAAATGAGCATCTGAAATAAATACACACTTCTCAGATGAAGAAGTAAAAATAGCAAATAAATATATGAAAAAATGTTCAACATCAATGGTAATTTGTGAAATGTAAATTAACATAGGATTGAGATTCCATCTCATTCCATAGAGTGGCTATTAAAACGAAATCAAACAAAAAATGCTTGTGAGGCTATGGGGAATAAGGAAATGTCTTAGATACTTTCTTCTCATTTCTGAGACAAAATATCCAACACCCAAAGTTAGAAGAGGAAAGGTTTGTTTAGCTCAATTTTGTGGAAGTTTCAGTTCATAATCAGCTGGCTCAAAGGCAGGGTGGAATGGCAGGGGGTAACAGGTCATGGCAACAAAGGACAGCAAAAGCAACAAGAGCAAACTGGAAGAGGCAAATCTCCTCCCCCTTATATTGTAGGCAGGTTAACCTGCCCTAGGGTGGGTGCATTACTCACACCTCAAATCCCAGCACTAGACAATGAACCAATCACAAATTCTAGCTTCACCCACCTCCAAAAAGCCCATCCATCACATACCTGCATGAGGCTTTGGTGGGATATCCAGATACAAACCACAACATTCTGCTCCTGGCCCCACAAAGACTCATGCACATAACTTTATGCAGAATGCATTTAGTTAATCTCTTAGAGTTGCCAGAGTTCTAACAGCTTCACCATTGCAGAAAATTCAAGTCCCAAGTCTCCTCTGAGATGTAAAGCAGGCTCTTAGCTGTGAGCCTCTGTACAAATGAAAAGAAAGTTAAATACATCCACCATTCAATGGCATAAGATAGACATTTCCATTCCATAAGTTACAAACAGGGTGACACAAAGTATTGGGACCAAAGTAAGTCCAAAATTCCGCAGGGTAAACATTAAGTCCTGTAGTTCCACATGCAGTATCAGAGGCAATCTGTGGCATGATGTGAACTACCAAGGACTTCGGTGGCTCTGCCCTTATGGTACTTTCAATGTTTGCAGCTCCCACAGCTTTTCTCTTGGGCTGGCTTTGCTCCCTCCTTGCAGGTTTCCTTAGGTGATCCATGTTCCTGGTTTGACCAAACTTCTGGGGTTCCATTGCTCCTTTGGCTTTACACTCACAGCTTCATACACTGCCCCCTTAGGGGCACACTGCCTGGCATCCCAAACCTTCTGAAACCGGGGTGGAAGTCTTTTTAATTCCACAACTCTTGTGTTCTGAATGCACTTAAAACCAGCACCACTCTGGGCATGGTGGCACACTCCTGTAATCCTGGCACCGGGAGGATGAGGCAGGAGAATTGTGAGTTCAAGACCATCCTTGACTACAAAGTGAGCTCAAGGCCAGCCTGAACTTCATAGTGACACCCTGTCTCAAAAAGACAAAAAAAAAAAAAAAAAAGTAAAACCAGTACCACATGGATGATACCAAAGTCTGCTGCAGGCTGGAGCAGTAGCAAGGCTTCTCTTTGTCTTGGCTCTAGGGGTGGAGTAATTAGACTGCTGAGAACTATAAATCCAATTCTGAGGAATAAATTTTCTATGCTGCCACCATTCTGGGACATGGTGCAGCCACTGACATTCTGGAATATGGTGAGCATATCACCATTCAGGAACATAGCGAGGGTGCTGCCCATGTGAAATGTGGTGAGGCCCCTGCCATTTTGGAACATGGTTGTCTGTGGCAAATTCTTTCACTTTTGGAATTTTGAGACTGCAAAGGGTTGAGTCCTGTTGCTTCTTGTGATGCACTCAGACTATCTTTTTTATTCTTTTGTTTCTTTTCATCAATCAAGATCTCCTCTGCTCGATCTTTGCCACCCACAGCTTTACTGGAGCTTCCTTTCTGACCAAACTGAAAACGCTTTAAATTATTCTTCTGAGCTCTTTGCTATTGATTCTCAACATAAAACTGGCTAAAAGTCCCCAATAGTACCCATGCCACCACATCAACAATTGACTGCTTGAAATTTGTTCTATAAGATTAGTTAATCCATCACCCTTAGTCTCAGTCTCAGACAAATTCTATGGACATGAGGAAAATGCAGACAAACTTTTTGCCAAGCCATAACACACATTGTCTGGAGTCTAACAACCAATGTAGTCTTTCTTCCCAGCAGAAACCTCCAGAGCGTGGTCTTTAACAGTAGGATTTCTATCAGTCTTCAGGTCTTCTGAACTCTGACTAGAATCTCCTATTCAGAACAGCATAAAGTTTTCCAGTGCTACACTTTCAGGTGACACCTCCAAACTTTTCCAAATTCTTCCCACAAGCCATTCCCAAAGGCTCGTGAACCCCATGGTCAGGTATAGTGACAGCAACCATTCCACTTCTCTAGTTCTAAATTATCTTTTAGATACTTTTCTTGTTGCTAAGACAAACTACCCAATGCACAAAATTAAAGGAGGATTGATTTATTTAGCTCAAAGCTTGTGGAGGTTTCAGTCCACAATCAGCTGGCTCCAAGGCCAGATGGCATGCAGAAGGGTAAGTGTTCATGGCAGTTGAAGATACAAAACAAGATTGAAAGGGGGAAAGACAAGCCTTTCCCTGCCTTATATCATATACAGCCTACCCCTCCTAGAGCAGGGGTAGCACTCAGACCTCCAATTCCAGCACTAGAAAACAAACCAGTCATGAACTCCAGATTCAGCCACCTCCATGACGGCATGAGGATTTGGGGGACATCCAGAACAAAACATAATAGGAACATTACTCCATCACTGGTGGGAATTTGAATTGGTACAACTACTATGGAAATCAATTTGGAGATTTCTTCAGAAACTATATCTAGATGTTTCATTTACGCAGGTGTGCACCTTCTGTGTATCTTCCTGAATGAGTTAAAAGCATCATATCACAGTGATATATGCATACTCATGTTTATAGCAGCATAATTTATAATAGCTAAATATTTGAAATAGCCCATCTGCCCACCAACAGAAGAATGCATAAAGAGAACTTGGAATTTATAGACAAGGGAGTATTAGTCTGCCATTACAAAGGATCAACTTGAGTCATTTTTAGGTTAATGGATGCACTTTGAGACCATAATATTAAGTAAAATAAATCAGACACACAAGTTTAAATACTGCATTGTTCCTCTTGTGTGAGAAACACAGTGGGTAAATAAGGAGCAAGACAGAGGATAGATATTTGGACATAGAAGAACATATTCAAATGGGAAGGGTAATAAGGGAGGGGAAGGGGGAAGAGAAGGAAGGGAAAAGGGATTTTAAAGGAGAGAGAATGGTAGGGAAAAGTAGAAATAATTATTTTGTAAATGAGGAACCCAAGTATGTTTCAAGGAAGGGGAGAGAAATGGGAAAAAAGAAGAATTAAGACATATTATCCAAATTCCTTATGATAGATTTGATCACTATGTATGGAAAATATGTACTAATAAAATTTATACAACAAACAAATACAACAACCTCAATAAAAACAAATCAGCCACATGATGGTTATAACAAAGATCAAGAATAGAATGTGCAAAGGCCTTGAGAGATCAACTTAAAAAAATCAGTATAGCTACAGAGTAAGGAGGAAAGAAATCAAGAGGTTCAGAAGGCAACAGGTCATGCATTGTAAGTCATTTGGAGATTTATTGTCTTTATCTTAAGACAAATGGGAAGCCATTGAAGAATTGAAACAGAAGAATAAAATAATGTAACTTAATACATTGTTTCAAATTTATTCCATAAGAATAAATTTGAATAAGTTTGGAAAGAGCAAGCCAAACTTTGGGAATGAAATTTAATTAGGGGAGACAAAAAAGAACACTATTGCAGTGGTTCAAGAAGAAGACAGTTGAGTACAGCATTTTGAGTTTGACTTATCTCTAGAAAATAGCATTAACAAGCTTTGACTATAAATTGCATAGAGAGCAGAGAAAAGTAGGTTGTTTCAAGAATGATTCCTGGATTTTTGTCCTCAGAAAACAAGTAGGTGCTAACATAATTTATCTACATGCAGGAGAGTAGAGAAGCACATTGATTGGATGTAAGTGGGTGTGATATATGCATACTCATGTTTATAGCAGCATAAGAAATATTTTGCTGAATAAGCAAATCTCTGCCACATATGTTAATGTGAAATGGTGTTGGGGATATGGACAAAATAGAATCCTTATTCTATGATGGAAGAATGCAAGCTATTATAACTGCATTGGAAAATAACTTGACAGTTTTGTACATGCTTAGACACCTCTGAGATATCTAATAAAGATATCAAGTACCTAGTTGAATGCATTGGTTTGGACTTCAGAAATTAGTTAGTTTGACAGTAATCAGAGTACAGAAAATATATAAAATTATGTGACCTGATTCATAGAGGGTGAGTCAAGTGTAAGACCTGAGCACCATCAGTATTTAAAATTTGCTTGGATGACAAATATCTCACAAAGAGATGAAGATGTACCCAGAGAGGTAGAGAAAATAATCAAAAGAGTTTTATCACAGAAGTTAAAAGAAAATAATATTTTATGAAGGAAGAAGACTATATTTGATCTATGTCCATAAATCAGGTGAGAAGAAAATTAAACAGTGCTTATTGGTTGTAACTATATGAGGGATATTGAGACCATAAAGAAGTCACTGTAGTTAAGTGTTGTGAGCAGAAACTTCACTGGAGTAGAAAAATGAATCAATACTCAAGGATAATACATTTACATCTACTAAATTGTTCATATTATTTAGGTTGATTTGTTTTATGACAGAATGTTTCAAAATGGTATATATTATTAATAGAACAGAATGTGTATTCTACAATTTTTGGAAGGAGTGTTGTAGTGATGTGATCTAGGTAAGTTTGTAAATTTTATGTTTCGAGTCCTTTATATCTTCACTTTTTATATGCTCTGTATCAGTCAGTAAGGGGGTTATATCAAAATGTCTGAATAATGGTGAATTTATCTAAATTTCCATTAAGTTCAGCCAATTTTTCCTTAGTGTAAGTCCATCCAATGTTAACATTATGTATATGCATACATGTGTATTTATATGTAGGCTTATTTTTTTGGAGAAAATATACAAGTGTATCATTAAGAAATTCCTTCTCCTGGTAGCCACATCTAAATTAAAAGGGAGGCTCAGACATCCAATTAATTGTGTATACAGGACAAAGAGGAAATCTTTTGCTGAATAAGCAAATCTCTGCCACATATGTTAATGTGAAATGGTGTTGGGGATATGGACAAAATAGAATACTTATTCTATGATGGAAGAATGCAAGCTATTATAAATGTATTGGAAAATAACTTGACAATCTTTGCACCAGGACACAAATTCAAGCATAATTATAGAATCATTTTTATAGTATCATTTTTAAACACCACAAAACTATAAGTAACCAAAGACTAAAGACATAAATTTTCACTATACACATCATGGAATGTTATGTAAAATAAATGATGTATGTCTACATCTAAAACTGGATGAACCATCAAAATAAAATATTGAGTCAAGGAGCAAGTCAAAATTACCATGTCAGTTATACAATTTTCAAAAAGCTCAAAATTGAAAGAAGTTTAACAGTTATACAAAGGAATGGATAATTACAAAATTAAAGATAATATTTGTTCCTTTGGGAAAATGTTTAAATGAGATGGGAAAGAACTCACACTAGATCTTGGTTAAAACCATACTACTTTGTAGATTGCATTTCATAGGCATTCATTTTATTATTATGTTTCCTATCTTATACATATTTAGCACATTTTATATTATTAAATAATTAACATTTACACATATGTAATTGTAAATTATGCTTTGAAAGTTAAAAATAAACCTTTATATACAAACATCATTTTGAGGGACCTTGGCTATGATGAAGAGAGATTTGTTCTTGGAAATGGTTGAAGGCCAGAAATAAATTTTACATTTTTTTTGATAGTGGCAGAAGTTAGAACACGTTTGAAAGGTGATGAATGATCCACTAGAAAAGATGAATTTGAAGCTTTATGTGTGGAAAAGCAGAACTGTTCTTGAGAAGGGCAGCAAGGATGGGGTAAAGTGTATACATGCACGGACTGCTATTAGAATCAATAATAATTTAATAACAACTAATTACAACAGGGAATGAGCAGATGGACCACAAAACCTTGTTTCTGTTAAAATTATTTGACTCTTAAACTAATACATTGACTCTACTAAAAACACAAGGAAGAAAAGGAAAATGGTTATCATCACTCATAACTACTTTATTTCATAAAAATGGAGCTTTATACCAGGTATGAATTGAGACCTTGTTGTCTGGCTTTACATCTAGAAAAACAAAAGACTCAGTTACATACTGATGGTTCAAAAGCAGTTACTACCTTTTCTTGTCAATTCTCTCAAGGACCCATAAGCTTGCTGCTTGTCCCTGCCACCTTGATGTAGAGAAGGAGTTTAAATAGGTAACAACTAGTACTATCTCTGAGACTAACTGGAAATCTTCCCCTTTTCTCTTTTTAGCGAGGCCTGGGAAAGTAGTAATTCCAGATTCATTTCTTATTCTCCCTTCTAGTACTATGAAAAGCCTACACCATTAACATTTCCAAACACATTTTTCATGATTTCATGAGGAGTAGAAAACCATAATAGGAACATTTTTGGGACTTTTACCAAGTTTCTTTTAGATTCTCAGAATATATAGGGCAATGCTTATTTTCACTATGAGTTTGTATTTCTATAGAGAAAAAAATCATATGCAATTAAACATTTGGGCACTTTTACAAAGTTTTACTGGAGAATTTAAACCAAAATGAGAACTAATTTTTGTAAAGAAAATGCTTCATATTGTGTTTATAAATGTAAAACATATTAACTTTTTTGTTTATAAAAGTATATTAAAGAACAAATCTCACCATATATTAAGCTGGAGCAGGTGTAGGGCCTTGAAGAAATCACAAGAATTCAGGAGCTTATCTTTAGATTTTTTAAAATCTAGAATCTTGACTAATATGTTGACCAAATAAAATTATAGAAAAGTGATTATAATCCATATGCTCCTCTTCTCAAATTATGATACATATATTCTACTTGATAATATTCCCCCAAATTATGTGTTTGCTTAATGTTTTCTCTTCATGTCATTCAAAATAATAATTTTCAGGTTGCATACTCTTGGGACAAACAGAGGTGAAGTGATCTGATTTAGACTGAGTACAAGATAGCCTTTCTCCACAATAGGAATCTATCTATCTATCTAGAAAACTGATATGATTCTATGATCAGTTTATACAGGGCACATTTTTTAAACATTTCCTCCTGAAAGACACCAGCCTATACTAACACGTAAGAATAGTCAGTTTTTTTTTCTACTTAGCCAAGCCAAGAGAATAGCAACATATAATTAAAGGCAAACAGAAACTGTATAAATTCAGCAGCGCTAAACTTGTTCACAGCCATTGTTATCTAAATGTTCCACCTTTTCTTGAGGTTGTATAGTTTTATTGTTTCAATTTTTGTGCTGCATTTTCAGCTAATTTTTATGTCATATGAGACTTAATTAAATATTCTTTATTGGTTTGTAGATGTTTACTTCTTCCAAGACCATTTGTTGGACAGCCTATTTTCATCCATTGAATATACAATGATTATTTTTCAATTTATAATAATTTTTAAATATAAATTGTGCATAGTTGTGTTGGTCTATTTCTGGATTCTCCATTATGTCCCTGTTCCAACTTTGGTACATACGAATCAAGAAGACAGTCCCACCAAATTCTATTATGTATTGCTGAGGTCCTGAGATCATGACAAACTACCCTTATTTATTCTTTTAGAGTATTTTTACATCTGTTTGTATGTAATGTCCATAGGTTTTAGCTGAATTTAGTGAGAGGAAAAGAGAAAACAGATCTACTTCATATTCCTGGAAATGTAGTAACAAGAAAGCAAGCTTGTAAAAGCTATTCAGGATACTTTATATATGCAGACCTATTCATGTGATTTTACTGTCAAATCCTATGTAGCAATATTTTGCCCTAACAAAATCTTCCAGCTTGTTCTATTAGTCACCAGCATCTAAGCATATCGTAAAACTTTGATAGAATAACAAGATACTTTATCTTGCTGTAAGTATTCTTCAGAACATTTTGAAAAGGCTTCTGTAGTTGGTAAGAAAATCATATTTGATTCATCCAGATCTTTAATTTCAAGCAACTTGCTTAATGGAGATTAAATAATTTTTTTAGCAATGTGTGTTATCTTTCAAATTTCTGAAATTTATTCTGTAAATTAATTAAAAAAAAATTATGACCAATCCAAACTAACAGCTCCATTAATCATCCATCATGAGTTAAAAAAAGTTGTAATAAAAGTAAAATTACTGATCAAAGTAAGTAACCCAATTAGAAAGAAATGTACTTTTTAAAGTTTGGCACAAGTGATATATATAGGCTAGAGGAATATCCATTAGTTGGGCTCAAATTCCAAGAATGCATTCATGAGTTACAAAATTTAGTCAATTAGAGAATATTGGGTTCAAACTGTTTTTTTTTTTTTGGTTCTTTAGAAATTTTGTGTGAGCCAATTATTACAGAATATATTAAGTCCCAGGCAGCAGGTTCTATTGTTCTTCAAATAAAACTGGAAATATTTCTGAAAAGTAATTTTAAATATAAAATTACATACAAATATGTATTGCTGAGGCATTTTCTTTTAATTTTTATTTTAAAAATATCTTAAATTTATATGAATATTGCACAACTTAATCAACTCCTAAATAACTTTTACCTGAATTTTTTTAACATTTGCCACATTTGTCCTCCCTTCACTCTCCGTTTAACATATTAAAATGATAAACACTCTATTTTATAACACAACACATGTAAAGGTTGTATTTATAATTTAACATTTATTTTTATATTTTGTAATAGCATAATATGGATTATTAATCTTTCTAAGTTACTGAGAACTTAGAAACATGATTCTTCATTTGCCAGCAACATGATTCTTCATTCCTAAGTAATTTAGCATACCCATCCTAAAGAAAATATATTCAAGGGGCTGGGGATTTAGCTCAGTGGCAAAAGCGCCTGCCTGGCAAGCGCAAGGTCGTGAGTTCGGTTCCCGGTACTGGAGAAAAACCAAAAAAAAAAAAAAAAAAAAAAAAAAAAAGAAAATATATTCAAGTAACAGTACTATCATCAAATTTCAAGACTTAAACACTAATGAAATATGTTAATCATATATAGTCCATATTCAAAATGTTCAAAGGGCACTACTGGCATTCTTTTTAATGCTTTCCTCCTGATGGCCCAGGACACTGTTCAGTACCACTACTGAATTTAATGGTCACATCTCTTTATATGGAAGATCTCCTCAAAGAATACACCAGTTGTTTTTTATACCAGTCCTCAATTTATGTTTGTCTGATGTTCTCTTGTGGTTTGCTTTTGTTAATTCTTTCATTTATTTATGTTGTGCAACAACACGTTTTGATACATGTGTACACAATTTGATGGATAAATCATGCTGATTCACATTTAAATTATCTCACATATTTATTTGTGGTAAGAACACTTAAAATCCTCATTCTTTTCTATAGTCTCATAGTACCTGTTATAGTCAGGGTTTGCAAGGAAAACAATTTCGTACAAGACACATAGTTTATAGGATTATTTTATAATAGTCATCTAAAGAGTCAAGGGCAAGAGTGCAGCAAATCTTTTCACACACTACAGACCCAAATAATCCAGCTGAGATCCTGGATCCCATAGCAATGTTCTGCATGAGTCCATATAGTGCCTCCCATGAGTCCAGCTGTAGGCCAAGAGCCCAAGACCATGTCTCATCCAAGCCTATTTCAAGTATCTGTCCTAAGATGATCCCAAGTACAGTGGTGGAAGCTGGTAAGTTTGTGCCAGTGGGATGAAGGATCTGTGCCAACAGGTTGAGGGATTGGCACTGGAGCCAGGAAGCAATGTTTAAAGTAAGCACCAGAGCTCTCCCCAGCAGTACCATAGCCATCCTCAGCAACAGTGAGGTTTCAAGCTCCTCTGATCATGAGAACAACTGGGTTCATGTCAGGAAAGCCAGCACAACAAAATTCTCCAGGAGACTGAATAGTACGCCATCTTCCCCACCAATACCAGGAAGCAATGCTCAAAGTAAGGACCAGAGCTCCCCCAAAAATGAACTGTAGCCATTCTCAGTAATAAAAAGCTCCTGAGCTCCTTCAACAATGAGAACAGTTGAGATCATATTAGGAAAGCCAGCATGACAAGCTCCTTAGGAGAACCAACATCCCCAGGAGAACCACGAGCTCTTTAACAATACTTCTTCTCCATTTCTCCTTTTTATTTTGTTGGCAGCCGCCTTCAGGTGGGCCGTTTACATCCAGTACCTCACTGATTCAGTTCAGCTGGGTGTTACAAGTTGACCCCAGTTTTTAATCCACCACAATATCCTATTGTGCAGCTGTATTATGCATAGTTTACACACCTGCCTTCCACAGACGATCAGAGGATCAATCAGCTGTTTCTTATTCTTCTTCCTCTCCCTCTTCCTCCTCCTCCCTCCTCCTGCTCCTTCTTCTTCAGTGCAGGGAGTTGAATACCAAGGTGTTGTATCACTAAGCTACATTCCCAGTCTTTATTTTTTGAGGCTGAATCTTGCTAACTTGCTCTGGCTAGCCTCAAACTTACAATTCTTTTTCCTCAGCTTCCCCAGTAGCTAGAATTAGACGTGTGCACCACTATGCTCATCTTGTTTTAATATTTTGTATTTGCAAATAACATGAAAATTGGCCTAGTATATTTATTTTGTATTGTTAGAAAAATAAAATATTTTCAAGATTGGTTTAATTGCAAGGCCAGTGATAACAAAATCCAAATCAAATCAGATCATCACCACTCACTCACTTGTGATCCTAAATCAATTCAGAAATAGACAAAAAGAATTAAAGTGTTTAGAGAGAAAAATAATTATCTGTACTACTGATAAATTTTATATTTGAGAAGGTAATTTTAGTAGAGGCATTGATTGACCCAAAACAAATCCTTCAACCTACTTCCAATTTTAATTACATCTGGTGTAGGTACTTCCTGTATTTTAACATGTTACTTCAACCACTCATATGTTTTATAAATCCCCATCAGCAGTGAAGTAGCACAAACAGGATGTGTGGGAATTCCCAACCAATGAAAGATAATGTGTCTCACTGGGGCAATTTTAAATGTACTCGACATAGTCTGTCAAAATAATTTACACCAGTAGACCAAATCAGTTACTAGTTCAATAACACCTTCTTCATTCACTTTTCTTCATGATCTGTCCTATCCTCTCATTCCCTCAATCCTGCTTCCTGGAGTTACTTCCAAAATAAAATATCTGTACCTAAGTCTTTCTCTCAGACTCTCCACTGGGAGAGAAAGTGCGCTAAGATACTTGTTTAGATGTAAAATGATTAGATAAAATGTCAATATTACAATGATTTAACTACCCAACATAGGTAAATTATACTGGCTATGTTATAGCTTAGATATAAAATATCCCCTAAAAGCCTCATGTGACTGGAAGGTGATTGGATCATGGGGGTGCTATACTCATCAGTGGATTTATCCATTGATGAGTTCAGGAGATAAATGTACTGCTAGAGGTCGGTCATAGGGAGCATGACCTGGAAGGGTGTATTCATGTTCCTGGCTCCTTCCTTCGTTCTCTACTTCCAGGGTTGATCACTTCTCTTCAACTATGCCCTTCTGCCATGACATTTCTGCTCTGAAACCAACAAAGCATGGACTGAATCCTCTGAAACGTGAGCCAAAATAAATCTTTCTCCTTTTTAGTTGTTGGTGTCAGGTATTCTCTCCTAGTGATGGAAAAACGACTAATATAGATTTTGGTACCAGAAGTGTGGGTCTTGCTGTGACTGCATCATTACAAACCTTTGAATCTTACTGCAATGGCAGATTTGGAGATATTTGGAGATGTGAGATAGGGACACCTTTGAACGCTGTAACCAGAGTTTGATGGTTGATTCTAGTCAGAGTTCAGAAAAATCTGAATATTAATGAGTGTGGACAGCAGTTTTCAGTGGAGAAGGACTCCATTGTCAATTGGACTATAGGCCATGTGTGTTACATTCTGGCAGGCAATTTATCTTCATTTTTGCCCATGTCCTAAGTAAAGGTGGTGGTCTAATTTGGCAGAAAGATTTAAAACACCCCAGTGTTCAGATTATTTCATGGATACTTCTGATTCATTTTAGTCAGATTAATGATGAGAATTTGGGGGTAAAAAAGTAGAATCAAAAGATGTGAAAAGTTTGTAGTTTTGCCAGAAATGTACCTGCAAAGTTGAGGCAAAAGGGAATATCCTTGCTGAAGAGATTAGCATTAAAAAGAAGTTGAATACTTTGTATTGGGACAACAAGAAAGATGGCTTGAAGGCATCTCAGGAAATGGTCAGACTATACTAATCTCAAGCTAAGGATATAAAATGATAAACTCATTTTTTTACCTTAAGAAGAGAGTCCCAGGGTACCCTCTTTATTCAGGGTCATCTAGGGAACTGTAGCCTTGCGTTTGTCCATCTAGGCCCTCAGAGACCACTGTAGCCATCATCCAATGGGGTTGGACTATGTCCCAAGCTGCTGTCAGACCTTAGTGTTATCCCGTGATGTTGGTGTTTCAGGCATGCAGAATGCCAAAGTTGTAGAGCCACAGAAATTTCTACCATGCCTTCAGATGAAGGCCAGGGAGGCCAGGCAGTGTGCCCCTGAGAGGGCATTTCATGAAGCTGTGAGAGTGAAGCTGAAAATTCAGTGGAGACCCAAGGAAGTTGTAAATGCCAGGAACATGGAACATGTGCTGATGAAAGCCATAGGCAGTGTGTGGAGCCAACCCAGGAGGTTTCACAGGCTGTTTGCAATAAGGAAACTCATAAAGGCAGGGCTGCCTGTGCCCTTTAGAGCTCTCATTTTACCAAATTCTTCTCTGGATGCTGGCAGTGGCACTACAGGATATAATGTTTTCTCTGCTGGTTTACTATGTGGCTGTGCTCTGATTCCTTTCTATAACTCTATTCCTTCCTTGTGGAATGTGAATGTTTCCGTCATTGTATGGTGGAATTTTTTAACTTTCTTTTTGACTGTCATAGTGTCTCACAGCTAAGAGTTTGCCTGATGTCTCAGAAGAGACTTTGGACTTAGATTTTTGGCAATGTTAGAACTGTTAAATTGGCAACCCTTAGAGATGGACCAAACCCATTTTGCATAAGATGGATATCAGCCTTTTGGGGAGTAGGGAAAGAACTTTATGGTTTAGATCTAAAATGTATTCCAAAAGTTGCATGTGTTTGGAAAGTGATTGGATCATCAGGGTATTATCATCAGTGGATCAACTAACTGATGAGTTCAATAGCTGCAAGTGATTTTAGGAGTTGAGGCCTGGTTGGAGGTAGGTCACTGGATGTATAATCTGAGAGGGTGTATTATTTCTGACTTCTGGCTGCCATGGGTTAAATATCTTTTCTCTGTCATGATGTTCAGCATGCTGTTTCTGCCTGGAGGTCATGCAACCATGGACTGAATCCTCTGAAATGTGAGCTAAAATAAACCTCTCCTCATTTAAATAATGGGAATAAGGTATTTGTCCCCAATGACAGGAAAGTAACTAATACTTTCTATCATACAGTTGCCTATCTTTGTAAAACATCTGTAATGGATAAGAAAAAAATGTGTAATGGTTAAATTAGCTTAAAGTATAGACTGAGTTATTCTAGTATAATAGCTATTCCAAGCTCTTCATTCAGAGAATTTATCAAACTTCTTTGGGTTGGCATAATTTTGAGAAAGTAGTTAAGTATTTTTCTAATTTTAAAGAAAAGTAATAATAATTAATAATAATAAGAACAATATCAAAATATCAACAACATAGACAAAAACAAAACAAAAATAATAAGAGACCATACTCATAAGTGAAATAAATCTGACCCACATATGCAAACATTGTATTGTCTCCTTAGTGTATGAACCTGAAAGAGTAAATAAGTAAGTTCAATGAATGTCTTTGAAATAAGCATAAGAACAGAGAAGATATAATGTTCTCACTCAATAACTTCTAATCTAAATTCTGGAGAATAACTCCTCTATCATATACAAGATTTTGACAAAGGTGACTATTTCTACCTTTAAGAAGCTTAATAAAGAAGTATAATTTCAGGTTTTAAGAGAAATTTTCCCATAGCTGTGCAGATAGATGAATTTTTCACAAAGTAAAGGAAACTCATAAAACTACCATCCACATCAAGAAACTAATGTCCACGTGCTCCCACCTCCATGTCCTCTCTCAAGTATTACCCCAAAAATGAAACTATCATTTGACATCTCTCACCATTTTGAACATATGAATGAAATCACTATATACTCTCTTTTGTGTCTGGTTTTCTTTGTTCAGCACTTATGTGAGATCTAGTGAAGCAATTATTTATAGCTATGCTTCATTTTGATTGCTCTATAGTATACAATTATATGACTGTATAACAATTTATTATTTCACATTTGATGGACATTTAGTTTCCAATTTTGTATATTATAAACAATACTGATATAAATATACATATATATTTTGCTACATGTATATACACATTTATATTGAACTTTCTAGGAGTAGATGGTTGGGTCACAGGGTATGTGCATGTTCATATATAAGAAATGTTCTCAAAGGATGTTCAAAGTTAATTAACTAGAGGTCCAAGATGGTGGAGTGGTAAGCAGCAGAGAAAGAGCTTCTCTGAAAGTCACTATTCAGACACTGAAATATAGAACCATGGGGAAGACAAGAAAGAAGGAAGTGGGTGTCATGGATGTAGGAAGGACCTGAGGCACAAATTGAAGCCAGCAGAAAAAGTGAACAGAGAAACTTCAAAGAAGAAGAAGCAGGTAGTTGGCTGTGCCTTCTGGCTAAGATGGGACACACTGCACGAGAGGAGCAATTCAGACCTGTGGACACATGGTGGTCTCTCGTGACTGCAGAGGCCTCCACAGAGAGACAGAGCAGTAGAAGGGATCAACAGACATGAAGGAATGCACTGGCTGGCAGTGAGTGCAGAGGGCTCAGTAGCCCTGTGCAAGTGATTGAGAACCATTTTGAAGAAGGGCCAGTTGAGCTTAGAACTACTCAGATGGCTACCAGCTCCATCTAGAGGACCCCAGCTGGGCTCAGGTCCACAGAAAACTGCAAGCCAAATGACACTGGTCACTGTCACAGGGTGCAGCCTCACTAAGATTATCTACTACCCAGCCAGAATGCTACTGCTGGCTTGCTGGGATAAATAAACATGGATTTGGACGCTGTCTCCATAAGTTGTCTACCAATGACAGCAGAGACAAACATAGAAATGGACCTTTTTCCTCTCTCTCTCTCTCTCTCTCTCTCTCTCTCTCTCCTTCTCTCTTGTTTGTTTTCTTTTGTTACTGTTGTTGTGGTTTCCTTTTTGGTTTTTGTTTTCTTTTTTCTCCTTCATTGTTTGATCTTGCTTTTATATGAGGGTAAACATGGTTTCTAGCTTCTTTGTGGTTGTGGTTCTGTTCTGTTCTTATCTCTCCCTTCTCTCTTTTGCTCCAGTCTTCTGCACCAGTTTCTCAAAGTTAGTGTGATTCCCCCTTTGTCTTCCAGCCTTACTTCTAATCTCTACTTCTTCTACCTCTCCATTTTATCCCTATCCTTTTTAAATCTTAACACCTGAGGGTAAAATTGACATAATAAGGACTTATATACTGCATATAATTTTCTGGTCTGGTTTAGATTTGGTTATATAGCCACAGATCTAGTTCATACTATTAAAGGTAGAAAATTAGTGGTTAGTTCAGTTTGTCATTTTCTGGGCTGTGTTTGATGCTACTGGCATTAGTACCATTATGGCCAAATGTGACATAAATATTCTAAAGAGCTGCTCTCCCTGGTACCCCAAGACTGAGATTGACTAAGTGTCACAGAAAATACTGTGGCACAGTGCCAAAGAACCATGGGCTGGGCCAAACAGGCAGCAGTTTCTCATCCCCAACAAACTGAAGAGGTGGGATCTTGCAACAGACTCAAAACTCCAAAACCAGCTGCACTTAGAAGATAACTCAGACAAGTACTCATTTCCTAAGGGTTTTAGATGTTAGCAACAAAGCAACGCACCATAGGCAATTTGCAAACATCACCACAGGAATTAAACAAAAAAACGAAAAGAAAATGAGAAGACACTTAAACAAGATGCAAACCCAGACATCCAGTTAGCTAAAAGGGAAACAAAGGGGCCAGTGACATGGGCAATCCAAAAGCCACACACCTGGTCTCTGAAGTGATAAAAACAAAGCAATTGAATGAGCTGCTAGAAAAAAATCAAACCAGAAATAATTTTTCAGATAACTGCAGAGATGGTGTCCACAAGGAAAACATGCTTAGTGACTCCAGATCCTATATAGACAAAAAACTAAAGGAGCTTAAGGAAATTATGATAGGCACGAATGCTCAGAATGAGAAAGAAATTGATTCCATAAGGTAGACTCAATCAGATTTCCAGGAAAATAAAAATTTCATTGAAAGTATTAACAGCATATTAAGCTAATGTGAGGACAGGCTCTCAGATGTAGAAGCCAGGCTTGCAACTAGCAATCATGAAAAGAAAAATTTCTTAAAAATAGCAAGGAACCATGAGAAATCAATACAGCAGCTGCTAGGTAAGGCAAATAAGAATGAATTAAGTTTGATTGGAGTCAATGAAAAAGCAGGAGAAAGCACAAATGATATTAAAAACCTGTTCACAGATGTCATGACAGAAAACTTCCCTGGTAGAGAAAAAGAATTTAAGGTACAGATAAGTGAGGCATATAGAGCTGCAATTAGCCATGATCAAAAAATGTCTACAGCCAGGCATATCATAGTCAAGATTCAAGAAATTCAACAAAAATCAGAATCTTAAAAGCTGTTAGGGAAAAGAAACAAATCACCTATAATGGAAAGCCCATCAGAATCACATCTGACTTCTCAGCACAAACCCTCAAGTCAAAGAGAGATTGGACTGAAGTATTTCAAGTTCTAAAGGAAAAGAAACTTCAATCCAGACTGATATACCCCACAAAACTATCTTTCAGAACTGATGGAGAAGTAAGACACTTCCATGAAAAAGAATATCTGAAGAAATTTATGAAAACAAACCAGCACACAAAAATGTCTTTAAGGGCATTCTGGAAAGAAATAACAAGGACTACAACTCCATGAACCTCAACAGAAGGAGTCCACCAGGCAAGGCAAACAATTAAACTGAGGGAGGGGAGAAAAGAGGGGGAGCCACCAACAGGAAAATAACATTGCAGGCATAATTCAATATATGTCAGCTATAATCATCAATGTTAATGGTCTCAATTCCCAATAAAAAGACACAGATTGGGAGAATTGATCAAGAAGCAAGATCTAACAATATGCTGCATATAAGAAACACATTTAATTCAAAAATAAATTCATAGACTGAAAGTCAAAGGATGGAAAACAATATCCATGTGATAGGAACTTGAAAAGAAACAGGGGTAGCTATTCTATTTGCAGTTGGAGTGTATTTCAAGTCAAGATTGACTAAGAGAGGTAAAGATAGTCACTACATCCTTTTAAAGTGAGCAATCCAAGAGCACGTGATAAGAATCATAGATATATATGCAAGGTATACTTTGCACCCAACTATATAAAAGATATTAACAGGCATGAAAAATCAAATATACACTAACATAATTCTATTAGTGGATATCAGTACCCTACTGTCACAAAAAGTGAGATCATCTAGACAAAGAATCAAGAATGAAAATTTTGCACTGAACCAAACTTTTAAATAAATGAACTTAGCAGATGTCTAGAGAGTGTTCCACCCCACAACATCAGAATACACATTCTTCTCAGCTGCACATGGGACATTCCCCAAAATAGACTCCACACAAGTTCATAGAATGCACTGATCAAACTTATCCTATGCATATTATCAGACCATAGTGCAATGAAATTGGAAAGCAAAGACAAAAGAAACCACAATAACTTCATAAACACATGAAAATTGAATAACACCCTTCTGAATAGCCAATGGATCACAGATTAAATTAAAGAAGAAATTAGACAGTTTCTACAATTTACTGATAATGATAATATAACATACTGGAACATGAGACACAGTGAAAGCAGTCTTAAGAGGGAAATTTATAGCAGTGAACACCCATATCAGGAAACTATCAAGTACAAATAAACAATTTAATTATGAATCTCATACTTCCGGAAAAAGAAAAGCAGACTAGGCAAAAAGCTCATACAGGGAGGAAATTATAATGATTAGAGCAAAAATTAAGGCATTGGAGTCTAAAATATTACAAAGAATCAATGAATTAAAGAGTTGATTCTTAGGAAGATTAAATAAAATTGATAAATCCCCATCCAACCTTATCCAATAAAGAAAAAAACCACAAATCCACACAATCAAGAATAAAATCAGTGAAATCACAATAGACTCTGCAGAAATCCAGAAATCACCTATACCTACTTTGAAAACTTATATTCTAATAAGAGGGAAAATTCAGAAGCAATGGACAGATTCCTAGATACATACGAATTACCAAAGCTGAATCAAGAAGATATAAAAATCCAAAATAAATGAATATCAGTCAATGAAATTAAAGATGTAATAAAAAATGTACCAACAATGAAAAGCCCAGTCCCTGACAGATTCACTGTTGAATTCTAAAAGAAATTTAGTGAAGATCTAACACCTCTACTTCTCAAATTCTTAAAAGTAATTCAAAGGGAAGCAGTACTCCAAAATTCATTCCTGGAAGCAAGCGTTACGCTGATAGCAAAACTGGAAAAGGACTCAACTAAGAAAGAGAATTACAGGCCAGTATCCCTAATGAACATAGATCTGGCAAACACAATGCAGCAAATCATCAAGAAGATTATATACTATGACCAAGTGGGATTTATCCCAGGGGTGCAGGGAAGCTTCAACATATGTAAATCAATAAATGTAATATACTATATTAACAGAGCAACTTCGTTAAAGATAACAATATGAAATATAACAACCACTGTTAATCCCGATCATTCTGTTTTGAAACCGTGTATCATTTTTATTGTTTTTGCTTTGTTTTTTTTTGTCTATGTTGTTATTTTGTTACTATTTTTTATTCTATTTAAAATAAAAATGTTCAAATATCTAAATATTGAAGCAGAAACATTAAATCTGCTGGAAGATAAAACATTACTCAGCTATGAAGAAAGATAAACTCGAGGCTTTTACAGGTAAATGGTCACACCTAGAGACCATACTCATAAGTAAAATAAACCGGACCTCCATGTGTAAGTAACGTATTGTCTCACTACTGTAAGAACCTGAAAGAGGGAATACAAATTAGGAGGTATGATAGACATTGTGAAAAAAAAGGAAAATGCTCAAAAGTAAAGAGCAACTGGGATGAGGGAAAGGAGAAAAGAAAGAAGGGGAAATTATGCATGTATGTATATACAGGATAGCTAACATAGTTGTACTACTGACTGCTATTGCTTTACTGAAAGGAATAATTAATGATTAATTTATTTGATCAATCTTTCATGTCTCTATTTCTTTTCCTGAGAAACCACTTTGAAGATATCAATATGTAATACAACAATCATTGTTAATTTCCTACCACTTTGTCTGTAACTCTGTATTGCTTGTATTGTTCTTACACTATTTTGTAAAAGGATGTTGGTTTGTTAATGTTTTCCTTCTTTTATTTTTAAAATAAATTCTAAAAATAGAGGACTGCAAAAAATGAATAATTAAAACTGTTGAACATATTGGTGTAGGCAAAGATTTATGAATAAAACCTCGATCTCACAGGAATTTTCACAAAGAATTAACAACTGGGATTCCATCATATTTAAAAGGTTTGTACAGCAAGAGAAAGCAACAGAGTGACCAGACAACCCATAATGTGGGAAAATATGTTTTCCAACTGTTCCTCAGACAAAGAATTACTATCAAGAATGTATAAAGAACTCAGAAAAAGCAGATCTCCCAAATTTAATGATCCAATTAAAAAGGGGGCATCTAAGATGAATACACACTTCTCAGATGAAGAAATACAAATAGCAAATAAATATATGAAAAAATGTTCAACATCACTAGTTATTTGAGAAATGCAAATTAAATCACACTGAGATTCCATCTCACCCTCGAAAGAATGGCTATCATCATGAAATCAACCAATAACAAAAGTTGGAGGGGTTGTGGGGAAAATGGAATACTTCTCCACTGCTGGTGGGAGTGTAGACTGGTGCAACCACTGTGGAAATCAGTGAGGAGTTTTCTCAAAAAACTAGGATTATAAGTGTCATTTGATCCAGTTATTCCCCTTCTGGGTATCTTCCCAGAAGAATTAAAAACATCATCCCACAGCAGTACAGGTGCACCTATTTTTATAGCAACACAATTTCTAATAGCTAGAACTTGGAAACAACCCAAATACCCATCAACTGAGGAATGGATAAAAAAGTGGTCATTTTATACAATGGAGTACTGCTCAGCCATAAAGAAAGTTAAACTGGAGCCTTTGTAAGTAAATGAATGCAACTGAAAACCATACTTCTACGTGAAATAAACCAAACACACATACATCAACATTGGAGTAAATAAGATCCAAAATGTACAATAGATATTGTAAAGTGGGAATTAACTTCAAAAGACAAAAGAAAAACTGGGATGGGTAAATGAATACAAAAAGGTATGTAGAAGCAAATATATATACACACATATATAATATTTTTTGGACAATTGATTACTGAAATCTTGCACTCTGAGTAACTAATTTAAAGATAATAATATGCAACTATTAACTTTTGCTACCCTCTTATTATCTTGTTTTGAAGTTTTGTTTTCTTTTTTCTCCTTAATATAAAATAGTAAAACAAGTAGGTTTTCAGGTGCTCTATATCTTTAAAAATTTTCTCTTTAATTTTGGCCTCTTTGTGAATGTATGGTAGTACATTGTGGATTTAAATTGCATTTGCTTGATGAATCAGAGTTTGTGCACCTTTACATGTTTATTACAAATTATACATCTTTTTGATGAAAGGCCTACTCAAATCTTTTGATCATATTTCTTTTAATTGCCAGTAATTTTAAAAATTTGGTGGTATTTTTATAGATTCTAGATTTAACCTTTTGTTATATATATATATATATATATATATATATATATATACATATATATATGAAAGTTTTGTAGCCTGCTTTTTATGCTGTTACTAAGAACTTTGATGAACGTTAATTTATACTTTAAATAAAATTTAATTTCACAATAAATTTCTTTATAGTTGGTGCAGTTTTGATCTCTGCATACAGAAACTTTGCTATGCTAACCTTGTGAAGTAATCTTATGCTATGTTTTAGTAATTCAGCTGGAGTATGAGGCAGAGTGTTGTTCCCAAAGAAATATTAAGTAAATGTTTTGCATATTAGTGTTTATCTGACTATCTGCTTCCTGGAGAAGCCCATTTGTGACATGAGCATGTCGAAGGCCAGCTCTCATGCACACTTAACCCCAGAGCTAGTAAACTTTGACAAGCCAGTTACATGGTACCTTCATATTTAATATTTGTGTCCTTGTTTCCTTTGCTCTGTAATCTAATAACCTCAGGATAAGATATTTAAAAGATATCAGTAACTTTGTTTAGAAACCAGACAAAACAAATAACTTTTTAGTTTTCTTAATATTGCTTTAAAAAAGCTTCTAGAAGACTCACTCTGCTAGATAGATAAAATGATATTAAAATTTAATAATAAAAACAGTGTGGTACCAGTACAAGAATAAACAAATGTATTCATGAAATCTACTGGATGCTGGAAATACACCTCATACAGTACTCGATTTATGTCAAAGTGACACTGTTGGGCTGTATAGAAGTGGTGGCTTTTCATTAAATGATACTGAAACCTTTATTACTACATGGCAAAATCACAAATCTTTATCTTTGCCTCACACCAGTAAAAAATAACTTTCCAGGTTAATATTAAGCCTGAACAAGAAAGATAAGACAAAAAATATTTCTAAAACATAGCTTACTATTCATGAAATTGAGATAAAGATACCATAGATTAGACTCAAAAGCACACCAACTGTGAATGAAATAGGAGGGGAAAAGTATCTATAAGTAGAGTGAAGTCGGACTGAAAAAAAAAAAAAAACGACAGGAAGTCTCATCTAACTTTACTGGGAATTCTGAAACTAGAAAACAACAGAATTTTACAAGTAAGGCAAAGGGGCCAGGCTCTAACATATTATTATTTACTGGATGTAGGCCACCTGGAGAGGAGGCACTACCTTTGATGAGGTGGCTCTGTTCATCAGTCACCCTTGTAGGGAAGACACCTGCAGATGCCCTGCAGGCTGCACACCCAAATCCAAGGATATTACTTTTTTTTCATAAACCAAGATATCAGTTGTACATTATAGCACCAACCACAAACCTGATATACTTGGATAGATGAGATTTAAGGTATATTTATCTATTCCCTTTTGCCTTAAAACTTTTTATAGTATTTTAAATCTTAAGTTTTTCGTAATAAATACTCTCTTGGGTTAAACTTATTTCTTTGTGTTGTCTGTCTTCTCTGAATCCTTAAACAGAGAAAACAAATATTATTAGTTATTATATCTCTAAGAGCTACCACACTACCTGGTTGAATTTCAAATATTCAAATATTTTTGGATAGAAAATAAAGTCAAATGTATAACTATTTGAGTGATATTATCAAATGAGTAATGATTGTATATACCTTTCTGTATGGAGATTTTAGTGCTTAAGTAGAGGTTATGTCTCCATAATTACTCAAAATTGCATTTTTTTCCAGTGGTTAAGAGGAATGTACAGAGTGTACATGTTCCATTTGTAAATGGCATAAAAATAAGACTAGCAGCTTCATTCAGTGGCAGAGTCAGGATTTTAAAAGGATGAAAACAGGCTAAAATAATGTTCGAACTCTAAACAGATGAAATTTAGAAGGAATAAGTGTGAAGAACTGTCAATGGATTCAATAAACTACCCAGATAGGTTTTCAGTTGGCTAAGTAGAAGTTTGTAAGAAAAGATTTGGGTTTTTGATAACTGTAAGATCAACAAACAAAACCTCAATTATGTGTTTTCCAGAAAAAAGCCAATGATCAGCTACAATAAGTGGAGCTATACAATCTAGAAGCCAGGAAGCAATATCCCTGGTGTAGGTCAGATTGCCATACCTCCCAGGATTCCATGCCGTCCCAACGGGTTATCAGGACAATGATTTTTGAAATTCTTTATTTAGTACATGTGTACAGTACACAATGTTTACATTCATTTTAGGGAGTAGATACGTGTACTTCACACATCTGGATATTTTATGCCCCTTTCCCTCCCATTCTCTTCCCTCCTCTACCTCTAGATCCCCATCACTTATTTCCATTAGTTAAGGTTTTCAGTATATAATAAGTACATGCATTGGGAGTACTTGGAACATGTACATGGCATATCTTAAATCTTTCTATGTCCCATTTTCCCCCCTCTCCCTGTTCTCTTGGACCCATTTCCATTGGCAAAATTTAGAATGCAATTGGAGAAAAGCCCATTGGATAGTAGAAGGATTATTCAATTTATAACATGATAAGTGGCTGAAGGAAAGTTGAAGAAAGTATTTTTTTAGTTTAAAGAAAATAAAAAATAACAAACAATGAAGAACATTAGAACTGATATAGAATTTCAAAAAACAAGATAAGAATTCAACAATGGTTGTTATATTGCATATCATTATCAAAGTAAGTAATTGTTGAGATCACCAGACATAAGCATGTAAAATTGGTCAAAAAATTAAATATTAACTGTTCCTCTCAACAAACCAATAGAAATTAGAAGTACAATCATCTTAGCTATCTTGTGTGTGTGTGTGTGTGTATATATATATATATATATCCCCTTTCTTCTTTCTTTCTTTTCTACTTTCCCTCATCCCAGTTGTTCTTTACTTTTGAGCAGTTTCTTTCCCTTTCACAATATCTACTGTACCTTTTGCACTTTATTTACTCTTTCAGGGAGACAATATGATGTTTACACATGTGAGTCTGATTTATTTCACTTATGAGTATGGTCTATAGTTGTATCCATGCTGGGGATATAGCTCAGTGACACAAATGCCTGCCTGGAAAGCGCAAGGTCTTCAGTTCGGTTCCAAGTACCAAAATAAAATAAAAATATTAATAAATAATAGAATAAATAATAACATAAATAATAAATAATAGCAATAAATATTAATAAAAAATTTGAAAAAGGGAGTTTTGCCCATACATTTAGGCACAAAAATTAGCTTGTTAGAAAAACCTAATAAAGATGAATAAGTTACTTAATAGCTCTAATTAACATAGATTAAAATTCTAAAACTCTAAATGCGAAATGAATCTACAACATAGTTGAAAAATGTCAACATATATATTTCCTTCTAATAATGCAATGTGGTTCAATATTAGAAAGGCTATAGGTCATATAAGTGTGTCAGAGAAAAAATACTATTATTCAATATGAAGTTTAAATGGAAACTGATGAAATACAAAGTTGATTCATCTTTGAAAATTAAAAAAAGATTCATTAAATTAGAAATAGGCAGATTTTAAGCACGATGGCTTATATATTCTTCATACTGATAACATTATGTTAATTGAAAAAACGATATATATTTTCCCACTGAAGTCAAGAATATGAGAAATATGATGATTATATTTACTTTTATTAAACTTTACTCAAAAAATATGCCCAGAGAGATGGACTATACACAAAAAAAGCAACGGGGAACTTATCATGATGAATGATAGAATTACCCATTATATAACAATAACAATAGAAGATATTTCAATTCTTAAAATACTGGTAAGGGAATAAGTTACAAAATCTCCAAATAGAAAGCAAACATAGTAGGAAACCTAGTCTGATGGAATAATGGGAAATATATTGTCTCTAGATTTAAGAATAAAAGTACATAAGAGTAAACTAGATACAGTTCAACTTGGGCAAGACCCATATGTAAAAACAGCATAAAACTTGAATAAAGACCTTGAACCACACTTACATAAAAAAGAGACCAACAAAATAACGAATGTAACATCAAAAAAGCCAGAAATATTGAATTCAAACTTTCTAAAACATGCATTTAGACTAATAAAAAGAATTAAGAAACATTTTCAAATGACTAACTTAGCCAGATAACATGTTGAAGTATTTTAAAAAATAATGTATTTCCATTATGGGAATAAATAAACCAGAGATATAAGGTAAAAAGTCCCAGGAAAGCTGAATGTCTAAGAATTGATTATTAGAGAATGGAAGGAGTAGGGTTCAGGGAAGATGGGAGAAAGTTGATAAATGGGTATTAAGTTACATTTAGGAGGAAGAATTTCTGTTGTACTACCGCACCATAAGGTGAGTATAGATAAGAATAATACTGCACATTTCAAATAGCTAGTAGAAGAGTATTTTGAGAGGATTTATTCTGAAGAAATGATAAATGATTAAGGATATACGTATTTTTATTCTGACTTAAACATTACAGAATGTATATACTTGGTGAAATTTGATGTGGCAACCCATTAACACATAAATTATTTGTGTTTCTCTGCAACAACTAAAATAAAAATAACTTATTAGTCTAATAAAAATCACCAACAAAGAAAGAAAAGATATTGTGATAAATGGAGCTAAAGAAGAAAAATTAGGAAAATATAAATTGATCTGTATTTAACCTGAAAATAAATTATGGGTGAATGACTGGTTTTATTTTTAAATAGGATATTGTAATTCCCAGGAGGAGAAAATATGTTATTTTAGATGCAGGGTATCTTTCTAAACATAAAAACAAAGAGAAAAGACACAAATTTTACTTTATAATATTCACTAAAAAGTTAACAAGAAAAGTAAACATAACTACTTATTGAGCAGTTTTTAAAGAAATGATACTTGTAGCCAAGGAAATACATTTAAAATGTATTTACATTTAAAACTCAAACTAAAAATACATAGTCTTGTATTGAAATAATGCTTAAGAACACCTCATTACAAATGAGAAAATTACATCAGTGGCAATTAACAAAAATAAAACCAGAAATGATTAGTAAACCCATAAAGTGTTATTCAATAACACTACTTCTGAATAAATTAAAAGATATTAACCTATACGCATTTACTAATACAAAATATATTTATTTATGACCAACTTGATGCCAGGTACTTTTCAAAAGGCACCAAACCACATAGGTAAATGGGACAACACCTCTTCCCTCACCATGAGACAATAATCAAAGAACAATATGATATGTGTGAAATCTACAGTTATGAAAGATGAGTAAGTTCCAGAGTCCTGCTAATATAGTGCTTATAATGAATAATAAGATGTACTTAAAGCTTTCTTAAGAAGGTGGATTTTGTGTTAAGTATTCTTTCCATGGAAAAAAGAAATCAAATAACTGACAAAGGGACCCAGGGAAACTTTTTGAAGTGATGGATATGCTTGTTAGTTGGATTGTGCTGATGGAGAAATGAGGGTACACAAATCAGCTTGCATAACTTAATGACTTGCAAGATTATGAACAAATTATACCTCAGTGCAGTTAAGGGAAATAAGTAAAAAGGGGCTTTCAGGCAAAATAAATGATTGCATGATTTCAGAGAGTAATATGCATATAAGGAATATAATGTAAGAGAAATGGTTAGAAAGCAAATGGGAGAACTACTAAAATAGGAGAAAATGAGCACAAGCTTTTAAAAGGCTAATCTGGCAAAGAGTATTGAAGGTTTCAGAAATGTTCATACCTTTAAAAATTTTACCTTGAAATAATAAGACACAAAAAATTGCAAAATTGGGCTGTTAAAAATTTTCTAAAAATTTCTTTCTGTACAGGAAGCAAAATAGTCAAAAGAGTAAAAAAACAAATTATGGAATGTGTGAAATTTTTGCAAATTGTGTATCTGATAAGGGGTTAATTTTTAAATATATAAGGATTTCCTAAACACAATAACAATAAGATTCATAAACTGATAATTAAAGTGGAGTAAACTCTTGAGTTGGCATTTTTCTAAAGAAGACATAAAAAAGGACAATAGGTGTATGAAAAAATGTTCAATATCATTGTCAGGGGAATAGAAATCAAAATTATAGTGATAAATCACCTCACACTTGTCCGAATCACAATTAGCAAAAATATACACAAAAAACAATTGTGAGGAGGAATGGAGTAATTGGAACACTTAGACACTTCTAGTGGACATGCAAAATGGCATATTTGCTATGAAAAATGATAAAGAAAGACCTTCCAAAATTTCAAAACAGAATTATCATAAGATTCAGGAAGCCCATGTCTAAGTATTTATCCCAAAGTATAGAAATCATGGTCTTTAGGAGGTATTAACACTCCAGTGTTCAAGGCACAGCATTATTCTCATTAGTCTAAATTATCATAGACATACGAATGGACAAAAAAATGTAATGTGTATGTAAATGGAATAGTATTAAGCCTTTGAAAAGGAAACCCTGAAGTATGAGATACAGTGGATGATACGTGGCAATGTTATGCTAAATGAAATAAGCCAGTCACAGTAGGGTAAGTGTAATATTATTCCACTTGTGGAAATAGCCAAAGTAATCAAACCTACAAATGTAAATAGCCCATGGAGGGCCGGGAATTTAGCTCATTGGCACAGCATCTGCCTGGCAAGTGTGAGGTCCTGAGTTTGATTCCCAGTGCAAAAAAAGACAAAAAGATTAAGAATAGTCAGTGGTTCTCAGTGCAAGGAAGAAAAAAGGAGTCACTAATCAATGTAAATAAAATTTCAATTACATGTTATGAATATATTCTAGAGATTCGCCACATAATATTGTGTATATAGATAACAATAATATATAACCCAGCTCAAAATATGTCAAGAAGGTGTTATTTACTGTCCTTTCCAAAAATATTTATTTTAATAATCAAAATGAGAAGTTGCACATATAGTAGAGCATACGTGTCTTGGTTACTTTTTTCTCATTGCTGGGACAAAATATCTGACATCCAAAGTTAAGGAAAGAAAGGTTTATTTAGCTCACAGTTTGCAGAAGTTTCAATCCATAATCAGCTGGCTCCAAGGCAGGGTGGCATGGCAAAGGGCAACAGTTCAAGGGGGCAGGAGACAGCAAAAAAAGCAAGAGCAAGAAACCGGAGTGGGGGGCAAGCCTATTTTACTCCCTTATATTGCATACAGGCTCCCCCACCCTATGGCGGGTGTAGCACTCACACTATCTCCATGCTCTCCTCTTGCACAGGTTCAGGATGTTTATAAAGTGAGGATACTGGCCCCATGCTGAATCACTTACTTAAACTTCTCAAAATGACACAATGAATCAACCATTACAATATCCTGGAGCATAAACAGCCTACCTAAGGAATGTCCTCTACACCCTAAGATGTAAAATGGTGTAGTTACTAACTAAAGCTTCTAAACTTCTGAAATTGACATAATGTATCAACCATTACAATACGTATAACTGATTTATGTCTTTTCTCAATGATAACATGTTATATAGTCGTAGTAAAATATCAAAACCAGGATATCAAAACATATCTAATATCAACAATAGACTTTATTTTAATTTCTCAGTTTTTACATGGAATAATCTGTGTTTTGGGTGTACAGTACTATGAAATTTAATTACATGTATAGATTCATGAACAGCCACCACAATCAGGATACAAAAGAGTTCTACCACAACAAAGATTACCATCATCGGGGCTGGGGATTTAGCTCAGCGGCAAAGCGCCTGCCTGGCAAGCACAAGGTCGTGAGTTCGGTTCCCGGTACCAGAGAAAAACCAAAAAAAAATAAAAATAAAAAAACAAAGATTACCATCATCAAACCCCTTTATACTCTATCTTCCACATTTCTGTCCCTGAGAACCACTGATCTGTTCCCTATCACTGTGATTTTGTTACTCTGAAAGGATGAATAAATGAAATTACAGAGTATATAACTTATGAGGTTGATTTTTTTCTCACTCAGCACAATACTCTAAAAATCCATACGCATATTTGCAGGTATCAATAATTCAATTTTCAAGGTTGAGGAGTATTTCCTGTACATGGTTGAACAATTTTCATTACGCTTTCACTCACTGAAGGACATTTGATTTGTTTCTAGGTTGAAAACATAGAAATGAAGACGATGTAAACATTTATGTACTGTTTTAGGTGGATATTTGTGTTCATTTTCAGTGAGATTATAATCAGGACTGTGACTTCTGAGCCCTATGATATAATTTTATAAGAAATGGTGAAAATGTTCTCAGACGGTTGTACCCTTTTACATTTCCACCAGCATTGTATGACACATCCAGTTATTCCCCAGCTCCACAGTATTTGGTATTGTTACTATCTTCTATGTTAGCCATTGTGATAGATATGTACTCATTTCATAGCATTAATTTTCACGTACCTAATGGTTAATCAGGTTAAACACAGTTTTATGTGACTTAAATTTTGTATGTCCTCTTTGGTTAAGTGTCTTCTCAAACCTTTGGCCAGCTTTCTAATAAGATTGTTATCTTTGAATTTTGAGTTTTTTATATATTCTAGATAAAACTCTATACAGATTTTTTATTTATATTTCTTCCAGTCACTGGCTTATATTTTCATTCTTTTAATAGATTCTTTCAGAGAGTTCACAGAGTAAAAGTTCACTTTTTGGTGTAGAACTGGAGATTAAACCCAGGGCCTTACATATAGTTGGCAAGAGCTCTTCCTCTAAGCTCTATTCCCAGTGCTAAAAATTTTAAGAAAGTTCAACTTATTTTCTCTTTTATGGATTGTCTTTTGGATGTCATATATGAGAACTCTGCCTACCCCAAATTATGAAGGTTTTATCTTTTAATTTTGTGGCTATTAAGAAGAAATAAACCAAGGACAAATACTAGAGTGGCTGGGGTAGGAAAAGGAACGCTTTTCTACTGTTCATGGGAGTGTAGACTGGTACAACTACTGTGGAAATCACTGTGGAGATTCCTCAGAAAACTAGGACTACAGGTCCTATTTGACCCAGCTAGTCCCTTTCTTGGTAGCTTTCCAAAAGAATTAAAAGTGTCATATCACAGGGACATATTCACACCCATGTTTATAGCAGCACAGTTTGTAAGAGTTGGATCTTAGAAACATCCCAAATGCCCATCAATAGATGAACAGATAAAGAAGATGTGCTGTTTTTAGAGAATGGAACACTCTTCTGCCAATAAAGAAGGATAAGCTTGAGACATCTCTAGGCAAACAGGTGCACCTTGAAGCCATTCACTTAAGTAAAATAAGTCAGACACACAAGTTTAAAAATGTCATTGTTTCTCTGGTGTGAGAAACCTAATGGATAAATAAGAACCAAAATGTATAATAGGTATTGGCAAATAGTAAGAAAAAATTGAAATGAGAAAGGGAACAAGGGGGGGGAGAGGAAAAAGAAGGAGGGTAAAAGCAAGAAACACAAGAGAATAGAAGGAAAACATGGAAACAAAGCTTTTGTAAATAAGGAGGGGAAGAGCAGTTGAAGGGAGGGGAGAGGATTGTGGGAAAAAGATGAATCAAGATGTGTTATCTACAGGTATAAATTCCCTATGATGAAAGTGATCATTATGTATATCTAAAGTGTATCAATAACATTAATTTTTTTAAAAATTGAAAAGAATTTCATAGTTTCACAGTTTACATTTACGTCTTTGATCCATTCTGAGTTAATCTTTGCATGAGGTATGAAGTTTATGTTGAGATTTATTTTCTGGTTCATAGATATGCAATTTTTCAGCATGATTTATTGAAAAGATCATCTTTCATCTATTAAATTTCTTCTTCACTTATGATAAAACTAAGTTGAGTTTACCCTTACAGGCCAATTTTTAGGCTCTATTCTATTCCACTGATCTATGTGCCTCCTCATTCTTCTATAAGACACTATCTTATATTTATATTTTTAAGCCAATTATTTTATTTACAAAAATTTATCCATAAAAGATAAAGAATTCTCCATAACAAATATACATGTTAAAAATGTGTATGTAAGTATTTTTAGTGAAGAACAGTTTATATTGTGAGAAATTGAAAATAATCTAAAGTCTAATAACAGGAAACTGCCTAAAAATTTCAGATTCTAGCAAAATGATTCATTTAACTGGTGCCTAAACTCTTTCCCTAAAAAAATGAATGGTGTTAGATAAACATAATAGATTTAATACATTGCATTTCACCTCAAAAACTGTGAATTCTCCAGGAAACAGAATTGAAGAGGTTCCTGAGGGCCTGAATTCCAAGAATACATGCTGTAGCCCTGGATAAGTGACTAGCCCCATAATAGCAGTTATCTGGATTTTAATTCATACAAAAGAATGAACTACAATAGATTTACTCACTCAATGCTGAACATAGGAACTGAGAAGTAGGAATAAAGCGGACACTATTAAAAGACTATGAACAACAACAACAAAAAGACTATGAACTCCGTAACTGTGCAATGAAATGTTCCCCATATCTATCCAGTGAGATGACAATAAATCCTCTGAAACTGGGTGCTACATAGGTAAATTACACTCACATTTGACTCAGAGTCTAGGAGCCACCTAACTGATAAAGGAGCGTAAATATTTGTACTGAGCCCCTGACATGCTAACAGCATAATAGGAACCAAATGCAGATTTCCCAGAGAAATAACGTAGGCCACAAGGGATTTTTTCTAGAAACCAAGCTGTTATTAAGATGAGCTAACAAAACACTTAAAAAATATAGGTGGAATTGCTAAACATCATAAAGCCAGCACACACCACAAACAAGAGAGTTGGTACTTCCTTAATTTGGGAAAATCCTATAAAGTCTCCTGGTGAGTGTGTAACTACACTGCTCAGTATAAACATAATGCAAGGCATAAGTGTAGCCACCTATGTGATTTTAAATGCAGTTACAATTCCACATTTAAAATATGAATGAAATAGATAAAATTCTCTTGCAAACTACAGTTGATTTTATGTGTTCATTTTTATCTTATTTAACATCTTTTTTCATACCAAGTCTTCAAAATTCAGAGCATATCTTATACTTACAGCATGTTTTATTTTGGTTTAGACACATTTCAAGTTCTCAAATGCCAAATGTTGTTAGTGGCTACCATACTGGATAGGCTAGTTCACAAAATAAGATTATATATATATATGTATATATATATATATATATATATATATATATATATTAGGTCTCATTCATTTAGCCTTGTTTCATTGAGTGCTAACTATGTACTAGGAACTAGAAAAATTGCAGTGCTCTAAATGAACAACACCACTGCTTTTCATGGGTCTTAAGCACAAGTGGGTATGGAGGAAGAGGAGGAGACATAGAAAAACAAATAATTAACTAAGGAAATATACAGTGTGCTAAACAATGATAAAAGAAGTAGAGAAAAGTAAAGCCAGAGAATACCAGTGCAGAGGACTGATGCACGTATGTGTGGTATAAGGGGTCATGAGTGTATTATTTTATAGCAGTTCTTCAATGAAAGCCCAACAAATAAGGTACTATTTGAACATGAACTTTTTCATGGGAGAAAAATATGGTCACTGAGATTTATTTAAGAGGTCAATGCAGGTATTAAACAGAGGGTTAGAAATAGCAGAAGGAAGGATTAGGACTCACTTCAGAAAATACAGCACAGTACAAATTTCAAAAGCTTTCCAGTTACAAACAACTATATTCTACATAAATGACCAGAATCAGATGTTTAGATGTATAAGCCAGTTTAAAGAAAGAAAACATGGTGGTCAGCACTGTCAAATCCAAATACAATATAAGCCATATAATTTTGTCCTTCCTTAATAGTCATATAAGAAAATAAAATATGGGAAGTTAATCTTAATAGTATACTCTGTCAGCAACTGAATAGTATTTTTGAACCACTATATCCCAAATCCTATTTTAACCTGTTTTACTAGCCACATTTCACATGCTTAATAGCCACATGTAAGTAAGAACTACTGTGTTAAACAATGTAGCCCTGGATGCTACATGAATTGCTATAGCCTTCTCAATGCTTAGCTAAACTGTAAGTAGATTAGACCAAGAAATCAAAAACAAAAGAAGCTAAAGCTGCAGGTATCCTAGGAAATGTCTTTCTTAGGAATGCCTATTTCTTGGGTTTTTCTGATGATACAAGAAATAGGCAACATGACCTTGGGTTAACCCAGTCACTGAGAGGATTGTTGCTTTAATCCTGAAGACAGACGTATGAAAGAAACAGACATAAAAAAGCATGGTGAAACACCCAACGAGTAAGAAGGACAGAGAGGTCTGAGCCTGCTGACACACACACACACACACACACACACACACACACACACACACACACATGCATGCACTCAATGGCAAATGATCTGGAAAAGAGAGATGGGCAGGGAAGCAGGGATGTGAGAGTCCCTTCTATCTAACACTGCTCAGAAATTGAACACAGGCCCTCCATGCACTCCTTGAAGCAGTAGAGTCCTTCATTTCAAGTTGTGCCTCCAAAAGTACCACTTGATTGCAGAGGATACCACTGACAGCAGTGTCCATGGCTTAAAATCTATGAACATTAATTCATCCATTTCGACCTTCAGTCAAGGCCCCACTTCTCCAGAGAGAGAAGTCTTTAAAATCAATGATTTCAGAGAGTAAACGAAGGAGCTGAATTGTGCGGAGGCAAAGGAGGATGTTTCCTAACAGCACCTTACAAATGAAGAGTGTGATTAACTGAATTTTCCTGAGAATTAATTCTCTATGAGAAAGGCCAGATCTTATGCTCTGGGTTCCTTAGCTAGGAAATACATACCACTGCACATGGAAACTAAAATGATGGACACAAGCATCATGATCTTTCTCTAGACTCAGTTACATTTTGACAACTATTGATTTAATTGACAACTACATTCCTTATTGATACATTCTAAAATGTTATGAGTCAGTGTGGTAACCCTAACTAATGGGACTCTAACCAAGGGCCTTATTTGAAGGGGCAAAGTAACAACATAAAAAGCTCCATTAACTGTGAACTTGAAGACTGTAGCCTGTGTCTAGTTCTATTTTTAAATAGTCGCGTTGCCCTATCAGTCAATTATTCTGTCAGTTTACTTATATGAAAAATTACTACATTGAATGATTGAATTTCCTCTGTTTATACAAACTATGATTCTACTTTCATAGACAAAAATGATGAAACAAATGTTCCATGTTATTTTATAAAGAGTAAATGGGGTGGGAATGATTTGACTGATGACTATTCCAGATTTTTCTAGGCTGTCTACTGCCAATCAACTGATAATTTTATAAGAACCAGTTTCTCGCAAAACAAAACAAACTTCAATTTCTCCACCTCAATCCCTTATGAGTGTGAGAATGTATGAGTTTGTGTACAGAGAGTTGTAGAGTAGTTTTATGTTCTTAAGCATAAAACTTTACAAAAATTTATCTTTGAAGCCTCAGTGGCCAAGTACCTTCATAATCAATCTTGAGAAAATTAAAATATATGTGTGTTAGGAAATAGTTTCCTGACAGTTCCCTCACAGTTTCTCCACCTCATTCTTGGAGGCCTTCATTTCCAGAGCCATTTCTTCAAAACCATTCCCCATAAGTTTATTCCTTGAAGTTGTTATCCTTAGCTGCTTTCTTACATTTAAAAAGTTTTGTACCTCAAATGTAACTAAAACACACTGATAGATACTTAGTCATGGAGTGATTGTGTTTGTCCCCTTTCTGGAGGTACATTCAATTTATACAGTTTTGTTCTTGTAGCTGTTCAATACCAAAGAACAATGACCCCAATGCAAATTGGTGGCTTGTTTCAATATTCAAACTTAATAGAAGCCTCTGCCCACAACCAGTAATCAGCAGGACCAATCCAACACTGCCAAAGATTCTACAAAGGCATTTCAAACAACCCTATAATTTAACTTTTATTTTTGTTTAATGTTTGTGTACTATTTCAAATTGAAATGTAATTAGTTTAGAGACATATTATGCAGATTTTTGAGTAAGCATCACTGATTTTACAAAGATGGGCAAAGAACACATAATCTTGCTCACTAGAATTGGTTTTCTGATTGATAGCTAAATCCTCCCATTTATTCAAGTTATTGATACTTTCATGTGTCAAAGTGAAATACTCATATTCTTTGAACTGTGAAATTTGAAAGGAATTGTTCTGCTCTGCAAACAAATAACCATATTAAGAAAGAGCACTTGAAGACATCTTTCTTTATTCCCAATACTCACAAACTCAAGTCTAGTTCAAATGAATCTCCTAGTAATAGGAAATAGGACTGGAAATATTATAACTCTACACTGTTGAAAAGTAGTGTAATGTCTATGAGCTTTTGAGTTAAGCAGCTGGGTTTGAATTTTCCAACGCTACTTTGCACAACGCTTCACATACAGTAGATGCTCAATAACCATCACTTCCTTTCTCTTACTCATTTTCTCTAAAACCAAATAAGAGATTGAGTTTCTACCTCATTGCCCAGAAAATGAGAAGCTGTTGAAACACTTTAATTTGGGGAAATTAATATGATATTTTAGATAACTGATAAAGAAAGATTAGAGTCAAGGAGACTGATTAATTGATAGGATCTGAACTATGATGGAGCCAGGGAGAAGCATTATACATTCTCTGTCTAACTACTTATTTACATGTTTATCCATAATTATTTCTGTAGAAAGAGTATTAACATCATCAAAAAGAAATGTATGAAATAAAAGGCATGATGGAAAAATACAGTGAATGTTTATACCTTTAAAATATAGTACAATAAAAGACACATATTACCACTGATCTCCCTCAAAACACTTCTCATTTTAAATATACATGCCCCATCATGCTTGCCATTTTCTGAAGCAGTTCTGGAAGTCCTCTTCCGTGAGTGTCTTTAGTTGTATTATCATGGCTTTATGTTCAGAAACTATTCAAAATGTTTACCTTACATGGCCATTTTTACTTTGGCACAGAGCCAGAAGATGCAGTGCCATATCCAGTGAATAAGGTTGATGAGGACATACCCTCATGGTTTTATGAGCCTGTCTTTCCACTGGAGGATATCTTACAGCAGCATTCACCATTTTTTTTTTTTTTTTTTTTTTTTTTTTGGTTTTTCTCCGGTACCGGGAACCGAGCTCACGACTTTGCGCTTGCCAGGCAGGCGCTTTGCCGCTGAGCTAAATCCCCAGCCCCCACCATATTTTTTAATCACATCTCATGCCACTCTTTAAAAGAGCTCTTCCACAGGGGCTGGGGATTTAGCTCAGCAGCAAAAGCGCTTGCCTGGCAAGCGCAAGGTCGTGAGTTCGGTTCCCGGTACCGGAAAAAAACCAAGAGCTCTTCCACAACTGCTTCAAAAATTGGCAAGAATGATAAGATGAATATGTTCAAAGTGAGGGGGTAGTATTCTGGGAGGGGTTAATGGCAATGTGCCTTTTAGTGGACTTTTAAAAATTTTAAATATTCAACCTATAATTTGATCACATGTCATTATATTACTACTCCATTTTCAAAGATGACAAAGGTGATTCTCAAAGAGGTCATATGTTCTTTGGATTGTTAGTCTGATTCTCAATCTGTATACTTAAGAATTAACTTTATACAGCTGTATAAGATAAGTAAATGAATCTGATGCTGTCAAAGTAAAATGTGGTGCAGGGAAATGGTAAAAAGCATTGAAATGGATTTTGTACATATACCAATTCCCAACAGTGAACGTAGTCATTATTCACTGAAAACATATACTAATAAAATTCAAACAAATAGAAAGAAAAATGTTGAAAACCATAAGCCTGTTTATTATATATGGATTAGGGGCCAAAGAAGAAATCAAATCACAACCAAAGTTTTACAGTGACAACATGAAAGGAATAATTCAAAGGGAGAGAAGGAATTATTATAGTGTTGGGAATATGACAAAGAGATTAGCAAAATATTTAACCTGAGATATACTGATGTTAAAGTGGGGTTGCGCATCCAAATGGAGCTTACACTAGGCATTTGGGAATGTGGGGAATTGGGATACTGGGCCTGGCTCTGCAGAGGTGTGTAACAACGAACATCAACTCTGGCAGGGACTTTGGAGTTGAGCCTCATCAAGAATATCTGTGAAGTACCCATATTTAGGCGAAGAGAAGGTCTAAAAGAATCAACCAGAGGAAAAGTGATGCAGCAGGAAAAGATATATAAAACCATGTTTAGCATAGAAACCAAGACAGGAAGGAGAAAATTGTTAGTTTTGGAGTATCCATATGTGCCAGGCACTTCACCTATTTGTTAACATTCAATTCTAACACAACTCATTATATTCATGCAGTATGCTATTCAAAAGTTTTTAGACATGGACACCAAGGTCAGAAAGGAAATTATAACCTGTTCAGCAACATACCAAAATGAAATGACAAAATCAGGATTCCAAGTTAGTTGTGAGACTCCAAATCCCATATTCTTTTCATTTTGCAAAGGAGAGAATAAACACTAGTGATTAAAAAGTGGTGTATTATCAAGACAAAATATTACAGAATGTGACAATTGGGACATTTGGATAAGTATTGGGAAGGGAACTAAGATTTAGAGCAGGAGGGCCTGAATAGGGGATGAAATTGTGGACAATGTGTTGAAATCTGCTCTCTGTGTAAGTTAGGCAGTGAGCCTAAGGAGAAAGAGGAGACAGATGATAAACACAGGAGATACTTAATCTGAAGATCTAATTTTTCACTGTACTTCTCATACTGGTTATCCCAGTAATTTTGAAATTTCATACCTGAATGAAATCCTTAAAACTGGAAGATCCTTGTCAATCATCTGACCCTTTTTCAGTGGTAGGAAAGGAAACAGTTACAAAGAAGTTAAATGGCAGCTCCAAACACCCAGGAAGCCTATTGAAGTAGGTACACAAACTAAGGTCTCTGAACTCCTTGTCTAACTCTCTTTTGGAAGATGTAAACTAAATCACAGTACTTCATTCAATCCTCTGGCTAAAGATAGCTCTCAGCTGGATAACAAAGACTATCTAAAAGTTCTCTGACCTATATCTCCATCTACCTGTAGTCTAGCATCTGGAAGATTTCCTGCAAGAACTAGGAGAGAAATAATTAAAATCTATTTCTTTGAGAATTTATAATATATACTTTGTTTCAGAATTATATAATTTTCTTTCCTGAATCTCAATATTCAAAGAATCCTCTATGTTACTTTGCACAAACTACCATAATTTTGGTATTAAATGTAATTTGTTTTACTTATCAGCTTTTTTCCTTCTCTAGAACTTTAATTTTTTTGTTTTGTTTTGTTTTGTTTTTTTCCGGTACTGGGAATTGAACTCACAACATCACGCTTGCGGGGCAGGTGCTGTGCCACTGAGCTAAATCCCCAGCCACACTCAAGAACTTTAATGCCTTTGAAGGTAGAGACTACATTACGTGTTGGACATTTTAAACAAGAGATAGTGGAGTGTAAGGTATATGTTGGCCAATGAATACATATTTTTTGAAAGATGAATATTAATAAACAAATGTAAGAACTCTTTGGAACAAATTCTCCAAAGGCACATTTTTAAGCATTCATGATTCAATTGCCCCCATGGAAAATGCTGTGTGAAATCCAATTACATTCACATTTAGGCACCTACTTCTGACTTGATGATACAAATAGTCAATTCTGAATGCACTGAAATAGGACTAAAGAGGGATTCAGGTAAATTTTTGACTTTATTATCTATTTTTTAGTTTATATTTTTTCTATTAAAGTAAAGCACGTGTACTATAAATAATGTGAGCAATGCAAAACTGAAATCAAAAGAACATAAATACGCTAATAAATGAATCTGATTTCATTTTATTATTTGTATGCCAAAATGCACATAAATCTGTATATATTATTTTATTTAATGCTGAATAATAAATACTACTTTGGGTTACTAAATACCCATCAAAATATCTTGAAAAATGAATAATAACTCACGTTTATATGATGTGATTTGAACTATTTCCTATTTTTAGTTGTTTAGGTTATGAAGTTTTCATTGGTACAGTTCTGAGAATAAAACCTTTGTATATAAGCCTCTTGTTAAAGATTCTGGGCATTTCCTTAGAATGAACTCTGAGAAGTTGAATTGCTAGGTCACTGAAAAGTAATATGGGTGTGTGTGTGTATGTGTGTAGGTGTGGGTGTGGGTGTGATTTTGGAATTTGAACTCATAGCCATTGAGTTATATCCTCAGGCCTTTATATCTTTTATTTTAAGCCAGGATCTAAATTGCCCAGGCTGGATTTGAACTTGAAATCCTCCTGCCTCATCCTCCCGGAGTACTGAGATTACAGTTGTGTCGCACCATGCCCAGCTTCCTCATTCTATTCCTTTTGCTTGTAAAAATACCTAAAACCTGAGTTTATGTGTTGAAAACTTTGAATATAGATGAGGGATCAGCCATAATTATATTAGTGATTTTCTCCAATTGATATTGGCAAACCTATACCTACAGCACAGAGTAATACTTTTCAATTCATTTTTTAAATTATCATAGAATGATGATAATGGTAATAACAAATGATTAAGCCATTCTCTGTGAGTTCTTTTGCTATCAGCAAAGGAAAGGATATATTTAAGTGAGCGGCTTTAGTTTAATGCACTCTTTTCATATGTATATTTTAGGATTATAGGTGAAAGAGCTAGGCCTTAGCTTTAGAATTATCATTCCTTATGTTTCATACCAAATTCCACAAATCTCGCCTCTCTAGCCTTCTTTTTACTCATTCATAGTATGGTGTCACCAACTTTTCTGTCTGCAGTACTGAGAAAATATTACTGTAAAAAACAGTATATGCTGTATACAAAGAGCTCAATAACCAGCTCATTTTGATATATGTCAAAAGCCAATTTTATCCAAGGACACAGTCTACCTGCCTAGAAATATCCATTTTCTAAGAAATCCTACAGGCTAAATCATAACATTATTCCAGTTAGGCAAAGAAAATAACTTCAGCTACAATCACCCTTATTGCATTCGTAGCACATACATGTTTGCAATCAAGTCCTTTCAAAGATTACACTTATTTCTACTCTGTCTGAGGAAAAGAAATGAGAGGTGTTCTTGGGTGTAATTGCTAGATTTAGAATCTGACTTGCAATTATACATAAAGAATCATTGGGCCTTCAGGTTTCAAGATATCAATATTAAAAAAGGTTAATTTTGCTTTAAAATTGCACTTAATGATTTTTCTGGTTAGAAAAATAATATTTATTACATAAAATTCTAAAAAGCATCAATAAGGAATTTAAATTATATGATTTACCTCTGATTCTATAAGCCAGTGACAATTATTGTTAATTATTTTGTACAATATTTCAATCAGTTTTCATTGCCCAGGTGTGTATCTATCTAATTAGGTTTATGCTGTATATATAATCTTTGGCAACAGATTTTATGACTATGAGTACATCATAAACTGTTCTATACATGTTACATACATATTCCCTTTGCTATTCATAATCATGCTTAAGATTCTGCACATAATATTACATTATAGGAACACATAAAATTATTTAATGTTACTGTATTTTGGAAATAGGTTGTTTTCTATAGTCTATAATTGCAAATACTGCACCTTAGCATTTTGCACATATGTATTTTTAAATAAATTTCTGGAAACTTAAGGTTAAAAGGATACAACTTGCTATGAAGATTTTGGTACATATTTTTACATTGCTATTTAAATATATACCTAGCTTCCTAATCAAACTGTATATAGTGTGGTGAGTTGCAGCAGGTGGTGCTTCTACCATACCCCAAGTCTCTGCCTTACCTCAGTTTCCTAGACCAGTTTCTTTCAAATCTGTCTCCAGGTCTTGTTCTTGCTTCAGCGTGCCGCTCAGTCTAACTGTAAGGCAGTCAGGAAGTGTGTAGGGGGTAATGCTCCAAGAATTACTCTCAACAATTAAAGGGTAGGAGTTTATATATAAATATCTTAGATTTCTTACCTGTCTGTGGAACAACTCTAAGTTATAGTCTAGGGTGTCTCTTGAAGAGCCCCAGTAGGTTTGAGTCCCAGTTGCCTACAGCAAAATACTCATCAATGTTCACTGCATTGGTTTTCTTCCCTTTAACGTATCATATTTGCATTTCCTCACAGTGCCATGTAATGATCAATTCTCAAATAAAATACCTACTTGCAAATTTCTAAGAGTCCACTTTTGAGGAAAGCCAACTAGAATAACCCCCATTTCCTCTTACTTTTAGTATCAGACTTATTTTGGGACTAGAGAAACATTAAGTAGGATTGACAATGAGCGAAATATTTGTAAAGACTTCAGTATAAATTTCTGCAGCTGGGCATGGTGGTACATGCTGGCAATCCCAGCACTTAGGGAAGTGAGACAGGATAATCACAAAATTCAAACCCAGTTTGACAACTTAGTGATTTAGGGAAACCCTGTGTCAAAATTAAGTAAATAAATGGCTGGAGACATAACTCAGTGCAAAGGCCCTGGGTTCTACCTTCAGGGCAGAAAAAAATTCTGTGAAGTAAAATTCTACAGAATTCTGTAGTGACTGGAACAGAATAGTTTTCATGTGAGTAAATAGGATAGTTAAAATAAATTTTAATTATCCTGAATTTTTAAAAATTGCCCCTTATACAATGCAAAAATTGAATTCAAATATTTACATGATTCTGCATTTTTTAAGAAAATAAAACTCTAACCAGCAGATTATCTAGACTATCTTAAGAAAAATCTTAAAATCCTTTCCTTTCTTAGGAGAGCAGTTAAGAGGGTCCAATTCAAGGAGGAGGGGCCTTGGTTATATTCAGTACCTCTACTTCTTTAGCATGTGAGTAATTCCTAGGTGACTAATACACTATGAATTGAAAAGCAGATTTGCTGAGGAGGAAAGGGGTAAGACTGAAGATGCTTTTAGACCACACAGATGCACATGATGCGCTAGACAAAAGTAAGGGGTAGTATTTGTGATTTGGGAGGAAAGAATGCAAACACAGAGTATCAGGTTCTGATGACTAGATTTGCCCAAAATACATTTCTGTGATGATGGAAATGTTCTGTATCTGCACTGCACAGTGCACTAACCACTTATTGCATGTGACTACTGAGGTGTGAGGAATTGGGTTCAGGGTGATGTCCTGAGAATTACTATCAATGACTCAGGGGCAGGAGTTTGTATATAAATACCCTACATTTCTTACCTGTCTATGGAACAGCTCTAAATTTGAATTGTGGCTAGTGTGACAAGCACAACTAAGGACCATTCTAATGTTAATGAATTTCAATTCATGTGAGTACCATGTTCTAACTGATTGCACAATTTGAACTTCTGAATTTCATTTTAAATTGCTGCATTTGGCTAGCAATTACCCTCGTGGACAGCACAAACCTAGGTCCTACACTGAGTGCATTACATCTTCCTTCCAGAGACTAAATTGACTTGTGAATTTAATTTATTCACTATTAGAAAGATAAAAATAGGATCATTTTTAAAGACTTGGAATAAAAAGGACTATCTTAAATTCTTATGGGGGGGCAATAAAATAGGTAGTCAATCAGTTAAACACATTAATAATATCATGTATTTATATGCACTATTTCAGCCACTCTTCTAAGCACCTTAATTTACTTTATTTTAAACCTGATCAAAAAGTTATATACTATGTGCTATTATTATTTCCATTTTACTACTGAGAAAACTGAGGCATGGAGAGATTAAGAGACTTGCCTACAGAACGAGGAAATTGTGGGGTTGGGAGTGTTATGGTTTGTGTCTGGATGTCCCCCCAAAGCCTCATATAGTCATGGGGCTGGCTTTTAGAGTTTATGATGGATCCATGATCCAATACTGGGATTATGGATGTGAGTGCTACACCCACCCTGGGGTGGATAGTTTGCATATGTAAGGGAGGGGAAGATGCTGCTTACAGCCACTCCTCTTTTGCTGTTGTTGCTTTTGCTGTCTTCTGCCAACATGAATGGTTGCCCTCTGCCAACATGAGTGGTTGCCCTCTGCCATGTGCCACCCTGCCTTGGATCCAGCCAAGTATGGACTGAAACCTCCACAAACTGTAAGCTAAATACACCTATCCTTGGGCTGGGGATATAGCTCAGTGGCATAAGCGCCTGCCTGACAAGCGCAAGGTCCTGAGTTCAATTCCTGGTATAAAACAAAAACACTAGACCTATCCTTCTTAGATTTGGATGTCAGGTATTTTGTCTCAGCAACGCGAGAAAAGTAACCAAGACAGGGAGTTAAACCACAGTTTATAGGGTCGGGGATATAGCTCAGTGGCACAAGTGCCTGCCTGGCCAGCGCAAGGTCATGAGTTCGATTCCCGGTACAAATAAATAAATAAATAATCAACTAGAGTTTGTATTTTCAATCACTAGACCACCTTGACTCTTAGTATTTCAGTACTATTAGGGATTTGCCATCATCCAACATGTACAAAAAAACAATGCTGCTGGGGATATAGCTCAGCGACACAGCACCCGTCTGACAAGCATGAGGTCATGAGTTTGATTTCCAGTACAAAAAAAAACCAAAAACAATGCTAAATCATGTGTCTTTTCACAAGAAAAGGAAGTATTCCTGAGTCTTTTCTGGTGAATAAAAATCTTGGAACCACTGGGTACCTTGGGATTTTAAATAGAACAGTTCTACCTAAAAATACTCTCTAGCATCAAATGTGAAAAAAGTTGTTCTTTCTGATCGCAAGTGATATTGTTTCAGGATGAATGATACCTTTTTTTATTACTCAGGCTTGAAAGAAAGGGATAACTTAGACATGAAGTTCTCTCTCTGATCTCAGCTCTGTATCTCTGTTGCACACTTTTTATTTGAACTTTCCCTGAACAAGTGCAAAATTAGCAATGGAAATCCACAAAAAGTTTGACAAAGAGGAAAATAGTATGTTTCTTGGTGGGAGTGAAAAGATGATGAGGTGATAAAAAAAGCATATTCCAATTTAAAAGAAAATATAGTGTCAAAGACGGAGTACTGTTAACTAGAATTGAAATGCATTTGTAAAATCTAAATATGTTACTGTTGAGGAAATTGTGAATTTTCGTGTTAAGCCTTGGCAATATTTAACAAAGCTAGGTGAAGAAGAAAGAAAACCTTTCTGGATAAGGGACAATAGACATGTTGAATATATTTACTCAGAAAATCTTACTGATTATATTTTTCAAATGAAGATAGGGCTTGGTAATGTGGAAGCACAGACTGATTCTATTTCAAAATCCTAATTTTGTTGGAATTGTCCATATTTTTGATAATCTTGAACATGAGGTGCCTGGCATGATCAATTTTTCATGCACTCACTGAGCTTGATACTAGTAAAACAAGATTGATTCCATTCCTGTAATCTGATTTCCAGAGCAATATTTCCGAGAATGATGATGGTACCTACTATTTGGAATGTAATAATAGACTTCTTTTCAGGTTGAGCATTTGGTGGTCACAGAAAGAAAAATCATAGGATCGATGTGATCCTAGATTTTCTCTAGGATTTAAGTGTTTCAGAACACTTACCAACCTATACCAAGTTAATTATTTAAATATATTATGGTGAACCAAGTTACAGTGCTGTGATGCATAAAGATGTTTAACAAGTAGATGGGACAAGGGAAGAAAAGGAAATAGAATAATGATATGTCTGGGCTTTAAGTGTGAGTTGAACAGAGGTGGCTAAACATGACACTGTAGATACAGGTCACGGCCATATCATGGGAGTCTTTGGGTCTATATTAAAGGATTTTGATCTTTACCCTGAATGTGTAGGAAATGCATCAAAGACTTTAAACAGGATTCAATTTATTCAGATTTAAATTTGGAGTATAAATTTAGTACAACTATGGAGTGTACATTTTGAGAGCTTGCAAATCTGATTCAGGTAAATGAATTAAGAAAGTTCTGAAAAGAGAAATTTGCTTAAGTAGAATATTTGGTTATTAAATCATTAAAATTGAAAGCTACTGCTTAAATAAACACACTTGGGCCCAGATAATAGGTTTGAGCATAATTTCTAACTAATACTTACTAATCAACTTGTTTTTGACATGCAAGAATCAATTCTTCTAAGTCAATACAATATGCAGAATTTTAACTAATAAAATTGATAAATTAGATAATAGATTCCTTTAGAAAAAAAGAAACATTTTAATCTAGATTGCTTGTGTTTCCTGTACCTACTATGACAACAAATATATTGCCCAATTGTACAAGTCACTGAGAAATCCCAGTATTGAAAGGACCTGGCATTTATTCTCAGGGTTACATAAGTTTTATTGAGGGTTACATAAGTACCTTCTGCACACAGCTATCAGCTATTGTAAACAGGGATTAAGAAAGTGGTTTAGGGGCTGGGGATTTAGCTCAGCGGCAAAAGCGCCTGCCTGGCAAGCGCAAGGTCGTGAGTTCGGTTCCCGGTACCGGAGAAAAAACCAAAAAAAAAAAAAAACAAAAACAGAAAGTGGTTTAAAGGGGTTAACAGAAGAAAAAAATCTGTATTAGATGGGCAGAATAGTAAAACGTTCCTAGGAATGGTGCATGGCTACTCAAAATAGATTCCAAAAGAAAAACTTTGGGAAACATCACAAACATCACAATATCACAGAGACAAGTTAATATATTTTAATATGTGTCAGTAAGAAAGGAGGACAAGTGTTGAAAGGTCCTTGGCTCATCACAGCAGGTGCCCTGGAAGAGATCTGGTGCAAAAAGTGAGCAATAAATAGGAAGGGAAGACTTTTAAAAAATATATTATTCAACCTTCAGCTGTTTTATTTTTGTCAACTTGAGGGCAGACTATAACACTTCCTACTTACTATCGCCCAGGTGAGAACATGTAAAGCACTAAAACAGAGAACTAGCAACAGATGGGAAATAAAGAAAAGAAAACATCCTTCCTGGGGTAATGAACAATAGATATTCTGTCAGGGACAGAAGGAAAGATCCAGCAATGAAGGAAGGAACTGTGGATTAGGAAACACAATAGCTAGAAGTATAGAGAATCAGTTGGAGATGTGGATTCAAAAGTATGCTGCAAAAAAATTGGATTTCAATTTTTAGAACATGTGAAGTTAGTACTACAACCTGATAAAAGAAAATGGCAATCTCGTACATACCACTGTGGAAAAGTATACGTTCCACTGTGGAAAAAGAGAAGTGAGCCTGTATAGCACCAGATCACAAACATTTCTTTTTAGCTACTTCATTGAGGATTTCTCTGACTGCATAGTGGAAATTAGTTAAAGGGAATATCAGAACCAAAAGACAAGCTACCCATAGTTTCTAACATAATTTAATACAAACTTATGCTTATTATAATCACACATACTCTCTTAAAGTCACTATTTCATGGGCTGTCACATTCTCATTCCATAGTATAGACGGTGTCAGTTTTAATTAATTCTTTCTATTGTCCTAACTCTGTCATGTGTTAAAAAAAATAATGACTGGGAGAGGTTATGGATAGATATTCAAACTCAGTGCCTCCCTTGATCACTGTCTTCAAGAATATGACAGCCAGAGAGAATATATACTTTGAGGCACAAATCTTTGGTTCATCGATGTTTCTAGGATTCCTGTCATGTGGTAAATTCTTAAAGTTTGAATGAATCAATCAATTTGTTGGTGGGTAGTATTTTAATAAAACTTATTACTGGCTCATGATGACAAGTGAGTTATTCATACATGTTTATGCTGCATGTTTACATGTTCCCTCAGCCCCTGGGAGAGTCTTAGAGAGTATTTTAAACTTCATTTAAATATAATTACTTATTTTGTGCCTTGTTAAAATAAGGGTCATTCAGGCATTCAAGTCCAAGATATCTCATACACTTGATCATAGTGTCAGATCTGAACAAGTGCTATGTGCTCTTTGATCTAGAAGTATATTTCTTTGTTTATTATGAGGCATCACAAGTCTCCAGACTTATGATTTCCTTCAGCATGAATTCTTAATATGTCAGAGAGAAGTGGATAGATACATATCAGGAATGTAGGACCTTCTTGTGGCAGAATGCAAGAGTGTGAAATGGTTTCCTGAATAATGAAATTTAAGGGGCTGGGGATTTAGCTCAGCGGCAAAGCGCCTGCCTGGCAAGCGCAAGGTCATGAGTTCGGTTCCCGGTACCGGAGAAAAACAAAAAAAAACAAAACTGAATAATGAAATTTAAAAACTGTATAAATAAACAGGGTGTATTAAAATATAGGAGGCATGGTCCTATCTGTGCATGTGTTACTAGGAATTGAACCAAAGGCTACATGCATGCTCTATAATGGCTCTACTACTGAACAACACTCCAACCCCCTATTTTACTCTTCATAATTCCTTTTTCATTTAAGGATAAAATACTTTAAATGGGAAAAGGACAAACTGAAGTTTGTGGAGAAAGTGCTACTAGGATGTTGAGGAGACTAAATCTCTTTGTATATGGATCATAGAGAAACTCATGGCTTGATCTCTTTACCCTTAAAAAAGTGTCATAAATTGCATGAATTTTAGTAAATGGCATCTCTTTTCACCAAAATTTCTTAAAAACTAAAATTCAATCAATATCTCTTTCCCTCCTTCACATTTGAATCAATACTAATACCAGTTATATCAATACTAATACCAGTTATAATGCTAATGCAATTATTGCTAATAGCCAAAATTCACCTAATATTTCTTCTGTTAGATGACCCTGTCTGTACTAGTACCTTTATATTCTTTTGCTTAATCTTTATAATAATTATATTTTCTATCTTTAAATTTGTTATTCAAAGCGATTATTATAGTTGCACATAGTTACAAAGGGTAAAGCTAGGATTTAGACCCAATTTTGTCAGGTTTTACAACATGAACCAAGTACTGTCATCACAGTCTCCTAAACTATCTTATCTCTGTCTACTTCTGCCCTACATTTCTACTAATCTAATTAAAATAAGCTTCATCTCTTACCTAGACTCTTCTAATAATCCCGTAATTGACACTATGGTAAGTGTTTAGAATGATATTGCCTACAGGTCCACAAGATGAGCATTATATCATCAACAATGAAGGAATTTAGACCAGAAATATTACATGAAATTTCTGGCATAACTCAGAAAATAAAGAGAAGATAGTTCAAATGCACCATATATTATTCAATGTCTTAAATTCAATTTGGAGAGAGCCAGATGTGTAGAGTGAAACAAAATTCTTCAAAAAATTAAAACTAGAAATTCCTTTTGATCCAGATTTTCCCCTTTTAGGTATCTTCCCATAAGAGTTAAGGACATCATGTTACAGTGATATATGCATATCCGTGGTTATAGCAGCACAATTCATTATAGCTAAATTTTGGACATAGCCCATACGTCTATCAAAGGATGAACAGATAAAGAAATGTGGTATTTACAAACAATGCAGTACTAATCTTCCATAAAGAAAGCTAAATTTGAGTCATCTGTAGGAAAATGGATGCACCTTGAGACCATGTTAATTGAAATATACCAGACACACACTATTAATATTGCATGGTTTCTCTTATATGAGAAACCAAAAGTATGAACAATTTACACAGCAAAATAAAGATACATAATAGGATACATGGAGATCTTTTGCAAATAGGAGGGGAACCAAAAAACACTGGGGGGTATAAAAATTAATAAGATGTGTTATATACATGTATCAACTGTACACAAAGAATGTAAACATTGTGTACTGTATACATGTACTAAGAAAGAAGTATAAACACTAAATCAAAGGTTCCTAATGCTCTAAAATATAATAAATTGAAAATAATGGCAAACACCAGCAAAAACTACTGATTAGTTACACCCAAAGGAATAAATATAACTTAAAAACTAAACTTGAAAAACTGATAACCAAGGGAAAAAGGCACAGTGAGAGCAGTACTGAAAATTTCTTGAACACATACCTAGCCATTAGACAAGACAGATGAATAGGAAAAGCCATAAGAAACATTCACAAATGTCCATGAGCAGGTTGAAAAGTGAACTCAGTCAAGGTTTTATCTTGTTTCTCCTCCGATTGGGGATGAGCTGCAAATGCAGAGTGTAAAACAGAATGACCCAAAATACGAATAAGTTAAGGAGCAAAATAAAAGATAGATAATAGGAAACAGGGAGATAGAACTTTGGCAAAAATGAAGGGGACTTAGAGATACCGGAGACAGGAAGGGAGTAAAAGAAAGACTTAAAGTATAAACATACAAACACCCCTATGAATGTAATCATTATGTGCTACAAATATGTACAAATAAAATATGCAAAAAAAGAAGGTAAGAAAAACAGAATAAAAAACTCTAAGAAAATAAAGTTTCCAGCATTGACACTCTTTTGGGATATGATTTGAAGCCAGACTGCATCCCTGCATAGAAATAGCACACAACTCTGACTTGAGAGAACTCATCCTGACTTACAAAATTTATGGAATTCTTCTAAAAAGACAGAAAAGTTTTTGGAATTTTTGAGAAAGAGAAACAGAACACATGTTATAACAAAGACTTTATAGAGCCTCACTGGAATGTTCATGTCCTCGAAGACACCACATAACCTTTTTATCTCAACTATAAACTCATGCTACTATGTTGCAAAATGACTCAGAATTAGGCAAAGAGAAAATAGAAATTCGTACCACATGCATAAATACAAGTCAGTGAATATAATAAGACAAAATTATTCTCCAAATGTGTAAATGCATTACAACAAGAAAAAGAGACAAACTAATTTACAAATAGATTAAAATTGAATATGAAGAAAAACATTATACAAGCAGAAAGAAAATATCTACAAGTATTATTACATTGTTGAACATCTTAATAAGAATAAAAAGTCATGAAAGAAAAAACATAACATAAAAATCATAACATAAAAGTAGAATTACACAAAAGTGGAGGTGGCATTCTAAAGAACTGAACTCAAAACCAAAAGAATGTTATTGTATTTAGCATGGAAATTAGAAATAAGAAAAGCATTACACAGAAAAGGATCAAAATTGATTTACTAACATGAAGGTGTGCTTTGAAATAATCAGGGTGGCAGTTGTGGATGAAAGATTAAAGAACACAATAAGCAAAAGTTCCAAGTCTAGAGGTTATATAGATCTTTTAGAAATAAATAGGAATGTTTGCACACAATTGAGATGACTTTTAGTAGATGATTGGATAAACGATGGTAATCCATTAAAAGGAATGTTATTCAGCATTAAAAATAACTGAGTAGTCAAGCCATGAAAAGACATGGAGGAACTTTTGGAGCATATTACTAAGAGAAAGAATTATATTAGAAAAGTGATGATATACAATGCCAATTATATATTATAGAAAAGGTAAAACTGTGGAGACAATAAAAATATCAGTGGTTTCCATGGATTAGGGGAGAGGGAAAGATAACTAAGTGGAGCACAGATCTTTAGGACATGGAAATTATTCTGTATGATATCATAATATGTACTACTGTACATTTTTTAAAACTTATATAGTGAACAACATCTGCTTCTAGACCAAAGAAAATTCTGAAATTCCAAACAGCCAACATTGCTGCCTGATAGCACTATGAGCTCTAAATCCTACCCGAGTCTATTTCCAGAAACATCAACATTTCACAATAGGTGGCAAAGTTCTTCCCACAAGATTCTGCAGCCATTTTCTTTACAAATTCAGTTAGTACCTTATGGCTTAGCTTTTACACAAACATCAATTGGAAGGCAAAAGCTGTTTGTTAATAAGATTGTATGGTTGTGGTTAATTGATTACAGTAACCAATAGGATACAAATGTAGAAGGGTAAAATTTTCCATTGCAGTGTAGTAACTACTTCCTAGGAATTAGATCAATGATTCCCCTGAAGGTAATATTATATTATGAACTGTGAAGGCACTGACAATTCCCTAGGGCCATAAAACTTACAACCCTCTAAAATGTTTCTATTCATAAAAATTTACCTACACAAACTTAACCTTGGTAGGCTGAACAGCTGTTCCCATTTAGCCATTCTTTCTGTGAAACTCTGGGATAGTATTGAGCTAATAGGAAATACTAAACTATCAAAAAACCGAATTATTTCTGAATTTCTTCTCTGATAAGGTGAAAGAGCAATATTCTGTGGTTCTCCAGGAGCTCTCTGGGAGAGCTCAAAGATAGTTTTGGGTGTTAAATTTTAAAATTTATTTTAGTGTAATATTTGATTTTGGAAAGAAAAAACTGAGAGACATTTCATAAAAGATTTGGTTGTTTTATTAAGATTGAATCATGAGGATGGCTATAGTGGTACATGCCTGCAATTCCTGCTGTCTGGGAGGCTTAGGCAGAAGGATTACAAGTTGGAGCTCACCTTGCTAAATTTAGAAAGACCCTGTCTCACAGTAAAAAAGGTTAGATAACCCAAATGTCCATCCACCGAGGATTGGATAAGAAAATTGTGGTACTTTTATATAATGGAATATTACTCAGCTGTAAAGAATGATAAACTCGAGGCTTTTATTCGTAAATGGTCACAACTAGAGACCATACTCATAAGCGAAATAAATCAGACCTGCATGTGCAAGCACCACATTGTTTCACTAGTGTAAAACCTG
>NW_004955509.1:3182710-3214331 GCF_000276665.1 Chinchilla lanigera
TTTCTTTGCTGAAAGAAACTGTCAATGAGTCCTTGGTTGCTCAATGTTGCATGTCTCTATCTGTTTTCATGAGAAATCACTTTGAAGATATCAATATGTAATACAACAAGCATTGTTAATTTCCTACCACTTTGTAACTCTGTAATGTCTGTACTGATCCTATGCTATTTTGTAAAATGTTGTCTGTGTGTTAATGTTTTCCTCCTTTTATTTTTAAAATTTAAAAAAAGGTTAGATACATTTCTCAGTGGTTGAGAAGCCTTGGGTTCAATCCCTAGTACTACATGCACACACAAAAAAGACAGAATCATGGATGTCTGAGGAAAAATGTCTATTAATTAAAGAGGTGAAGTAAAATAAAATCAGAGAAATAACATCAATATACAGAATCTTAACTTTTTGACAGTGAAAAATCTTTGTTTTTTATTGCTTAAAAAATCATAACCATTTCCAGTGCCACAAACCATTCCTCTGAGACCACTAATTAGCATAAAATGTTCTACAGTTTACATAGGGAAAGCCATCTATTATTTGATGGAAAATAAATCCATCCATCCATTCTCTTTTTTTTTTTTTGGTTTTTCTCCGGTACCAGGAACCGAACTCATGACCTTGTGCTTGCCAGGCAGGCGCTTTGCCACTGAGCTAAATCCCCAGCCCCCATCCATCCATTCTTTTACCTTTCCTTTTCTTCCTCTTTCCCTCCAACATTCCCTTTACTCCCCTCATCTCTCTCTCTCTTCTTCTCTTCCTCCACATCTTCTTTCTTTCCCTTTTCCTCCATCCCTCTTTTCTTCTTCTTACTGAAAGTATTATACAAGAATAGAACCAAGTCATCAAAAGCATAAAATATTATTCTGGTGAGATTTGCAAAATCTGCTGTTTGAGAGAACTTCAAGGAAAAAAAAACAACTAATAATCTCTTATTAGAAATTCTAAAGTAAAGTTATAACTTTTAAAGAGGGAAAGCCAAATCGTAGTTTACCATTAATATGGCATTTAGTTGTTAAACCTGTTAAAACTGAGTCGTTATCAATTAAATTTTTTCAATATTTGCAGCATTATGAACAAAGACAAAAAATTACTACCTGTTTACAACCTTTCCCAACTTTCTGTATATATTCCAGCATTGAAGATATGTCTACTTTCTTTCCCTTTGAACAAAGAAACATCATTTCATTTGCAAGTGCAAATAACTAGCTGTATTTCTTGGTCATTATTGCTCCTTTCTAGATTGAACCACAAATAACCAAACTAACTTGTCTTTTCACAGAAAAATATAAATCGGGTTATATATTTGAGAACTATCATATACAAACATCTGAGCAGACTAACAGAGCTCATAAATTTAAGTAACACAATTTTCTATAGCCACTTTCATCCCTTTTATACCTAATTAAGATGGCAAAAAGAAACGCGCATTTAGATGGCTCAAAGATAAGGCTATTCTTTAGCATTTTAGAAGGAAATATCTAAATAAAGGTACAGGTTTAGTAAGCAATTTTCAGTACTTGGTTATTTTAAAAAATGATCTTTGTATTCAATGAGTTTCCATAAATTAATTCAAGATTAGTACAAAATTTTAAATTAACTGAGTTTATTTAAAATGATGCTTACACTGCCAAACTATAAAACATAATTACTGTTTATATGAAAGTTTGCCAGAATAATGAATCAACTTAGTTGAACAAAGATTTATATTTTCCATAATTTTAAATATTATTTAAGAGTAATGTAACTTTCTTTGATTATTAAACTAATGTTAAAAGTTTAGTGAGTTCAAAATAACTAATCTCATTATGAAAGAAAAGTAAATCAAATGCTTGTTAGAATCTAAAATGTAACTTTGTATTATACTTCATTCTGATAAACTCAAAGAAATGATTTATACTATTATTTATTTTAAACCAAAACTACCAATTTAGTCTAATGTGTTAAAATATTAATCTTTTATGTGTCAACTAACACTTTAAAAAGTATTTCCAAAAGCTAATATTTTCTAAAATATTAAAAGCTCAATTTCTTCATTTCCTGTGAATTTGGACACAACTGAATGCACATAAGCATATATATATACATCTAAAATCATTTAGAGTGCCATATTTACTTTCCTTGGATTTTGTATGTATTACAAATTAAATATTATATAATGTATATATTATACATATATTATATATATTACAAATTATATAATACATGCATGTATGTATTACAAATTAAATATTACATAATGTATATATTATACATATATTATATGTATAATATATATACACACACATTACACTCAGACAATGAAAAGCAGTGCCTTCCTCAAGAAGAAGAGAAGCAGTACTTGGAGAACATGGTACTAGAGTTCTACAACCTAAACTGCAAGTCAAAAGTAAACCTAGAATTCAAATATTCACACGACAGCAAAAAATTCTTAAATGAGTTCACAAGCCTAGGGACAGATAATGAAGACCAACTTTTGACATTTGGTGTTGTCTTTCACCCAGCACAGAATAGCTATCCATCATTTATCCCTCATAGATTGCCAAGTGGTCCAATCATTGCTGTTGCCATGGAGAATAAATTACTGGTCATGCATTAATCAGAAACAGAAACGAAAATTCAGTCTACAAAAAGCAAAAACAAAAACAAGTAGGTAAAGTTAAAGTTCTATGGTCATTGGAGCTTTGTTCTAAGAGTCAAGAAAGATCTAACTGGACTGGAACTGTCGCTGATGTAGGCTTCCTCAGCATTGCACTTTACTTGGTTCCCTGAAGTAAGGCCACGTAGGCAGATGATCTCCAAAACTTTAACACGATTTTTTTGCAAAGGACTAAGCCAAGAATCTTACACATACATATAGTAAGTGCGTTTTAAGTATTTCATGTAACTCATTAAGTAAATCAGTGGAACAGTAGCATTATAAAAGCACTCCAAGAATATATGAGAAATAGGTACTAACAAGCAATATCACAATGAGATTTATGAGTTGCATAGAAAACTGTTTAATGACTGACAGGAAGATAGACTGGAACTTCTGAGGTAGTGCTGTCCGTATGTAAAATGTAAATTTCAGGTGGGCTGTGAATAATTTTTAATATGTCTTCATCATTGCGTGCATTTTTATTACTAAATCTGACAACTCTGCAATGAAATTATCTGTTCTGTTTGATAAGAATTATTTGCATTTCTTCTAGACAAAAAATTTACAAATTAACCTCTGGCCCTCCACAGATTTATGATAACTCAGAAAATAGACAGTCAAGCCCAGAATTGCAATGCAAGAACAGGGAGCAATTTCCTTTATCTGTTTCCAAGCTTTGAATAACTATTCTAATGGAGTGCAAATAAGTCCCTTAGAGTTAAAATGCAATATAATAAACCATTGTTAATTTCCTATCATGTTGTTTTGAAATTCTGCATTGTTTTCATTTTTTTATATTATTCTCTTTAAAATAAAAAAGAAAAAAATCATTACAAAGTAACATTGGGAATTAAAAACCGTACAGATTATTTCCTTAATTTTTTCCATATTCATTTTGAGAAAGCATTAGTAGACTTTTTAAAAGTATTACTTTATTCATGAGGTACTGTGATATTTAAAACTGCATATCATAATCATAAACACATATTGGAAATGTTATTTTTAGCTTTATAGCTTTTGCAATTACAGAACAATATTTGCTTCTAGAAAATATAACAAATCTTTCAATCAAGTAACAAGGCAAAAGTTCTTCATAAACATTGCTTGAATAAGGTTAGTAGTGATATTGCCCTGCTGTGATCCTCTGTCTCTAAAAAGGACCAAGATATACCATCCTATACTGCTAAAATATGAGTGTATTTTCAAGGAATTGTCCCAGCTTGCAGGAACCTATACTAGAACTACTTAAATTTGATTTTAAATGAAAACTTAATTAGCAAATGATGTTAGTTGCAAAACTTCAGCAGTGAAGAAATCTACTCAGTAGCTACACAGATGATAATATTCATCTGGTAACTACATAAAATGATCCTTCCAATGTAACCTGCCTATTGTTATGTATTTGTTCACCTATCAAAGATTTATTGGCTCTACATATGTGTTAGACTAAGGTGACCCACCAGCACAAACAACAAACAAGCTGCAGCCTTACCTTTGTGAGCTTTTGTTTAGTCTGCATTTGTATGAAGAGAGAACAAACAAAAAACTGTGATGGCAAAGCTTAGTAACTAAACTTCAATAAATTCTCCAGAAGGATTTTAGAGCTTATACTTTAAATTTGTATTTTAAAATTGTGACAATTTAATAAAAGATTGATCTTAGCTTGACAAGAGAATTATAATTTTTTTTGTCAGCGTAAACTTTTGCAATTCGGGAAATAAAAGCAACCTAACAGACAAAATTCCAATTAGGAAAGACAAAGAATGAAAATCTGAATTTAAACACACAAGTATAATTGTTAAGATCTTAGAAAACACCAACATTTGTATTTGTAATTATAAAAGTAAAGGTACTGATTAGTATCTTATAAAATACTGTTCTACCTTATATCTTTTTTTTTTTTTTTTGGTTTTTCTCCGGTACCGGGAACCGAACTCACGACCTTGCGCTTGCCAGGCAGGCGCTTTTTGCCGCTGAGCTAAATCCCCAGCCCTCTACCTTATATCTTATAAAATACTGTTCTATATAAAATAGATAAGAACAGGAACAGTTCAGACCCTATTATTCAAGCAATGATCCATTTGGGAAGATGGGGACTTACCAGAATCAACTAGAAAAAATTTTCAAAATACATAGCAGTATCTCATGCTCTTTAATTAGCCTTTTGTTAGTACTAACAGTGACTTGCTTTTCCAAAATGAATCCTCTCTCATGAGAATACAGATTTTACTGAGACGACCCTCAGTTTCTTAATGCTCCCCTTTCCTGATTTTCACAGCTAAGGCTGACTGTGTGACCCACTCTAGCTAATGAGGTGACAGTAGACGCTTACTGGGTTAGCATTTAGGACATTTATTGTTTCCCCACAAGGGGTACAAATCTAGCTAGCATGATTTTATTTTTCTTTCTCCTATGCCACTCCCACCTTCTTCTTCTAGGGAATGGAGAATGATAGCTTACAGGCAAGGTCAAGGTCTTTCCACAGTGAAGAACAAAGCCCCCAATTTCAGAGGGCCAGGAAACAAAGAGGAGCCTGTGTGGCAATGATTTTCTTCAGCTGCTGCACTTCTGGGCTGTCTATCTCGGAACTTCATGAGAAAATAATAGGTAAACTCCTATTTGGGCAAGGCATATAATTTGGTTTCTCTTACATGATGCTGTATCTAGTCCCAGCAGTGAATAAAAGGTGAGAGAGACAGGGAACATGAATATTTAAATTTTGAAATTGGCGGCTGGGGATTTAGCTCAGCGGCAAAGCATCTGCCTGGCAAGAGCAAGGTCATGAGTTCGGTTCCCGGTACTGGAGAAAAACAAAAAAAAAAAAAAAATTTTTGAAATTGTACCCTGGGGAATTCTAATAAGAACTTCTTTTGTTCTATAAAGAGGTGCTGTTCATCCACTGCATTTCATCTAGACCAAGACTTTGCAAACTAATTGTAAACAAACCAGCTAAGGTTGATTTAATAATAGAGAATGAGAACCAGTTAGTCTGGAGCGGGGTCTAGGATTGTACAGTTTTAGCAAGTTTCCAGATGCTGCTGCTGGTACTTCTCCCTGGACCAAACTGAATGACAAGAAAATAGATATCAAAGTAAATGAAAATCTTAATTCTCACTATACGTGGTGCCCATTCAGTTCAGATGCCTCTTCTTGACTGTTTCTGAATGGTTGCTTCTAATCAAGGGTCTTATAAAAAATTATAATGGTATATAACCACATGGAAAAGAATACACACAGTGTACTAAAACAATTGAACACTTTCTCTTTCCACACATAATGCACAGATGTGATTTAGTAACATAAAATATAATTTTTTAAAAAATTATACTTCTCATGTTAAAGATTTTGTTCAAAAACTTAATTAATGAAGGAATCAGTAAAATGCTAAGACTGATTCAAAGAACACCTGAGAAGCAAGTTATTTATATGCAATTCTTCAATAAAAATCATTAGTGTGACATCAATGAATTAAATACAATACTGTTAATTACCAACAGCAATAAACTGTAAATTGTAGAGTTATTCTTTCTGTAAAACAGAAATTATTTGCATTTTTACCAGATAAAAATTTGCTGTTTAACATGTAATCTCATTATTTTCAAGATCTTTTATAATCAAACAACCTTGATAGTATATTTGTACACAAGATATATACATATATTAAGTATGGTTATTACCAAATATTATTGTGTTATAAATGATACTAAGTGCAATGTATACTTATTAGATCAGGAAAATGCCTTAGTTCCAAGTACCTAGAAGAAATGTCTAATTCTGTTTTGCTTCTACTTCTATTCTTGTTCTAGTTCTTTCTTATCTGGTAACCCTTGTCTATATTACAGCTTTGTTTAGCAGCCATGGCATTCTACAGAGAACAGATTTCCTTAATTGCCTCAGAGAAAAACCTATTGACATCTCGGTCGTCAGAGGAACATGTAAAGCATAGAAACTATTCCCTTCATATTTTAAGGGAATAGTATCTCAACTGCTGATTACTAGTTAGCAAGTATGTGAATATGCTGGTAGAAAGGCTAATTCTCTTCCAGTGTACACTGCAAAATGGAAGTACTGAAGTTACACACCTTTTGCATGCATAGATTTCTTTGTCTCTGTCTTTGGTACAAAACATGAAGAGTTTTGGAGGAAGAAAATACATTTAAGGATGTATTTTAAAAAGTTCTTATGTGTTGCTTAAAATATCATACCCCAAAACTGAATTCTACATATGGGTGAGTGAGGAGGTTAGCAATTTTCTTCTTCATAAAAATGTAACTACGATGTTGCACAAAATAAAACTGCAACTTGAGCTTTATGGCAACAGACCAAAGGCAAACAATAATCTACGAAAGATTTATGTTTGAAAAATTTCTGAATTTTGAATTAGAATAGTAGTCCATGGCATTTTTCCCTGGGGCTACTCTCATACCCCTCCAGCTCTACTATCATGGACTTTTGTTACTGCAAGTTAGGCCATGAGGACTGTGATTCCTACTCATGTGATCAAGATATAGCAAATCTCTGCTCTGCATGATAACAGAACAACAGAACACACATTCATTCTGAGTGCACAGGGAACATTTCCAAAGAGAGATTATAAAATAAGTCTAACATTAATAGGATTCAAACCATATTAGATATAGTTTCTGACAATAGTGAAATTACAGATTAATAGCAAAAAGATTTCTGCAAGATCCCTATATATTTAGAAACTATGTAGCATATTTCTAAGAGGTAAACAAAAAGTAAAATAAGAAGTTCTTTGAAATGAATGAAAATGAATATTAAAGTTTATGGGATGCCTCTAAAAGAGGTTAAAGAGCAAAATGCTTATATTAGAAAAGAGTTCACAAATCAATGACTTGAACTTCTACATTAAGAAACTAGAAGGCAACATCAAACCTATAGTAAACAGAAGAAAGCAAATAATAAAGATCAGAGTAGAAGGCAGTGAAGTAAAAAAATAGAGAATAATCAATGAAACTGAAAACTACATTGAGAAAATCTGCAAAATTGATAAAACTTTTACCCAGTATAGTAAAGAAAAACTATACAAATAATGGAAAATGGAAATGAAAACAATGCATCACTACTGATATTAGAAAATTTATAAGGATAGTGGATTCTTAGGGCCAATTTATGCCACCAAATTAAAAAGCTATAAAAAATTGCAGACTTTCAGAAACTACCACAGCTTACTATAGAAGAAATAACCTGAAAAACAAAGAAAATTGAATTATAATTAAAAATTTTAATATATGTTAAATATATAGTATACTTAAAATTAAAATTATAATTTTAAATTTCTTCCACAAGAAAACTCCAGAAACAGAAGACTTCAGTGGTGAATTCTATATAAGCCTGGGGAAGTTTTACTGTTGGGATTACCTGCTTATAAATGTCTCTGAGACTTTTTAAAAAAACAATTTGGAAGCAGGGCATGGTGGCATATGCCTGTAATCCCTGCATTTAGGAGGCTAAGACAGGAGGCTCTCCATGAGTTCAAGGCCAGCCTGCACTACAAAGAGAGACCTTTTCTCAAAACAACAACAGCAACTAAAAATCAAATTAGAGGAGTTGTCAAAATGATAGAAAGAGGTAAAAATTTCTTTTCTTCCTATTTTCAGGATCATTCTGCTATATTAACTCATTCACTCTGCTGTACTAAATTATAGTAAACAATTGAGATATAATTGATCTCATGTTTTTCTTGGTTACTTTTCTTCCACTGCAGAGACAAAATACCTGACACTGAAAATTAAGGAATAAAAGGTTTATGTAGCTCACAGTTTGTGGAGGTTTCAGTCTATAGTCAGCTGGCTCAAAGGCAGAGTGGCATGGAACAGAGGCAACAGTGCAAAGCAGCAGAGCACAGAAAAGCAACAAGAGAAAAAAAGCAGGGAGAACAAGCCTCTTTTTCCTCCCTTACATTGTAAACAGGCTCTACACCCCGCAAGGGTAGGTGTAGCATTCACACAATCTCCATGCCCTCCTCTTGCACAGGATGAGGATGCTTACAATGTAAGGCCCTGACTACCTGCTGAGTGGCTTCATTAAACTTCCAAACTTCTCAAATTGACAGAATGTATCAACCATTACAGTATTTTAATATCCTCATGTACCTTATCATTTGTTCTTATAATACACTTAGTCTGTGTCTTGTATTTTAGGTCTTAATCATCTTGTTTTGTTGCTTGATCTGCAACATTAGCATCTCAACTAGTGCTTCTGATCCTTAAATGCATAAAGCAGCAACCCTTCTTCGTTGTCCCTCACAGACTTTAGCACCATGCATAATACAAAGTAAGTTTAAATAGATTGCTTCCTTTTAGTGCTTAGAACAAATGTATTATATTTTATGAATGCCTGAATACCATGAATTCACTATTGATTTGAAATTTAGGGCATTTCAGTTAAAAATGCCTCTTTACATAAATGTTCCTAAGAATGTAGTGAGTTAATGTTTCATAATTTCCCAAAGTTATATAAACCCCAGAAACTTATGTCATCTCAAGATGAGACCATGGAATTCATCATATTGAAACATCATATTGAAATTCTAAGACAGCCCTTCTTTGTCTCTTCTGCTAAGCTATCTCTCCTATATTGCATCTTAAAAGTGAAGGATTGCAAGTGTGTACAGGCACGTAGGTAAACAATGTTGACAGAAAAGGATGAGCTTTTTAAAATTTAATCTGTGTTTAAATTGTACAAAACATCTCTATAGTTTCCAAGTCATATCTGCATATAAGAAATATTCTAAGATGTTTAGCCTTTATCTGTATCACTTTACCCTATTTCCTACCTCAAACACTGTAGGACTGTTAGGTTAAAATAGTCTGGCTAGCTGCCTCTGTTGAAACTTCTTTCAACCAGCAACAAAAATAACTTTGATTATACTAAAAAAGACAATTTAAATCAGTAAATCTAACCTTCCGGTCAATCTATTTTTAGAATCTGAAAGAAATTTCAACAAAGACAAAGCTGATGGAAAAAGACTGAAAACAGTGTTGATAGTTCATGATGCTAAACTTCCTTAAAGGGCATTTGGAAAAACCCCATTTCCTCTGAATTATTTATTCTCAAACTCAAAGCATATATCATCCAAACACTTGGGTATAGATCGTTCTACCAGATGGACTGACAGTACATCTCCATCCCTTTCACCAATGAGTATGTATCTCGGTAAAACCATTTCAAGACTCAATTTTCAGAAAACCATAGGACTGAAAATGGATAGGAAGCTTCTGCAGCATACTTTCTACAGGGAAAGGCATGCCATCTATAAGATTCAGGAAGGCTAAAGTTCAAATCCATAACAGATCAGACGAAGACCATCTCAATGAAATGAGAGTACAGGCATAAAAGAAAAGATTGTTGGACTATATATAAATGAATCCAATGATATAAGAAGATATGAATTCTTTCTTCTGTTTGTTTTGTTTTGTTTTTTTTTTTCCAGGGTCCTGGAATCAAACTCACGACCTTGCACTTGCAAGGCAGGTGCTGTACTGCTGAGGTAAATCCCCATCCCCAAATGATATAAGAAGAATTACAATGAAATTAAAAGTAATACAGAATTAAATCCCATTGGAGATAGAATTTACTTGGAAGAATATCAAATTAGTAGAGCAGAAGTCACATTTTAGAACTTCTCACACAGAACAGTGAAAAAAGAGAAAAAGTTTAAACTAGTTGACAACATACAGAATAGGAAATGAAGAGCCAATTTTAAGAATTAAATTGCTTTTCAGAAAAAAGAAAACTGGAATAGAAGCAATGATCAAAGTCCTAATAAAAACTATTAAGAGAAAAAGTGCACAAATCATTTAAAGAACTTACTACACCTGAGTTAAAATTTATTAAGTGACTTCCAACTTTGGAAACATACTGACAAAAATTTGACTAGTGAGATAAAAGGGCTTATCAGTACCCATGTTGGCTAAAACAGATTAACTGTAAGAAATAAAATTTAGTCCATGCTTATATTTCTCTGCTATGCATAAACAAATTTTGATGCCTGTGTTGGTTTGGGGCTTATTTACAAGGGGAAACAATACAATACAGGACACATATTTAATAAGATTATTTATAATAGTCACCCAAAGAATGATATACAAGAGAGTGCAGGAAATCTGTCCACACACTACAGACCAGGAATCCAGCTGAGGGCCTGGATCCCGTGATAACGTCCTGCATGATTCCAGCTGAAGACCTACAGCCCATAACAATGCCTCCCAAGAGTCTACCTGGAGGTCCAGAGCCCATGACAACGTCTCATGCAGGCCTGTTTCATGGATCTGCACTGGGAAGGACCAAAGTCAATAGTGGAATCTAGGAAGTCTGTGCCAGTGGGATGAAGGATCTGTGCTAGCAGGCTGAGGGATCTGCACTGGAGTCAGGAAGCAATTCTCAAAATAAGAACCAGAGTTCCCCAAAAGGTACCACAGCCATCCTCAGCAACAGTGAGGACCTGAGCTCCTCCAACGGTGAAGACAGCTGAGTTCCAACCAGGAAAGGTAATTCAGTAAACTCCATCAGGAGACTGACCTGTGCGCCTTCTTCCCCTCTGGAGCCAGGAAGTGACGATCAGAGGACCAGAGCTCCCCTAAAAGTGAACCAAAGCTATTCTCAGTGTCACAAAGGCCCTGAATTCCTTGGAGGATGAAAACAGCCAAGTTCATCAGGCAAGCCAGCATGACAAGGTCCTTCAAAAAAACCAACAGCTCCTTACAGCTTCTATCAGCTCCCAACAGCCTCACTTCTTCTTCTCCAGGTCTGCCTCTTATGCTGCAGGCAACAATCCCCAGGTGGGCCTCCCACACCCACCACCATGCTTACTCAGTTCAGCTGAAGGTTATAAGTTGACCATCAGTTGTCAATCCACTACAATGCCTGTATCAGTCAGGGTTTTACTGGAGAAACAGATATAACACAGGATATACAAATTATAAGAAATTACAAGATTGGCTTACGACGGTCAGCCAGAGAGTTGTATGGGAAAGTGTGCAGAGGGTGTCGCACACTGAAGACCGAAGGAATCAGTCCAGGGTCTGGAGTTCATTGCAGTGTTCCGTGCAAGTCCGTACCAGGAGGCCGATGAGTCTGCGACGGAAAACTGAAGGATCCAAGGTGGAAGCCGAAGAGTCTGCACTAGAAGCCAGGAGACAAGTCGAAGCTGAAAGTGAAGACTGGAGCTCCTCCAAAAGGAATGGAAGTATCACTGTCCTTCTTCATTTCCCTTTTATATTATCTAGGTGATGATCCACCCTTGGGTGGCTCCTCTACACCCTAGAGTGGCTCCTCTACACCCTAGGGTGGCTTCTCTACACCCTAGGGTGGCTCCTCTACACCCTAGGGTGGCTCCTCTACACCCTAGGGTGGATCCTCTACACTGTAGGGTGTAGAATTGCTGAGCCAAATGCTGAACCATGTTCAGTTATGCTTCTAAACTTCTCAAGTTGACATAATCAATCAACCACTACAATGCCAAAGATCAATAAATATTTATTGAAGGAATAAATAAAATAATAAATGAATGTGTGATGACAATAAAACTAGAATCATAAAACAAAACATTCATGCTCATGTTTAAAAAGAAGACAGGCTAGAGGTGTAGCTAAATGATAGAACACATGCTGAGTCTCTGAGAGGCCCTGAATTTAACCTCCACCACTAAATATGTGAATAAATAAATACACACATACATATACATATACACTAAAGACTCACCCACAACTTATTAAGGAATTCTCAAAATAAACCCCTTAGATATATGCATGTTTTAGGACCAGAACCATGGTAGACCTCACCATGGGACTTCAGATTTTAAAACGTTAATAACAAGTACTAAGGAAATAGAAGGCAACAAAGGAGAAAAACATTTACTTTGAATCATGTCAGCTTCAATTCACAGCTACTAGAGAAGAGAGAACTTTATGAGGGATCAGGAAACAGGATTAATTCCAAACTAAAATACGACTTCTCAGAATCTACAAATCATATGAAAGATTTAGAAATTAAGGAACCACTAAAATCTCTATGTATTTCCCAAACATCTGCTGTCTAAGGCAACCCTTTCCTTTCTCCTGATTCTACTGCATATTGTGCAAGCTCTTCAAATATATATTATGGGACAGATTGGAGAATGATTAGAAAGGAGCTATTAGGAATGTTTCTAACAGAAGGGACTGAGGGACTTAAAGCTTTGCATAGTTTGGAAGAATTTATGCAGCCAATTCACTGACTGCTCACAAGTGTTGAATAAAGGTACCATCACCAGGATGTATTGATCATCATTTTACTGGAACGAGTGTAGAAAGACTTGGTTTGGCAATAGGGAGGTATATAGGACTTCCACAGGGACTGTCACAAGTGTAAGACTACTTATTACAAAAGACATGAAAATCTTTACCTCTCATTCAAACCTGAATAAATTTCTAGTACACTAAAGACAATGGTCACTCAATCATAATGGTATCTGAACTTCAAACGCATTTATAGGCATAACTCTTTATATAAGTTGTGTTTCCGCAATAATGCTGTTTAACAAGTCATCTCAAAATTCATGCTTGTCAAAATAAGTTGCACACTTTAAATGTACCATATAAAACTAACTAACTAAATAATGTACTCACATTTTTAAAGAGAGCCATTCATTATGTCACATGAGTATCTGGGTTGTGAGAGTAGTCCTGGTGAGAAAGAAAGAGGAGTGAGCAAATAGGAGACAGCAAGCATCCAACTGTGCAAGGAAGAGTGCACATACACTCAGATAAGGAATTTTTTGCAAAATAAATAATCTATCAGATAGTGACCTGTACTAGAAAGTGATAGCAATGAAATTAATGAACTGAACACAAATTTATACTTTCAGTCACTTTATAAGCACAACACCATAAGCAGTAAGATTAAGAAAAATTTCTGAAAGAGCTACATGACAAGGTACCAGCTAAAGCTTTTATACATGTAAAAATTTGAGGACAGGCAGTGAGATGATTGCAGATAAGTAAATCTCCATAGGATATCAACTGAACATATGGTAAATAATGACTCATTCTATAATTCTTTTTTTTGTTTGTTTGTTTTCTGGTACTGGGAATCGAACTCACAACCTCGGGCTTGCCAGGCTGGCGCTGTGTCGCTGAGCTAAGTCCCTAGCCCCCTATAATTCTTAAATAATCACAATTCTATGAGTACCTGGAAAGGATTTTAAATAGCACAATTATTTTGTGAGGTCTAACATATTTATCTTTTGAAACTGAAGCACAATTATTTTGTGAGGTCTAACATATTTATCTTTTGAAACTGAAGACTGGAGAATATTTAGAAGAAATTCATTAGGGATATATCAAATTGTTACAGGACTCAGGTCAGTTGATCTGGCATTATTAAAGATACTATGACTAAGATGACAAGATGTCTGCCCTTTATAGGATTATCCATGTCTATATCTGTTGTAAATCAATTAATGCCTGCTACTTATTTTAGTTCTCCCTTTCATTGTCAGAAATTTTCCAGTTTGGACAATAAAGTAGAACCTATGTTTAAACAATACATTATCATTTCTACACATTTTAATTTAACTTTCCACAATTTACAGCATGATCTTGGGTTGTGCCAATACATGTTTTAGTGTTGCCCACAGCCAGATTTGGAGTATGGTTTTAATCCATCATGCTCACTTACAGATATCAGCATATATTTGAAATTTCTTTGGCACTTTTCAAAGAGCTCTTTCATCCAGCATCCAATTTCAACTTTGTTAACTTCACAAAAGTCCTATTGGATTGTGGTTTAGGAATATGTATAGGTTTTTCAGAGGACTTGCTTTTTCTTCATAGGTGAAGGTGTAGTGCAAGTTCTCTATAATTTTATTTCCTTCCAGAAATGAGAAGGCAGTGTTGCCTGTTGTGTCATCCTCTTAATTTTCTCATTACTGTGACAGAACACTCCATGCCCAAATTTAAAGGATGAAAAGTTTATTCAGTTCACAGTTTGCAGATGTTTCAGTCCATAATCAGTTGGCAACAAGGCAGGGTGGCGCATTGCAGAGAGGTAACAGTTCATGGCTATGGAACACAGCAAAGGCAACAAAAGCAGAAAGAAGAGGGACAAGCCTCTTTCTGTCCCTTTGATAGCATGCAGGCTATCTGCTCTGTGGCAAATATAGCACTCACACCCTTAATCCCAGCATGGAACCATGAATCAATCACAAACCCTAGATTCAATCACTTCTGAACAATCTGCCCTCCACGACTTCATGAGGCTTGGGGGGCGGGGCTTGCATCTAGACACAAACCATAACATCTATCTATGTTCAAGATTAACCCATTCAAGATGATAGGAAATCAACAATTATTGTCATATTACTTATTGTTATCTTCAAAGTAGTTGCTCAGATTACCAGATATAGGTATGTAAGATTGATAAAACAATTAAACACTAACTGTTCCTTCCAATAAACCAATAGAAATTAGTAGTACAATTATCCTATCATTTTGTTTTGAAATTGTGTTCCTTTTTATAATTTTTGTGTTGTTTCATTTTTGTCTTTGTTTTTGTTATTTTGTTTTTGTTCTTTTCTCTTTGAAATAAAAAAAAGATTAACCTATTTAATCATAGGGTAAATTACTCTGATCTACTGATTGCTTCCTTCCTCCTCCATGAGCTGTTTAGAAAACTGCTAACAGGTGGAGAAGAGTTCTTCTTAAACACAATGTAAGCATCTTATGTGTGATTATTTTAAAAGGTGACACGTTAAAACACATATGCCTTTCAATTATTTGCTAGAACATATTTTGAGGACTATTACAGAGAGAAAGGAAGCCCAGTAGATCTGTTTCTGAGCCTTCTGCTCAGGCTCAATCTGAGATCTGCAATTGCAATTTTATTTGTTTATAAATTTTGTTTTCTTATAGGCTTTAATTGAGAAAAAAAATTTGAAAACTAGAAATACTATACAATCTGCTCATTTTACAGGTAAAGAAATTTAGTTTCAGAAAGATTATATGAACACTGAAACATTCTTTTCAGTTTTCAGTTGCAATAGAAAATCAATGCTTCCTCAAGTTTAATGTTAAATGAAGTACTTCATTAAACAATTAATTTTTATTATAAATGAAATCTGAACGATTTTTCTGCTGTCTTTAGACTTAGGATATTGTTATGGTTTGTGTCTAGGTGTCTCTCTAATGCCTCATGCAGTCATAGTGTGCTGGCTTTTCAGAAGTGGCTGAATCTAGAGTGTGTGGTTGATTTATGGTCCAATGTTGGGATTAAGGGTGTGAGTGCTACACCTGCCATTGGGCAGGTAGCCTGCATACAATATAAGAGATAGAAAGAGACTTACCCCTCCTCTTTTTGCCCTTACTGCTTTTGCTGTCTTCTGCCTGCCATGAATTGCTCTCCTCTGAGAAGCCATCCTGCCTTGGAGCCAGATGATTATGGACTGAAAATTATACAAACCATTAGCTAAATGAATCTTTCCTCCTTTAACTTTGGATGTCAGGTATTTTGTCCCAGCAGAGAGAAAAGTAACTAAGATAGAATTTAGTACCAGGTAAGTGGGGTTGCTGATGTGACTATACTTGACTGTGTGATAGAGGAGCCTTTGAGAATGGCTTGTGGGAAGAATATGAAATGATTTGCAGATGCCAGCTATAGTAATAGAGCTGGAATGCCATACTGCAGTACTATACTGCAGCTTCTGGTCAACCTCAGAAGACCAGAAGGCTGATAGATATCCTGGTGGTGAAGACCAGGGCTCCAGAGGTTTCTGCTGTGAAGAAGGACAGTACTGGTTCTTGGACTCCAGATGATGTGTGTTATGACTTGGCAGAAAGTGTGTCTACATTATGCTTATGTCCAGAGAATTTGTCCGAGATTAAGTTAAAGGTAGTGGACTAATTAACCTGGCAGAAGAAATTCCAAGGCCATCTAATGTTGGAGTGGCATGGCTACTGTTGGGGACTTTTAGCCAGATTTATATTGAGAATCAAGAGAAAAGTGTGCAGCACAATGATTTAAAACATTGTGAGTTTGGTCCAAAAGGAAGCTCCAATAAAGCTGTGGACTTTGAAGAAATAGCAGAGGAGATCTTGCTTGCTGAAGAGAAACAAGGGAATAGGAAAGATGTCCTGAGGGCATCACAAGAAGCAAAAACTCCATCCTTTGCAGCCGCAAAATTGCAGAAGTGAAGGACTTAGCTTTGAGAAGAAAGCCACAGAGCACCATGTTCCAGAATGGTGGTGGCCAAGAGATTTTGTTCCTTGAAACTGGACTCAGAGTGCTCAGTGATCTAAGGCACTTGACCCCTACTGCCAAGGGAAAGGGAAACCTGGCTACTGCTCCTTCTGGTAGAAGACCAAGAAGTTTGGAGAAGCCAGGAACATGATTATCTGATGAAAACTTCAAGAAGGGAGCAGAGCCAGCCCAAGAGAGAAGACTTGGGAGTTACCACCAGTGGAACTGCCATAGGGGCAGAGCCACCCAAGGTCTTTGGAGTTCACATCTTGTCATAGATTGCCTTGGATACTGCATATGGAACTAAAGGACTTAATATTTGCCCTGCTGGGTTTTGGACTTGCTTTGGTACCATTCCTTTGTATCCTCCTGTATATAACTTTTGTAATGGAAATGTCTATCTTGTGCTATTGAATGCTGGAAGTGTTTAACTTTCTTTTAACTTGTACAGGGGCTCCCTGCTATGGGCTTGCCTTAAATCTCAGAGGAGACTTGGGACTTGGACTTTTAGCAATGCTGAAACTGTTAGGACTTTGGCAACTCTTAGAAATGGACTACATGCCTCTTGCATAAAGGAATGTACATGACTCTCTTGAGAACTAAAGGCAGAATGTTATGATTTGTGTACATATGTACTCCACAAATCTTCATGCAGTCATGAGTTCACCCTTTTCAGAGGTAGCTGAATCTAGAATATGTGATTAACTCATGGTCCAATGCTGAGATTGATGGTATGAGTGCTATACCTGCCTTAACGCAGGGATCCTACACACAATATAAGAGACAGAAAGAGCCTGTCCCTCTCCTTTTTGCCCTTGTTGCTTTCACTGTGTTTTGACAGCCATGAATTTCTCTCCTCTGTGAAGTCACCCTGCCTTGGAGCCAGCCAATTATTCTATAAGGAGTGTAGAATAAACACCTGTCCATTTATATTGAAATGATTCTTAAAAGGATGGCACTTTAACCTGCCTGGTTCAGCTAATTATGCAAAATAGTATACCTTTTAAAATGTTTATCTTTGTGGAAAGAACATAGTTCAGTCAAATGCCATATCCTCTGTTTACTTTCCTTTCTCTTGTTTCTTTTACTTGGGAGATGTCTTTAAGGAAATATGGTCTTGTGTAGCCTCTCTGGCTATTTTGACTTACAGTAGAGAAAAAGTATTATTAGTTACCATGACAACTTTATTTTCCCAGAGCTCCCTGCTGTACTTCATTTGCACAAACAGGAACAATCATTCTTATTCAATGAAAACTCTGATAAAGATATTTTCTTTTTAACAGTTTTCAATACTCTTTGAAGCACTCCTTCCTAAAATGTGAAATGGCTCTTTAAGGAAGACTATAGTGAGTTTTCCTAAAAGAATGTCACATTTGCCACCAGTTTATCAATCATTTATAAGGGATGAGTACAATTCCTACGTTTTAGATACTTGTTAGAAATATCTACTATGAACAGAATCTAATTTAAGTAAACGTTTGAGATATTTCAACATTTAAAAACATGTCTTCAAGGGGCTGGGGATTTAGCTCAGCAGCACAGCACCTGCCTGGCAACTGAAGGTCGTGAGTTCCATTCCAGGTACCAGAAAAAAAAAAAAAACAAAATAAAAAAACAAAAAACATGTCTTCAAATTATCTGATTTCTCTTTATGTATTCAAATATGACTAGTGTACCTGGAATTTTTCACTGAAAAATAATATAAAAGCTTTTAGAGTGAGTTGTAAAAAGAGAGCTTCTAAAGCTCATGATATTGCCTGCCTGGCAAGTGCAAGGTCATGAGTTTGGTTCCCGGTACCAGAGAAACCCCCCCCCAAAAAAAAAACAAAAAAAAGCTCATGATATCAATAATAACAGAGGTGGAGTAAGTTCTGGAAGGGGTACAATCTAGAAAATACTCAATTACTTTACTATTCTCTGACTTCCCCTGTATCTACTTCCTTCTAAGGAGGGTTAGTTTTCCTTATGACTATGTCTTATGGCTTCTAGGAGTTCTATATATTCTTGTTTCTCTAGCATAAAGTGAATATAGTTCATGGAGCTTCCAAAAAAACCTTCTCTTCATATTTTTTGTCCTGAGCAGGTCTTATGCCCAAATCCTAAGTCAAACAGTGTACTCAGATTTATGACATGTGCTCATTGAGGAGAGCCAATCATTATCCACCTCTTGGAATACTATTACAGTGTGCTAGGGTGTGGAATCTCCTTCTGGAGGTGGTTTCTAGGTTCTTCCTGTTCTAAGCAAAGAATTGGTCAAGATAAGAACAACTGGTAGCAAAGTTTTATTAAAGATAGGAAAAGAAGTAAGTTCTGAAGAGCAAGTTTGGGCCAAGGAAATGTAAGAAAACCATGAGGGCAATCACCATGCAAGAAGGAACACAGTGGCCAAGAACTCAGTGTGGACGGTCCTTTTTGTATCACCCACTCCTCAGGCTGACATCAGGTCTAGGCCATCCTATTGAAAGCCTATGGGAGTTCCAGAAATGGTCTACATGCAAATCTTTGGGAACGGTTCTGAACATGTATTTCAGGTTCTTGTCATGCCTCCTTTCCCAGCCAGTTTTAGCTATGTCCTACCTCCCTGTCTCAGTACCAATGAGGGGACAGGAGAGTGAAGTGGGAGGATAGGATGCTCCAAGAAGCACATGGAGGGCATGAGAGAAGCATAGATATCTAAGTAAAATTAAGCAACCTTTATCAGTCTGAAAGGGCTGGCAGTCAGTGTCTCCGTAAATATCAATTACACACTCTAAGTACAGAGCAAATATCAAAGAGTATATTGATCTTGAAATATTGTGCTTACACATGCCCTCACTATAACAGAAGAAAAGCATCACCTTGGATTTTCATATGTATAGTGTTAATAAAAGAAATCTGTTGAGAAAAGTGTGAGTAATATTGTCAGTTATTATCTGGCAGAATGGGCATTGTTTTACTCAGCATCCCTGACCTCCAACTGTAAGAGGTTGGAAAACTGTAACTTTCAGAGGTCAGATACCAAAAGGTGTAGTTTGTGAGCCAAAGGGTCTCTGCCCAAGTTCTCTGCCAGTGTATCCTCCAAAATGCCATAGACAATAAGTAATCAGATGACTATAGATAGGTTCCAATTAAACTTTAGTTATAAGAACAAGAGAAGGACAGGATTGGCCCATAGCTAAAGTTTGCTGACCACGTGTTTTGCATAATAAAATTTTCTTAAAATGGAGTGAAAGAAAATTTTGATGTCCCTTCTAAAAATGTGTACATTTCTTTTTATGTGACAGTGAAAACCCTAAAACTCATTCTGTTTTGCTCTTTTTTCTGCTACCAGGAAGCTCAGAGCTAAATCTAGCACTCCTCTTAATAAGTACTGCTTCTTTTTCTTTGGACAAGTGGCTCTCTTCCTTTTCTGTGGTCTCATAGCTCTACATCTATAATATATAACTTTTTAATCCTGTGTATAGTTTAATACTGTGACATCTTCATGTCATTTTTGAAAATACATAAAATAAAAATTATATTTAAATTTTTCAGCTTTTTCCTTTGCATAAACAAACAGCTATATCTGTCTCCTTCAAACTCATCACACAAATGAACAGACACCCAGATATCATTGTAATCACAAACCAAAGAAATGTAATCCCTCAACTATCTTCTTGATTTCCTGTGTCTAACTCTAGTTTATTTTACAAATAGAATAATATGAATAAAACCCAAATGAATAAGTGCATTCCAAACTGTCACATTTTAACAATGTTAATAGTTCTTAGTTTTACTGTAGGTAACAAACCAATAGACCTCACCTACTCTCTCTCAACTCTGCTATTTTCTTCCTCCTTCTGTTACTGAATCACTACTTTCTCTTTTTCTCAGAGCCTGCATTCCTATAGGCTTATCTCTAACCTCAGATTTAACTTGCATTGTTAACATACCATTGTCTTCTTTCTTCCACTTGTGTGATACAGTGTACTGTTAAAGTACCTCAGTGCATGAATGCTTTTGAAGCATTTGGCAAAATTTTACTTTTGTCTGCAAACTCTGTATTTGGTGATGAACAGGGCTGCAGCCATCTTTCCCATACAAATAGAAATGTGGCCATCTTTTACACAATGTGAAACAAATTAAGTTTATGAACCAAGGTACTTGTAGATATATGTGGGTGCTGCGGGTTTTCCTACATTTTTTCAGCTCTTATAGGATTGCTGCTTCTCTGTTCCACTGCAAGTCCCTCCTAGGCTGTCCTCTAGCTTTAGGCTCTGAATTACATTCATACATCAAATGTTCTCAAATACTTTTTCCGGGCTTTGACTATGCTCTATGACTGTCAGCATCATCTGTTCTTCTATTGTTTGTTGTAATAGCTCTAGTCCAGGAACCATAATTTTAATAACTTTAGATTTAAAGAATTAACCCAAGTAGTTCTCAAAATTGGCTCTTAGTTGCTTTGGAATACAAAATGCATAAAAGAGGAGTAAATCAACAAGTGCAGTTATGCTGTTTTACTTTGACTTTAGTTCATCAGCTTCTGCTCACTAGCATGTCAGCTGGAAACTATATAAACTTCCCCAAAAGACAACTGTAATCCTACAAAACATTAGGCATTAATGTAGAGTTAGAAAAACTCTAATGGAAAAACTCATCATAGTCTCTCCGTATGAGACACTTTGAAATTATCCAAAAAATAATTATAGGGAAAACAAAGCATTTTAATTTATCTTTAGGGATTATTACTGGAATGTACTTCAAGTCTATGACGGAATTTTTCACTAGAAGCATTCTATTTTGGTTTTAAAAATAACTGGAGTCAAATATTTCTTTTTAATACTGAAATTTTCTGGAAGAATGAGCTTTTTTGAGTATAAATTTCATTAGGGACCAAACCAGAAACTGAGGACATATTTCACTGAAATTTTCTCCTTCCTACTGAGACTAAGAGAATAAATTAAGTTAAAAGCAAACACTTCAAAAAGCAAGTAGCTTGGAAGATATGCTCTAAAGCTTTGCACAAAATGTTGAGGCATGTCTTCTATTTGGTTAATTTTATGAAAACTGAATAGCTCTGAAGCAGGCATCTAAATGTGCTTAGAGCATCAGGAAAGAAAGCCCTATCAAAAGTTGTATATATATATATATATATAAATATGAACTATATTTCAATGAAAGGACTAGGTTAGTTATCATCATCAGAAAAACAAGAGCTTTCTAACCTTTACTTTTTTGGGTAATGGTACTGGAGGCTGAACACGGGGTCCTCACAGTAAGCTATAACCTTGAATCTTATTATTTATTTATTTATTTATTTATTTTTGAATGTTGGGACTATAGGTGTGTGGCACTGCCTCTGGTTTAATACCATCTTATACAGTGATAAGAACTGTAAACTTTATAGGGAGAAGTGCTTTAATAATTCCATTTTGCCTAGTCTACATTTGCATACACATACCAGATTTGAGCTAAACAAAAGTGATATCTTTAAATTTTGATTCATAATAATTTAAATTTGAACCAACTAAAAGAATCATATTTCCAAAATTCCTAGTTTAATAACAATATAATTCAATTTAAAAATAAACATAGCTCTTTTTGAATACTTCTTTACATGAAGAAATAAACATTGATACTATAGTTTGCTTATTACTAACTTTAACACTATTAAATGTTTAAGATCAAATTACTGGTGAGTTTTTATCAAAATCAATAAAGCTATGATATGAGTAGGTTTATTTTTAGCTTTTTCAATAAGAGAAATGGAAATTTCAAAGAGGTGAACTAACTAAAATTCACACATTGTCTCATGACCAAAACAAGATTACAAAAGCTTTCTCCAACTTTTATCCATGGAACATAAAACACACTCTAAGGTACATTTGAAAATAGTACCAGTATGTGCAATTCATTTCTGATGTTAGATGTAAAACCAAAAACGGAGAATCTCCAGAGACTTTGTTGGAAGTGTATATAGTGAAAATCCAGTGAACTTTGTATTGTGTTTTCATGACATTGTAATTGTCTTTTCTACATTTGTTAAATTTTCTGCTTTCTTATAAAAAACAGAATACAGTGCCCTAGGTCCAATTATGTGTGCTAAATTCTCCTGTTTCACCCACAGTAAGACATCTGGCAAATTACTAAAAATGATTGTTTTCACATTAGGATTAGTGTTAGCATCTGATAGCGTTTTGTGTCTTATTACAGTGAAATAAACTTCTAAAATAGCCATCAGAACTGTTTTTACCCACAATACTCTGACTCTAAATGTATGTGGGTTTTCCATAACAGCAACCAGTTCTCCAATCCTACTGACACCAAATAGGTGTCTTTTAATTCAGCTCAATTCTGGCACTACTTGAGATTGGCTATCTCAGAGGCCAGGCACAAGTCCTAGGTGGCCACACATGCTTCCAACGAACCAGCTCTACTTTAGGGGCTGCTGTTTCCCTGCACTTGGGCTTGACAGTTTGATAGAATGGCTCACAAATATCAGAAAAGCACTTTACTTATTATTATTATTGGCTCGATATACAAGATGCAGTTCAAAAATAGCCAAACAGAATAGAGAGAAATGCAAGGTGTGAGGGTAGCCCCGCCTCCCCAACACCTTCAAATGTTCATCAGCCAAAAATCCATCAGATATCTTTGTGTTTTCATGGAGGTTTCTTTACCAGGAACAAGTTGATTAATTCATTGGCCCCTGGAAGAAGTTGGGGCTGGAGTCATAAATTCCAAGGCTCTAGTCATGACTTGATCTTGCTGAGGATCAGAGCCTCTCCTGAAATTATGCAGGCATCTATTAAGAGTGGCTTCATTAGAACAAAATAGTTCATCTCATCTAGGAAATTCCAAGGGATTTGGAAGCTCTGTGTCAGGAAGTCAAGGCAAAGACCAATATTACAATAAAGTAGTCTCCTAGTTCCCCATGATACAGGAAATTATAAGAGTTTTCAAAGCTTTATTTCTGAAACCAAGGACAAAAACTAAATATATATTTGTATGATATCACATCATCTGATTTCATTTGCAAACAAATTTGAGTTTTGTTTTCATTTTTATTTTAATGCAAGAAAATACAGCCAAAAGTTAATGAAAAGTTTTGTAAAATAATGAAATTATAGACTTGGAAATTCTGAGAAATTTTTGGATAATAGTGTTCGATCTCTCATGGCTACATAAATGGTATAGTAATTTGAGATGCCTTTATATTTTGTATATATATGTATATTCTAAAACCATAAATAACGGATGTAATTTGGGGGAAATGGTTTGAAAACTCATGATACCATCAGTCCAAATTTTTCTGACAACACTAGGCATGTCTATTCTTTTAAACATTTCAGATATTTACTCACACACTTCAAATATCCTAATATGCCCATATGTCCCATAATAGAATATAAATTCCCAGATTAGAGTTATATATTCCAAAGCCTGTACCCCATTATTTTTTAAACTTCTTAAAACAATTTGCTTACACAATGTTTACAATAAAAATAATGGGGCCAGGAAAATACTACCTTGAATTTCACTCCCCCATTGTTGAAGTTGTTCTTTTTTCTCTATGTGAAAAATATTTCCTTTTTCTTTTTCTTCTCTCTCCCTAAAATTGATTGCTCTTCCCACTCCATCTCCCTGTTAATAGGAAGCTCCTGTAATTGAAAAGAGGAATGACTAAGCCTAGCGACCCAGGAGCTGCCAGCTGGTTCTCAAAAGGTAGGACTGTCAAGGGAAAGAATAGAGCAACATCCTTCCCTTTCACATTCTCTGTTACAATTTAAGTGCTTCCTCTTTTTAATTCCCCTGCCCAGATGAAATAGTAGATAGTACTTCCTTTTACTCCATTTTCTGTTTCTGTTGCCTGGTGCTTTTACTTCAGCTGAGGTCAGAGAGACAAATGCCCAGGCTACTAATCCAGCACAGGGATCAGCATGTCTCCTCTCTAATGATGATGTATAATAAGTATGAGTTAAGAGGAAATCTTTGGCTTTGTGCTTTATTAACTATGCTTCATTTTTTGTACTTACCAAAGTAAGTCCAACTTAGAAATTTATCAGTATATTTTTCTTCCTATTATCTCACCTTCCTTTTAACTCATGTGGAATTCACTTAAAATTATGAACTGTTGGAAATGGGTTAAGACTATGCAAGTTGCTCTAAGCTTACGTTTCAGTTCAATTCTATCTCCAAATTCATGGTTATTCTTAAGGCACAGGCATGTGCATGTGATTGAAATGAGCACTACTGAGCATTATTATAAAAGTCTACCAGTCTACAAATTCCCCGAAGAGAAAGACTATCCCTATTGAGACCAGAAAGTAGGGTGTGGCTAAAATTGGCTGGGAAAGGAGGCTTGATGAGATCTTGGAATACACGCACAGAACAGCTCCCAAAGTCTGGCATGTGGACTTTTCCCAAGGATTCATGCAAGTTTTCAATACAATGCTGTAGATCTGATGTCAGCTTGAAGAATGGCTGATACAAAAAGACAGTCCACACTGAGTTTTTGCCAGTGTTCCCTCTTGCATGGTGGCTGCCCTCATGCTTTAAGGGGTACTTTTTTCCTACATTTTCTTGGTCCCAAACTGTGGTATAGAGCCAGATTCTTTCCCTATCTTCAATAAAACTTTGCTATCATTTGTTCTTATCTTGACCAATTCTTTGCTTAGGACAAAAACAACCTAGATACCACCTCCAGAAGGAGACTCCAGCACTTCAAGCTCAGTAACATTATCTCATTCATTGCTATATTCCTGGGGTATAATACTGTTCAGGCACTTGATATGTATCTGTTGAGTGAGTAAATACATGTCTTTCTCCATTTAGCCATCAAAAATTATTGGAAATAGTGTTTTCCTTGACAATTTACTTTTCAAAGAAACTAAGAAAGAACTCACTTAAAATTAAATGATGTTCTACTTTAAATTATGGGGAGTAGGACAATCACAAAGGATTCTGTGAGATTAAGTTACTATTATCATAAGTAATGTTGTGACAAGAAGATATTGCTCCCCCACTGAAATCATTAGTTGTATCAGGAAATTAAAGAAGAATATTTCCTCAATTGAGCATTTGTTTATTTATTACCAGTGTTCTACACTTGTACTATAGGGTACAGTACTGTTAGTACTCTGATTTCAATAAATGTTCAGAACCTGAGAACAGACTCCCAAGAAGACTATTAGTCAAGCATTATAATGTGTAAACTACATGTAATTATATGTATAAACATTTACTGACCATCATTTATGCGTGGGGATAATGTAGTAGGTCTTACTGAACTTGCCTGTTAACTAGGAAAGAAACAGATTAATGAACAAAGTAAGCAAAGAAAGTGAAATCTAATTTTGTCATAACACAAATCACTCTATCTTCTTCAATATATTTTGGAATATGTTTGTGCAATGATATCCTACAACACTTCAAAAGCTTTCATAAAGGGGGAAGATCCAGAAAACTATGCTATTACTCAGTTGAATTATGCAAGTATGTTTGTTGGATGTGGTAACTACCTTCATAGATAAATCTAAAGTATACATCATTCTCCTATTTTGCTCTGCTGTTCCCTACTAAGGGCTTTGATGTAACCATGTCCTGGATTTATTTCCTCTCATTGCAGGAAACATATTAACAACTTCCTGACTGAGACAGTAATTTCTTCTCCTCATTGTTGGTTTATTTTCATTGTTTGATTGCCCTCCTGATGTTTTCCTCAACATAGTTTACCTGTTGTTTCAAATTTGGGCTTTCATACTTCATTGCATTGTAAGGTCTGGGTTGAGATTAGCTCATCCTGGACTCCAAAAATGGTTTGCCATTTACACTTTGACTTTAAGAGTCAGAACCATCTTGACAGAAGTGCAAGTAATCTGTAAAGTGACAAAGAATTACACAATGAGAAGAGCTTCTTGCTATTGCCATCTTGAAATTGTTAATAATTTTATATTTGAACTTGTGTTTTGTAGGCAATGTCCAATGGAATAATGAAGCATGCAGATGAGCAAAAGGGGATACAATATGTGAAAGAAAGGACAAAACTTTATATGTTAGTACATTTATAACACCTTTTTTTGTGTTGTTTGAACAGGAAGCCCCACAATTTCAGTTTTAACTGGGATCCACAAATGATTTAGCCAGTTGTGCTCTAAGCAGAAATACCTGACAATGAGATCTAAACTATAATTTCTCTTAAATAAAATTCTACAAAACATGATTTTCTAAACTATCCTTTAAATACTCTGGAAAGTTTTAGCGTAGTGAATCTTTATGATAAATATAGTACCTATCCAGTAAAGCAATTTAATTATTGCAGGCTGTATTAATTACCATAATAAACTCCACTCCAATAGGACTCTAGGCAGACCAGTCTTCCAGCCTCAGGCCTCTCGTCATTAAGCTGCAATTAGCATGATAAATGGGAAGTTTGATTTTACTGCATCCAGTATTAGCCCTACTTACTCATGAGGTGACAGGAGAAGCCATCAGAGATAAGAATTAAAGATATTTAAATAACAAGGAAAAGAGTAGGATTTATTGTCTTCTGGCTATTGGGCTGACACATCTGTGCACAAGTACATTTTACACATTTGAGCTGTAAATGATGGAATGTTCAAATTAGCAACACTGTTAATGTTAATATCACAACCTAATGACTAATCACAGTCTTTCCTGGAAAGGCCAGAAGTGTGAAATTTGAAGACAGCTATGATTTTAACATAGGACTAATGGGAAACACCAATAAGAAATATTACTAAATAAGATGGCTGCTATCAATGACTCCTAAAAATACTGTCTCATCAGGTGATGAGACATTTCACATGTGCCAATCATGTGGTTCTAACAGCTTATAGCACTGCAGGTACAGTGTTAATATTTATTTAATTCTAACTGTATTCCTTAAGAAGGAGGCTTTGAGGGGCTGGGGATTTAGCTCAGCGGCAAAGCGCCTGCCTGGCAAGCGCAAGGTCGTGAGTTCGGTTCCCAGTACCGGAGAAAAACCAAAAAAAAAAAAAAAAAAAAAAAAAAAAAAAAAAAGAAGGAGGCTTTGGTCTACATGCCTTTATTGAGACGTTAAGCTAAAATATCTTCTAAAACTTTATTTTACTCTGTGAAGACATGCTATCCTTCAGCAATCAGATTCTAAGAGACTTTTTCTTTGGTTGCAGTATTTTCATTTGTACCTGAATTTCTATAAGTGGATTTTCTTTTCCTTAATATCAAATAGTACCTAAAACAAGATATGTTGAAAATTCCTATTATGATAAATGAATTCTTAGGGGAAGGATACCTTACCTAAAAACTCTATTGCATTCTTTTAGGATTTTAAATTATTTTAAGAGGCATCATACTATTATATTTGAATTTATTTGGTTATTTTGCCTTCTCTTTTCATCCAAATGTTAGATTACCTGGAGAGTGCTGTCATAAGTTTGGTTACATTGATTCACCATTAAAGTATTTTCATGATGTGATAAAAATGATAATTTAGAATGTTATTCAAATGTATGTGTTCTTTAAAACAAATAAACAGCATTACAGTCTGAGTCACTGCCCTCCATGCCCCCACGGCAGACATGAATTCCTCCCTCAGAAGCCCCAGGGACTGCTCTCACCAGGGTTTGCATGTGAGCCCTCCCTGCGCGGGCCCTGAACCGAGTGAGTGAGTGAGTGCTCCAAGAACTTCTGGTCCCACGGATCGAGTCCCTGCTTTACTTGTGCCTGGAACCCCTGGGGAGTCGCAGACACGGGCAGTCTGCCATTGCTCTTTGAGTGGCCTGGATCTGGCTCCTACGCACGACCTCAACTGACTAAGAAGCAAAACCAGGTGGGCTGTGACCCGCTCCCACTGGCACAGTTCCCAACTGAAACTCACGGAGAGAGCCAGGTATTTCCCATCTACTTCCTGGGGGCAGAGTGGGCGACCCAGGACCCTGCCACCATTACAGTCTGTGTCTCTGCCCTCCCTGCACCCACGGCAGACAGGAATTCCTCACTCAGAAGCCCCAGGGACTGCTCTCACTAGGGTTCACATGTGGGTCATCCCTGTGCGGGCCCTGTGCCAAGTGAACAAGTGCTCCAAGAGCTGCTGGCCCTGCGGATCGAGTCCATGCTTTACTTGCTCCCAGACCCCTTGAGGGGTCACAGGCATGGGCAGTCAGTGATTGTTGTCAGTCTGGCCCACATTTGGTTCCTGTATGTGTCCTGAACTGACTGGAGACACAGAATCAGGTGGTTCACAATCTGTCAACCCTGCAGTTCATGTATGGGTTTTGCCTGTACTCTGAACTGCCTGTGGACATAGGTCCACTGGACCAGGATTGTCATACCAGTGCAACCAGAGTCTGGGCCGTGCACATGCCCTGAACTGCAAGGGGACGCAGGATCAGATGGTTGGCCATCAGCTGACACCAAGGCCCATGACTCAGACCTGGGATAACTAGATACAAATCAACAACTTCTGGAAAATACCACACTAAGTAGTGCTTCTCAATGGACACTGAGGGGCAAACCTGACCAACAAGAAAACTAGGGACACTAGCAACCTTTGCTGTGGAGCTACTGAAGAGGGAAACTGAGCTTTCTGCATCTGGTAGCAAACATAACAAAATGAAGGACTAAAACACAACGTCAGAACTCCACGCCACTCAGAACAAGTCCAGAAGACATCGACATAGGAGAACTTGGTAAACACATGCCTGAAATAGCTGAAATAATTGTAGTGGATGTAAAGAAACAACTCCATAAGGCCATAGAAGAGATGAGATCAGAAATAATCTCTCAGGCAAAAATGAAATGACAATAATAATGAAAGAACTGCTCAAAATGTCTGAAGAAGAAACATTTAAGAAAATAGAAAAACAAAGGCAATGGACAGAAGTGTTAAAAGAAAAATCTAGAAAGGACTTAGAACGCATGACCCAGATTCAAAGAGACTTCCAGGAAAACAAAGCTTCCACTGAAAACTGCCAAAACTGCTTGAATGAAGCTGAAGATAGAATTTCAGACTTTGAATACGGCATGGCACCTAGCGACCGTGAAAGAAAGGATCTCGTAAAATCAATAAGGATTCAGGAAAAGTCAATTCAACAGCTGCAAGATGAGGCAAAGAGGAATAATGTACAACTTATACGAGTCAATGAAACAGCAGGAAGCAACACAACTGACATAAAAAGAATATTTGCAGAAATAACAGCAGAAAATTTCTGAAGTATGGAAACAGAACCTGATATACAAGTACAGGAGGCATATATAACTCCAACCAACCACAACCAAAATATAACTACACCCAGACATATAATAGTCAAGTTCCCAGATCTCCAGCAAAAGAACAGAATATTAAAAGCTGCTAGAGAAAGGAAACAGATCACCCATAAAGGAAAGGCCATCAGAATCACAGCAGACTTCTCAACACAAACCAGCCAATCAAGAAGAGCTTGGAGTGAAGTATTACAGGTCCTGAGACAAAACAGCTTCCAACCAACACTGATGTACCCTGCCAAAGTATCCCTCAAATTCAATGGAGAAATACAATATTTTCACGACAAAGAACAATTGAAGAACTTCATGAGTGCCAAACTAGCAGGACAAAGAGTACTAAATGATATTCTAGACAGAGAAAAATCTGACCGAAATTTCAGGAACAATAGTAGGAAAGAAACGGCAAGAAGAGCAAGCAAGTAAACAAGTAGAAAAAGTAGGAAACCAACGCAAGTAAATAACATGGTAATGATAAATCAACATATATCAGTTATAACTATAAATGTAAATGGCTTCAACTCTCCAGTCAAAAGAAACAGAGTGGCAGAGTGGATTAGAAAACAAAATCCAATGATATGCTGTATACAGAAAATACATTTCACTCCAAAAGAAATCCATACACTAAAAGTCAAAGGATGAAAAATAATCCTCCATGCAACAGGAACACAGAAAAAAGCAGGTGTGCCTATTGTGTTTGCAGAAAATGTAAACTTCCAACGGACAACAATCAAAAGATATAAAGAAGGTCACTACATACTTGTCAGGGGAAAACTGCAAGAGGATGAGACAACAACCATAAACATGTATGTGAAAAATATTGGAGCTCCAAATTGTATAAGACAAATCCTAACAGGCACGAAAACCCATGTAATTAATAACACTGTTTTAGCAGGGGACCTCAGCACCTCATTGACACAAAGAGATAGGTCAACTGGACAAAAAAATCAGCAAGGAAATAACAGATCTGAACCAAAGCTGTGAACAAATGGACTTAGTAGATGTATACACAGTGTTCCACCCCACAGCATCAGAATACATATTTTTCTCAGCTGCACATGGGTCTTTCTCTAAAATAGACTACATACTAGCCCATAGACCATACCTACCAAAATGCAAAAGAATTGAAATTATCCCATGCATATTATCTGACCACAGTGCAATAAAATTGGAAATTAATGAAAAAAGGAACTCCCAAAACTCCATAAAAACTTGGAAATTAAACAACCTTCTGAACAACCAATGGGTCACAGAAGAAATAAAGATGAAATTAAAAAATACCTACAAATAAACAAACATGTAAATAAAACTTACCGGAATCTATGGGATGCAATGAAAGCAGTCCTCAGAGGGAAATTTATAGTGTTGAAATCACACATACGGAAAACAGAAAGAGAACAAATAAACAGCCTAATGCTGCATCTTAATCTTTTAGAAAAAGAAGACAAAGTCAAGCCCAAAGCCCAAAGAAGGAAGGAGATTATAAAGATTAGGGCAGAAATTAATGCAATTGAGACAAAGAAA
>NW_004955509.1:3214701-3228122 GCF_000276665.1 Chinchilla lanigera
ACAAGAAATTCAGAGAAGATTTAATACCAACCCTCTTCAAACTATTAAATGAAATTGAAAAGGAAGCAATTCTCCCTAACTCATTTCTGGAGGGAAGCATCATACTGATACCAAAACCAGAGAAAGACCCAACAAAGAAAGAGAACTACAGACCAATCTCCCTAATGAATATAGATGGAAAGATACTCAATAAGATACTAGAAAATACAATGCAGCAAATCATCAAGAAAATTATATATCATAACCAAGTTGGATTCATTCCAGGAATGCAGGGTTGGTTCAATATTCACAAATCAATAAATATTAAACACCATATCAATGGTACCAAAGACAAAAACCACATGATCATCTCAATAGATGCAGAAAAAGCTTTCAACAAGGTCCAACATGCCTCATGATAAAAACTCTACAGAAAATAGGAATAGATGGTTTTTACCTTAACCGGATCAAAGCCATGTATGACAATCCAACAGCCAACATTGTTCTAAATGGACAAAAAATAGAAAGGTTTTACTTTAAATTCAGGAACAAGACAAGGATGTCGGCTGTCTCAACTCCTATTCAATATAGTTCTGGAACCATTTGCCATAGCAATTAGACAAGAGAGAGAAATAAAAGGAATAAGGATAAGAAAGGAAGAAGTAAAACTATCACTATTTGCAGATGACATGATACTTTACATGGAAGACCCCAAAAACTCCACAAGAAGACTCCTTGAATTAATCAACAAATTCAGCAGTGTAGCTGGATACAAAGTCAACACTCAAAACTCGATAGCATTCGTACACAAAAACAACAAACAGACTGAGAGAGAAATTAAGGAAACTATACCTTTCACAATAACATCCAAGATATAGAAATATTTAGGAATCAATCTAACAAAAGAAATAAAAGATCTATTCAATGAAAACTACAGTACTCTGAAAAAAAAATTGAAGAATATTTCAATAAATGGAAAAATATTCTTTGCTCATGGATAGGAAGAACCAACATTTTGAAAATGGCCATACTCCCAAAACTGCTGTACAGATTCAATGCAATTCCCATTCAACTACCATTAGCATACCTGAAAGATCTCGAGAAAACATGCCTTAAATTCATCTGGAACCAGAAGAGCTTGGGAATAGCAATAGCAATCCTGGGCAACAAGGGCAAGTCAGGTGGACTCACAATCCCTGACCTGAAATTATACTACAATGCTACTGTCATAAAATCAACCTGGTACTGACTGAAGAACAGATGTGAGGATCAACACAACAGACTGGAAGAAACAGCCACAACCAAAACCACATTCAGCCATCTAATCTTTGATAAATGGGCCCAACAAACTCATTGGAAGAACGATAGCCTCTTTGATAAATGGTGCTGGAAAAACTGGCTTGCTACCTGCCAAAGACTGAAAATAGACCCAAGTCTATCACCGTGCACCAAACTCAAGTCAGAATGGGTCACAGATCTCAATATTAAAACAGAAACACTAGATCTATTAGAAAAGCTAGTAGGTGAAAACCTACTAGGGTTAGGCAGAGAGTTCATGAACAAAAACCAAACTGCATGTGAAACACTTGAAAGAATCAACAACTTGGATCTCATCCTACTGAAAAGTTTCTGCACATCTAACAAAATCACCAGCAGAGTAAAAAGAAAACCCACAAACTTGGAAAAAAATTTAGCTGACTGTCCCTCAGCAAAGGGCTTCTATCTAGAACATATAAAGAATTAAAACATGTAAGCCCCCACAAAATTCAAAGACCCAATCCAGAAATGGGCAGCTGAGATGAATACACACTTCTCAGATAAGGAAATACAAATGGCAAATAAATACATGGGAAAATGTTCAACATCATTAGTCATTTGAGAAATGCAAATTAAAACAACATTGGGATTCCACTTTACTCCAGTAAGAATGGCTAGCATTAAGGAATCAACCAATAACAAATTCTTTTGAGGCTATAGAGAAATGGGAACCCTTTTCCACTGCTGGTGGGAATGCAGACTGGTGAAACCACTGTGAAAATCAGTTTGGAGATTCCTCAGAAAACTACGACTAGAGGTCCCATTCAACCCAGCTATTCCTCTTCTGGGTATTTTCCCAGAAGATCTAAAAACATAATATCACAGCGATATATGTGCACCTATGTTCATAGCAGCACAATTTGTCATTGCTAAGTTGTGGAAGCAACCTAAATGTCCATCCACCAAGGATTGGATAAGAAAATTGTGGTACTTTTATATAATGGAATATTACTCAGGTATAAAAAAGATAAACTTGAGGCTTTTATAGGCAAATGGTCACAACTAGAGACCATACTCATAAGTGGAATAAATCAGACCTGCATGTGCAAGCACCGCATTGTCTCACTAGTGTAAAACCTGTAAGAGTTAATATAAATTTGGAGGTATGATAGTCATTGTGAGATGATAGGAAAACACTCAAGGGTAAAGGGCAACTGGGATGTGGGAAAGGAGAAGGGAAAGAAGGAGAAATTTTGTATGTATGTATATACAGGATAGTTAACATAGTTGATCTACTGTCTTCTATTTCTTTACTGAAAGAAACTGTTAATGAATCTTTGATTGATCAATATTGCATGTCTTTGTTTGTTTTCATGGGAAACCACTTTGAAGATATCAGTATGTAATACAACAAGCATTGTTAATTTCCTACCACTTTGTTGGTAACTCTTTATTGTCTGTACTGTTCTATTGCTCTTTTGTAAAAGGTTGTGTGTCTGTTAATGTTTTCCTCCTTTTATTTTTAAAATAAAAAATAATAAAACATATAAACACATTGTCATGGAATTTACTTCTAGACAATGACACCATAATCTGCACCTCCAGACTTGACATGTGTTTTTACGCCCACTTACAAGGCCTCTACCAATGTCTCCTTCTGTAAGAGGCAATGAACTGATTTCCACCCCTTGCTATCCCCTGTGCTATGGAGGAACAAGCTAGGATTCACCTAGACTGCCTCCTTTTTCCAAAATTTATACCTGTTTTATGTCATCAAATCCTGCCACTTGTGCTTCTAATGCATTTATCAAATTCTCTTATTTCTCAATTCCCATAGTTGTGTGTGGGGGTGTTTATAGGTTTTGTTTTAGATTACTGATGTGCTTCCCTCTATCAAAAATTGTCTGCCCTAATAATATTATTAATTGTGATATTGCTTCCTGCCACAGCATAATTATTTTGCTCTTAGAGTATATCTTCATGTTTTCATTAAATATATCTTCAGAATTAATGCTTAGATTATTTAGCATAAAATTTTCATTTTATGTTAGTACATGTTTGCAGTACATAATTCCATTCATCTTGGACACTTGGTGCATATTCATCAGACATCCTGTTTTTACTTCTTTTCCCTCTCCCCTCCCTCCCTTCTACTTCCATGTGTCAGTCCCTTTCCCATTTGGAAAAGATCTATCTCCCATTTTCCTATCATCTATCCTCTATATTGCTCTTTAAATTATTTGTATTTTGGTTTTCTCCTATAAGAGAAACCATGGGATATTTAAACTTGTGATTAATTGATTTATTTCACTTATCATTTATTTTTTTAAACTTGTGATTAATTTGATTTATTTCACTTATCATTATTGTCTCAGGGTGCCTCCATTTTCTTACAAATGACTAAAATTTATCCTTCTCTATAGCAGAGTAGTACTCTACCAAGAATGAATACCACATTTTCTTTATCCATTCATCTGCTGATGGATATATAGGCCATTTCCAAGATTTAGCTATTGTGAATTTTGGTGCTATAAACATGGGGATGCATGCATCACTGTGATATGATGTCTTTTACTCTTCTGGAAAGACAGATAGGACAAGAATTATTGGGTCAAATGGAAGTTTTGCTTTCAGTTTTTTGAGGAGTATCCATACTAATTTCCATAGTGGTTTTAGGAGGGCGCATTCCCACCAGCAATGTAGAAGTGTTTCATTTTCCTGCACAGCTTCATCAGCATTTTTCATTATTCTATTTCTTGATGATAACCACTATTTCTGAAGAGGATAGAATTTCAGTGCTGTTTTAATATGCCTTTCTCTAATAGCCAGAAGTTAAACACTTTTAATGTATTTATTGATGATTTATACTTCTTTTGAAAAGTGTCTATTTCAATTGCCCACTTTTTGATTTGGTCTTTCATTTTTGATATATTTTAAAAATTTGCATCACTATCATCAGTGCACATTAACAATATATCTTATTTTGAGCCTAAAAGCTTAGAAACAGCAAAAGAATAAGGGTAGGATGAAGAATAAGATGATATTTACTATTCCATAAGGAGCACTTTCTTTGTGCCAGGCATTGTCTTAAAGAATTTAAATATATTATCTCATATAATCCTTACAAATACCCAGGGAAGTAGGTTTTCAATTACAGATACATTATCACTGTACATTTTCTTCTGCATGTGAAAGTAGACACCAGTATCTACTCACTGACTTGAAGCATTAGAACTCGTCTAAAAAATTGGCTACTTCTAGTGCCAAATGTCTCTACTCACTGTTTCCAAAGTTGTGCCAGATAGGCTCTTATTCTTTCTAACCTGTTGCCCTTAGTGAACCAAAGTTCCTGCCAGAAGTAAACTGCCTTTCTGGGTGTCCCTTCAGTCCATGAGTGCACACATCCTGTCCTGGTACCCAGAAGCAGTGGTTAAAAAATAGAGATGACATGGTGTCAGGCACATAGTGCAACTCAGCCTCCAAGAGTTTTATTCTGCTAAGTGAATAATTTAGAAATCTGGAAAATTTTGTCCTGCCACTTCTTCTTCTCCTCTTATCTCCATAAGAATGATGAATTTGCATAGATGAATCTCTTACTGTAGGAGGCTCAGGGTATTTTTTTTTCTTTTGTTTACTCCTACCATTTTGTCAAATATTTGTTTATTTATTATTTATTCAGTGAAAATGTCAGAAAACATTTTGAACTGAAAACATTGAATATATTTTACTGATTGTCTTTTCGTTTCAAGTTTATCATCCCTATCCACATTCTTTTAAAATCTTCCTACTCATTGCCATTGCATTTCCTTAGAGGATACCATTCAGTAATGACTCATAAGCACAAATGCACTAGAAACGCAAATTTGTTGGAAAGGGAATCCCTCCTTTTAACGTTTTCCAAACCAACATTAACTGGAATTCTTGGGGCTCCAACAAGAGACTCTCCGCTGTATTTAATAATCCCTGACACTTTACCTTCTAAGAATAGTATTAAGCTGAGTGTAGTTTTCGAATGCACAACTTACTTCACATACTGTCTTTTATCTAGAATAGTTTTACTCTCTTGTCCACCTAGCAAACATAAAGATATTTCAAAGCCTAGTAGAGATCATTCCTTGTTAATCCACACCCTCCTGAATATAATCATATTTGCAGGGAGTAGCTAGTCTGTATCTAGTACTATTTGCAATAATTTTCACACTGGTTTTTAATGTCATTCTTTGTGTTTACATTTCTATTTCTCTTTGGGAGTGGAGCCCATTCCTAGCATAATTTCCTTATACTTATTTCAAAATTTACAGAGAACTGGTCTAATATTAAGACTTAAAAATTCTTAAATGGCATCAATTTGGGCTTATTCATTTTTCTTTCCTTGTGCTGGACAGTATCATCACTGTCTTTTTTTTTTTCATCATTTTCAGTGCAGAGACACTGTTTCCTCTCTGTTCACTTCTCCCGCCAGACCTAAACTATGTGTGATGACCAAGGGACTGCTGATGGGTAATTACTCTTGTCAGGTTCTTTCGACTAGCATCAGAATCAGGCCCTTTATAGCACATATTCATATAAATGACAGCTTGAGTCAAACCTATCTATCTCCCTAAATAAATGAAACCATTTCCCACCCTTCAAACATTCTTTTCTTTTCTCTAAGGTTATGTCAAAAATCATCATGATTAATAGTCAGCATGTCTACTCCACTCAAAGAAACTTTAGAAGAATTTGCTCATTCTTTAAGAATTCTGTAGAAAATAAAACTCTTCTCAAAAAAACATTACTCCAAAGAAAATGTAGAGAAAAAGATATTTGTCATTAGTGGATGCCTACCGAGATTGTCATCTGCATTTCTAGCATTATTATCACATAATATATAAATGCCCTTGTTATCTGATAACCTTATTCAAGTTTTTTTTTAGGAAATTAACAATGCTTGTTGTATTACATATTGATATCTTCAAAGTGGTTTCTCATGAAAACAGAGACATGCAATGTTGATCAACCTATTTCTTTGCTGAAAGAAATCTTATTCAAATTAATATGAAATCACACTGCTTTTTTCCTTCATTCATTCATCCCTTTTTGTACCCCTGTTATAATTTTTAATAGTTTACACCAAGCGAAAGGCAACAATTTGAAAGCTAGTGTGCTTCTTCCTCTTCTCAGGAAGACAATGACATTCTGCAGACTATTTTGTTAAAAATACATTTGTAGGACAAACTGTTTCAGTATTAATATGGGATCCCCTTTTTCACACTTGACCTAAAACATCCTTCCTTCAAGGAGAAAATTACCCTTGGAAAGTTATATATTCAGAAGGGGAATATTTTTAATAAGCCATATTTGGAATAAATGTCATTTTCTACACATTTCAATTTCCATTGGTCTCACTCCTTTTTTCTTTTCCTCAGACTCAGTACAAAAGGGGAGGCTACTTGCTACATGTTCCAGGTATAAACACTTCATATGAGAAGTCAGAAAAAGAGAAGAATAAAAAGTAAATAAATCAGAGAAAAGCAAGTTGCGGAGGGTTAAAGGTAAAATGGGTGCCATATTGAATTTCAGTTCTAGTGAAGAGGAAACTTTTTGACTATACATACATTTAAGAAATTCTGTAAGGTCTCCATAGGTGTGGCATAATCAAGTAGTTTCTCAAGAACCATGAAGTATATCCAGTTAAGTAAAGGGATAAGAAAAGATTTGTCTTTATAAGATGACATTAGATCTATTGATTGAATACTTCTTCCTAGTGTAAAAACAGATGCTATTCTAAAAAAAATAAATTGAAATGTAGGTTCTTCTGTAGATCATTAAAAAATCATGTTTATATAAGAATGATAATGGCCACTCACATTTTCCTAATCATTTTCAAGCAAGAATATTTCTGCTATGCAGAATTTCACTTGAGAAAGGCAATTTGGATAGGGATGTAAATCTATCATGGTGTCACTGCTGTGACATCTGAAATCAGCAATATTGTCCAGAGGACAGTGCTAAATGACACCCCTTTTCTTCCCTGTTCCACCCGTTGCCATTTCCACTTTCAAAAGAGAAAAGATAGTACAAATCCACACAAAAGAGCTAACACAAATGACAGACAGACACATGAGTTTCTCTCATGTGCTAGGGAAGATTTAGAAAAATGGACTATAATTCTATGTAAAGCTAGAGACCAGAAAATAATATTGTTATTGATTTCAGAAACAAAAGTATTTTATACCCACACATTGCTATGCTTCCAAGAATGCCACAAAACCATCCTAAAATAAAGTCATTTTACCTCTTCTGTTTCCTTTGCCATGCTGAATTTTATAATTTACTTCTTTAACATTTCACCAAAAGTTTTTCCAATTTCTTACATGCAGTCGATGAATCAGCAAGACAAGACATAACACTGAAATGCAAAATTTTAAACATTCAGGAAATGGTATATCTAAATATTCAACAAAGGTAAATAAGGATGTTCTGTCTCAGTAATCATCACAGATATGCAGTACAATATAAAATTACAATAACATAACAGTATATATCAAGTAGAAGAACAATTTATTAAAAGGTTGACAATATAAAATATTATGAGGCTATGGATCAAGTAGGAACTTCACAAATTTCTGGTAGGATAGTAAATGGACTCAAGTAGTTTGCAAAACTGACACTGTGATTGTTCGTGCAAGTGGAACATAAGCACATATAACTATATCCTCAACTGAAGCATGTCTGAAAATATGTGTATTGGAGATGTAACAGCAGATTTCTTCACAACCCCATATGAAATATAGCCTAAATAGTCTACAAACGCAACATCTATAAATAAGTGTTATAGGAAGAACAATGGAATATTACACAGAAACCATAATGATATAATACTATGCACAGCAAAATATAAGAAAGTGACAACATGATACTGTGAGGAAAGCTAGTCCCAAAAGAATACATACTTTATCATTCCAAGCATATAAAGTCTAAAAAAGCAAAACTATTTCATGATGTGAGAAGTCAAGCTCATGGGTATTTTGGGGCAGGAAGGAATGAAATTGATCATAAGAGGCAATACAGGAGGCTTTGGGGTGCTTTCTCTGGTCTTCTTGATCTGGATTGCTTAATGTTCATAGGTGTGCTTACTCTGCAAAACTCATTTGAGTTGAGTGAGGTCCTGAGTATGATTCCCGGTACCCACACACAGAAATCTCATTGAGTTGAGCATTTTTATGTAATCATTTTCTAAGAATGTTATGTTTCCATTGATAAGTTTACTTAATAGAAAGTAGAGCATGAGAGACCATTTTGTCCAACATAACTTTTTAAAAAACTAGAAATTTCTAGATGATTTCTTTATATCCTTTTTTGCTATTCCCTTTAACATCCCTAATTTTCCTATGTATGGTTCAGGGCATCACCACTTCTCCCCTTGCAGTAGGCTATGTCCCTGCCAATCCTTCTGATACAGGGGAAAATGTAAACCCCAACAATCTAGACATCAAATATGCCAAGTTCATGTCCCCTGAAATCAAAGAATGAATTCCAAAGGACAAAGATTAAGAGTATGAAAGATTTGTTTTGGGAGTAGGAATAGCTCCTGAGATATAGGAGGAATCCTGGAAGTGTGTTGCCACTGAGGCCTTTGTGGGGGTAATTTGTACAGCAGGGTATCATGTAGGTACAATATGGGTCAAACTATAGTCAACCTACAGGGTTACAAGTATAGTTGCTTAGGTAATATTGATCCAATAGGGAGGCAGGTCATGTAGCAAGGGCACATGGAAAGAAAAAAGGGAGTTTGGGGAAGGGATGGGTCCAGATACTCTGGTCACCCACCTGGGTGAATAATGTTGTACAGACTTTACTGGGCCAGATGTTACCAATTATAGTATTATGTCAAATTATTGCTTATCCCTCAGGGAGGCATATAGGCCTGGTCATCTATTTTTTATCCTGAGGCCTTGTCCTCTTCAGATGTACCTCCAGCTACAGTTCTGAGGTCATTATTCTTTTTGCTTACTTCTTGAGAGCGGAGTCCCTCCCTCACTATATACTAATTTCTGTCTAACTTAGGTGCCTATAATACTTCTACCTCCTCCCTGTCACTTTCCAACTCATCATCATTCTTACTTTGCTTGATGAATGGCATTATTTCTAGTTTAAATCATGTATACAAAGTAGCACAAAAATGTGCATTCTAGGGAGTAGGAATAAACAGAAAACATATCAAACATATCATTTAAGACATAGACATAACTTTGAAGTCATGCTTTTATAACACGATTCTGAATCCCATCTCACTGTCAAAACTATTTAATACCCTAGACTTTGTTTTAAACATGCTTTTGTTTTTATTTATAGTTTTATAATATGGCAGAGTTATAGGCAAAGCATAAATACTAAATCAAAAAAACTTAAGCAATATTTTCTTTGATTTTATTTGCTTTGAAATTTATATTCATGGAACCATAATAACTTACTCTGTTAAGACCTGTTTATGTTTCACTGTAGTATTTTGGTATGTTATTGAGATTAATCCACACAGATGTCTCTACCTACCTTCCATTTTGCTCACTGCAGAATAATACTTATTGTATAAATACACTACAAATTATTTTTAAAATACTTGCTTAGTCTTTCTGTCATTACAGATAGTAATCTTAAGAGTATTCTTTTACGTGTTTCCTTTTTATGTACAAGAGATTATAGGGAATACATCAAGGATGGAGTCACTGGGTGATTGAAACTACACAGTTTCAAATCTACTAGGCAATAGAAAATTACTTTTTGAAATAATCAAAAGCAAATTACTTCCCATTTTCTCACATCTTTGCTTAGTAGTCTATTTCCAGTTATTCTATTTTGTGGGTAATTTTACCTCAACAATTTAATGTTTCATGATCATTTCATTTTGATTCCATCTCTTATGAAAGTACTGCTGATCTTGTCATGATGTCATTTGTTCACCTTTGTGTTGTTGTTATTTTCCTTATCCATTCCTGATAGTCTTTATGCATTTGGATTAAGATAGGATTTCCTTCAGCATATATCATTTCCCACATTGTCCTGTCTTTTCAGTCTCTTGGGTTTCTGAAGAAGTTTTATAATTTCTTATTGTCTTGGTTACTTTTTTCTCATTGCTGGGACAAAATACCTGACACACAAAATTAAGGAAGGAAAGGTTTATTTCGCTTACAGTTCATGGAGGTTTCAGTTCATACTTGGCAGATTATAAGGCAGAGTGGCTCATTGCAGAGAGCTGCAGCTCAGAGTGGCAGACAACAGCTAAGCAACCAGCATACACCAGGGAGGAACCGGGGAGGAATTGCCTCAAGCAGCTTCTTCCTCTCCCTTACATATGCAAACTATCCACCCCAGGGTGGGTGTAGCTCTCACACTCATCAAACTCTCAAAGCCTGCCCCATGGCCGCTTGAGGCTTTGGGGGGACACACAGATTCAAACCATAACACTTTTGTAAATTTATCAGTAGTTCTCTAACTGAGTTTTGCCTTTCCTTTTTATTTTAAAGAGAATAAAAATAAAAAACTATAAAGACTATACACAATTTCAAAACAAGATGATAGGAAATTAACAGTGGTAGTTATATTGCATATGGTTTTCTTCAAAGTAGTTGTTCAGATTGCCAGGTACAGGCATGCAAAATTGATCAAAAAATTAGGTATTAATTGTTCCTTTCCATAAATCAATAGAATTTAGTAGTACAATTATCTTAGCTATCTTATATAATGTACTAATTTCTATTGGTTTATGGAAAGGAAGAGTTAATATGTATATATATTATATATACAAGTTAGCTTGTATATATCTATTATATAAAATGTATATATGTATCATATATTAAGTATATAAATATATATTTTATATATAAATATATTTTATGTATATACATTTTATGTATATATATTTTGCCCTTACTTCTTTCTTTTCTTCTTTCCCCCATCCCAGGTATTCTTTCCTTTTGAGCAATTTCTTTCCCTTTGACAATAGCTATTGTACATTTTTGATTTTATTTACTCTTTCAAGTTCTTAAACTATGGAAGAAATATGATGTTTACACATGTGAATTTGATTTATTTCACTAATGAGTATGGTCTCTAGTTGCATCCATCTACCCGTAAAAGCTTCTAGTTTATTTGTCTGTATAGCTGAGTAATACTTCATTGAATAAAAACTACCACATCTTTTTTATCCATTCTTCAGTTGATGGGCATTTTAGTTGTTTCCAAGATTTAGCAATGATAATTGTCCTGCTATAAACATAGGTTCACATATATCACTGTGGTATTTTCAATTCTTCTGAGAAAACATCCAGAGGGTGAATAGCTAGGTCAAATGGGACCTCTAATCCTAGTTTTCAGTGGAATCTCCACACTGGTTTTCATAGTGGTTGTACCAGTCTGGGAAAAAGGGAATTTGGTTTTCATATCATGTTTAAGTAGTTTTTCCTTATCCAAAGATCAGAAGGATTTGTCTCTTCAAATTCCAAAGCATTGGTTTCCACATTAAGGTCTTGATCTATCTGGAATTCATCTTTGTGTATGGATGAAGTAGAGGTCTGTTTACTTCTATATTTTTCCCATATAAAAAACTATTAGTCCTTCTATTTACAATATCTGTTATATATCAATTTTTCTATTCAAATGTGGAATTATTTTTGGTTCACTTATCACTGAGCCAGGATCAAACTATTTCAAGACATTTCCTTTTTAGAAAAGACAACTTTCATACTCTGAAAAGTTAACACAGGAGGTTCTCAGTTCAAGCCAAGTCCGGGAAATTTAACAATTTAGTAAGACATGGTCAGAAAATTACAAAATGAAAAATATAAACAGGGCTGGGGCTGTAGCTTAATGGAAAAGCCTGGGGTTCAATTTGCAACCCCTTTTTCCAAAAACAAAATGTGACAAATAAAAACATTTTTATTCACTGAGTTAAACCATAATTACAATCAGTAAATTAGTGATTAAATATTTGTGCACTACAGTTAAATTCTGTGAAACTAATGCAATCAAATAAGGAAATAATTTCTTTTTAAGTGAAATTTATCAGAAAACTCTCACTGTACATAAAAAGAACTTATATCTTCTAATTTATAAATTCAGGCAAGTATGCTTTTAGAGTAACTTTAGAGCTTTTATTTATAAGATGCCTAATCTAGACTACTTTTGCTACATATGCATTATGTTTTTATTAAAATTGTATCTGTGTCAAGTTACATTTTCTTAATCCAAGACATAATTAAGAAGAAACATGAAAACGTACTAATGTTCAGCTCTTAATTAAGAGATTTATTCAGTAAAATGCTTTTACTTTTGGCTGTGACTCCAAGGAGAGATGTTACAAATATTACTTGCATTATTTTAAGAAAAAGACTGTTATTTCTATATTTGATTGATACTCAAGATTCTTCCATTCATATTTCCTAAATCCTCAGAAATTTGGGGTTTATGATTTGTTATTTCAGATTGTAATCTGAGAAGTTGTCACACTTAGATGCACTTTAGAATTTACTGACATTTCACAAATTTGAATCTCTGAGCATGGGCCCATGGTATCAGTAATCTAAAACTTTTCAAGTGATTCCAAGGTATACCCAGGGCTACAATGATACATCTCATTAGCCAAATGTCCCTGAAAATGGTAAGAGAATAGAAGATGTAAGATTAAAAATCATATAAATTTTTTCCACACATAATCTCATGGACATATAATCTTTATACTTGTCTCAGTCCTTTTATTTTTCAATGAACATATAGAGGATACTCAGCCATTAAATCTCAATTAGTATGTACTTAGTAAATATTACATGTGCCAATTACAATACATCATCTTATATTATCTTTTCTAAAAGACTATAAGCTTCTTGCGAGTAGGAAAGCAAGCTAACTCATATTTGTATGTCTGGAACCTATTAGAGGGACTTGGATTTAGTTGAAACTTAAAAAAGACATGTAAATTATGAGGTTAATATACATCTAATTGCAATAAGGGGATGGCATTATTAAGACTACCCACTCAAGGTCAAGGCCGAAATTCTTTCTATATTTCTTCAAGTGAATATGAACATTTTGGTCTCACTAACAGTGTCTCCATTTGAAATTATACTATAAAGCTACTGTCATAAAATCCACCTGGTACTGGCTAAAAAACAGGTCTGAGGATCAATGGAACAGACTGGAAGAAACAG
>NW_004955509.1:3229328-3315424 GCF_000276665.1 Chinchilla lanigera
TGTCTATATCTGTTTTCATGAGAAGCCACTTTGAAGATATCAATATGTAATACAACAACCATTGTTAATTCCCTACCACTTTGTTTGAAACTCTGTATTGTCTGTACTGTTCTTGCGATGTTGTAAAATATTGTATGTCTGTTAATGTTTTCCTCCTTTTATTTTTAAAATAAAAAAAAGAAATCTCTACACCTCATTCATGTATTTTTGTGAACAATATACATATATTTATGCATCTGAATGGCATTTGGAAAGAAAGTTTTCCCAGCACCATTTATTAAAGGGGCTATCTTTCTTCCAGTGAAGGTGCTTGGTACTTTGATTTAGGATAAGTGGGCTCAGTATGTTTGGAGTTGTTTCTGCATCTTGCAATCTGCTCCACTGATCGTTAAGTTTTTTTTGTTTTTTTGTTTTTTGTTTTTGTTTTTGTTTTTTGCCAGTACCATGCTCTTTTCATCATGATAGCATGGTAGTATACTTTCAGTTGGGGATTGTGACACTCCCAGCCTATGCCTTGTTGACCAGAATTGCTTTTGTTATTCTAGGTCGATTTTGTTTCCAAATGAATTGTAGGACTGTTTTCTGAAGTTTTGTGAGTTATTCTATTAGTGTATTTGTAAGGATGACATTAAATCTATATAACAGTTTTAGAAGTATGGTCTTTTGAATTATATTGGTTCTTCGCATCCAAGAACAATGGATATATTTACATTTTCTGATATTATCTTAGATTTCCTTTTTTAGAGTACTGTAGTTTTTAATGTAAATTTCTTTTACTTCCTTGGTTAGATTGATTCCTAAGTATTCCATTTTTTCTTGATGCTGTTGTGAAGTATTATTTCTGTAATTTCTCTCTCAGTGAGTTTATTTGGGTACAAAAATGCTATTGATTTTTGAGTGTTAACTTGGTATCCTGCAATGCTACTAAATTTGGTTATTAATTCTAGTAGTCTTTGGGCGGAGCTTTTGAGGCTTTCTATGTAGAGTATTCTGTTATCAGCAAAAAAATGACAATTTAACTTCTTCCTTTGGTATCTTAATTTGGTTTATTTCTTTCTCTTGTTTAATTGCTCTGGTTAACATTTTCACAACTATATTGAATAAAAATGATGATACTTGGCATACTTGTGTTGTTCCTAATTTAAGTGAAAATTTTTTGATTTGACCATTAGGTATGATATTGACTATTGATTTGCCAAAGATGGCTTTTATCAAATTCAGATAAAGACCATCTATTCCAATTTTCTGTAGGGTTTTTAACTTGTATGGTTGTTGGATTTTGTCAAATTTTTTCCGGCTCTATTGAGATGATCATGTGGTTTTTTTCCTTGGTTCTGCTAATATGCTGCATTATATTTATTAATTTGCACATGTCAAATCATCCCTGCATCCCTGGGATGAATTCTACTTGGTCATGCTGTATACTGTACTAAATGATTTGCAGTATTCTGTTTGCCAGTACCTTCCTGGAGATTTTTGCATCAGTGTTCATTTTGAAGATTGGCCTGTAGTTCTTCTTTTTGGTTGGACCCTTCTCTGGCTTTGTTATCAGTGTAATCCTTGATTCCAGGAATGAGTTTGAGAGTATTGTTTCCCTTTCAATTTCATTAAAGAGCTTGAGGAGTAGTAGCATTAGATCTTCCCTAAATTTCTCGTAGAATTCGGCATTGAATCCATCAGGACCTGGACTTTTTTTATTTGGTATGCTTTTAAGTATATCTTTAATTTCATTAACTGATGTTGGGATATTTAGAATTTTTATAACTTCTTGATTCATCTTTGGTAATTCATACATACCTAGGAATCTATCCATTTCTTCTGTTTTCTGTGGTATTAGAGTACAGGTTCTCAAAGTAGTTATTGATGATCTTCTGAATTTCAGGAGGATCCCTTGGGATTTCACATTTTTCATTCCTAGTTGCATGCTACTTGAGTCTTTTCTTTCCCTTTATGATACAACTGGCTATTAGCTTGTCTATTTTATTTAATCTTTGAGAGAACTGACTGATTCATTGATTGTTTATTTTCTTAGTCTAAATTGCATTGATTTTTGCTCTAATCTTTATAGTTTCTTCTCCCATATTCACTTTGGATTTACTGTACTCTTCTTTTATAGATGCTTGAGGTTCAACATCATGTTGTTTGTTTGAGATCACTTTTTTCTAATGTGGGACTTCACTTATATAAATTTACTTCATAGAAATGCTTTCATTGTGTCCTATAAATTCTGGTATGGTGTACTGGCCTTATAATTTAATTGTAGAGTCTATCTAATTTCTTCTTTAATTTCATCTGTGATCCATTGGTTGTTCAGGGGTGTTTTATTTAATTTCAAACTCTTTTTCTTTTTTATTGTTTCTATAGCAATTGATTTTCAATTTTATTGCCCTGTGATTTGATTATATGCATGGGATGATTTCAGTTCCTTCTTATTTACTTAAGCATGTTCAATGAGCTAGTACGTGGTCTGTTTTAGAGAATGTCCTATGTATGGATGAGGAGAATATGTATTCTGATTGGGGTGGAACACTATAGATATTTTCTAAATCCATTTGTTCAGTGATTTGGTAAAGCTCTGATATTTTTTTGTTGATGATTTCTTTGTCAAGTTGATCTATTTGTGACAGTGGGTTATTGAGGTCCCCTAATATAATTGTATTGATGCTTCTCTGACATTTCATGTTTTTTAATATTTGTTTCATATAGTTGGGCATGCTGGTGTTTATTCCATATGTATTTATGATTGTTACCTCTTCCTCTTGGATTGTTACCTTAACAATATGGAGTGAACTTCTTTGATTCTCTTCATCACTCCTGGTTTAAAATCCACTTTGTCTGCAAGTAGCATGGCTGTCCCTACTTTTTTCCTGTTGCATGGCATATTTTTTCTATTCTTTAACTTTTATTCTGCAAATTTATTTTTCAGTTAAATATATTTGTTGTATGCAGCATATTGCTGGATCTGGTTTCTTGATCCATTCTGCCAATCTGTTCCATTTGATTGGTGAATTGAGACCATTTTCATTGACAATTATAACTGATATGTATTGACTTATGCTTGTCATAATATATTCTTGTTCATTCTCTTTCTTTCCCATCTGTTCAATTTCTTTCTATGCTTGCTGTATTTTTTCTATTGGAGTTCATGTAATTATCGCTTTTGCTGTCTTTTTCTATAATATACTTTGGAACATGTTGGAGTGCTGGTATGGTGGTCATGAATTTCTTCGGGTGTTCTTTGTATAGATGTTTCTTATTTCTCCATTGTTTTAAAAGATAGTTTTGTGGGGCACATCAATCTGATTTAGAGGTTTTCATTTTTAGGGATTGAAATACTTCTCTCTAAGCTCTCCTTAACTTAGCGGTTTGTGTGGTGAAGTCTGTTATGATTTTGATTGGCTTTCCTATATAAGTTATTTATTTCTTTTTTTTTTAACAGCTTTCAATATTCTGTCCTTGTCTTGAATTTCTGAAATCTTTACTGTTATATGCCTTGGTATAGATTTTTTCTATAATGGCTAGTTGGAGTTTTGTATGCTTCACTTACTGTATGTCAAATTTCTTTTCCATACTTGAGAAGTTTTCTGACACCACTTCTGTGAACAGTTTTTTATGTGTATTGCATTTTCTCCTGAGTTTTTCATTGATTCTAGACAATCTTATGTTATTCCTTTTTGTATCATCTAGCAGCTGTTGGACGATTTTTATTTGTCCTGTGCTATTTTTAAGAAGTATTTATTTTGATGATTGCCAATCACAAAGCTGTCTTCTAGATTTGATATTCTCTCCTCCCACTGGTTGATTCTGTTGTGTAAACTTTCAGTACAATTTTTAATCCCTTAAAAATAAGTTTGAATCTGTTACATGGATTCCATTTCTTTGCTATGTTGGGCATTCATAGTTTCCATCATTTTCCTAAACTCCTCTACTTTTTAAAATCTGTATCTACTCTTGAGTCACTAAGCACATCTTTCATTAAGGTCACTATCTCTGTAGTTATTTGAGAAATTATTTCTGATTGATAATTTTCTAAAGCCATATTCATTTCCTTTGTTACTTTTATTGTTACTATTTCAGAGAGTTAAGATAGGTGGCTTTTAATTTGTTCCACCTCACTGCTCCCTGGGTTTGTCTTGGGCAAGCTGGAAGTCTAAGGTTACATTTTGCTTTGGTGTCTTCTGATGTTCTAATTTTTAAAATTTGTTTTCTGTGTTGATGCTTATAAATTGCTTGTTGTAGGTAGCTTTTCCACTAGTATCAAGTACTCCTTAGGAAATGAGTAGTTTTCAAATATATCTTCTACGTGTAGCTGGATTTTGGCTTTTAAGTGCATAGTAAGATGTTACCTCTTCAATTTATTAGGGGGTGAAAAGTTGCTGCCTATCTGGCTTAGCCCCTGATTTTTGGATACCAGACTATACTATTACTTATGACTTTCAGACATTCTCAGTCAGGGCACACATGAAATAATAGCTGATTAAAACAACTATGTCATCTTGGCTACTGTAGTACAATCAGTAATAACAATAGGGTGTAACACAACCTAGGAAAGGACCAACTGTGGTAACTACTAATTTGCCACCTTTAATCATATGAATAAGATTTATAGTTATATAGCAAAATCTAAAAGAAACCATAAATTTATATACAGTAAGTATCACCTCAATTGAACAGTTTTATGCTCTGGGCAGAAAGAAGATATTAGACAAATAATAGACAAATAGAAGGGAAAGAAATCATAAGCAGCATTGAAGAATGAAGGAAGTTTATCTAAGCTATTGGAGACTGGTAAAAAAGACAGGAGTGAAACAGTGAAGGAAGAAACCAAAACAAGAACTAAATGAAACACAAAAACTAAAAACAATGTTCACACTCATGATAAAATAAGAACATTCCATCAAAAATGTACAAAGCGGGGGCTGGGGATTTAGCTCAGCGGCAAAGCGCCTGCCTGGCAAGCGCAAGGTCATGAGTTTGGTTCCCGGTACCAGAGAAAAACCAAAAAAAAAAAAAAAAAAAAAATGTACAAAGCAATAACAAAACCCCAAAACAAATAAACAAATAAAGGAAGGATTTCTCTGTGATTTCAAGTCTATGTTTATCTTGTAGGGTCTATAGTTGTGTGGTAGTGCTTATTTCAGTGTATCTCTCTGTTGTCACTGATAGACAAAGGAGGCAAAAAGAGCACAGATAAGTATTGTATAAACCTAACAAATCTGCACTTCCAATAGGGCGGGTTGTCAACTCAACCCTTCAGAAGTTCAGGCTGATCGTGATCTCTGGCTATGGGCCTGTGACCGAAGGTGTTCAGCCCACAACGCTATGGGTGTTTCTTGCAGGCTTGATTTCAGCTCCCTAACTCTGGGCATCTCTCAGGGCTGTGCCTCACCCAGACACAGGTAGCCTTTAGATGGTGCAACTCATTGGTGCTCTGAGTCTTGGGTTTATCTGGCTTCTCCCCAAAGTGGCATCCTCTCAATCAAACTTTCTTGGGGATGTTTGGAATGGAATCACTCACCAGCTGCTACAGCCCACCACATCCACTGCTCCACTCCACTGGTGCATTTCTTTGTGAAGTCTTCCAGAGTCCCCCATCATCATAATACTTCTGTAGATTTAAGTATGCTCTCTCAAGCCATGAACCTGGAGTCAGGGAGAAAATACAGTTTGCCCTCTTCCTCTTCTTTTTGGAGATCCATCACCTTGCTCTCCCTGTGGGCTCTAATTTTTCCTTGAGAACTTTTCCAGGTCTTAGGGATCTACCTTCTTCCTTTTTCTCTTTTCCAAGTTGCCATACTCCAGTGACTGGTCTCCCAATCTTAAAGAGGGTAATTTGATGCTGCTCACTGCTTCACCATCTTCCCAGAAGTCCCCTGTTTAGGTTTCAAAACTTTTGCAGTGAAATTCAAAATCGGGAAGTGTGATGCCTATAATTCTCTGCTTCTTTCTTAAGGCATGTGTATTAACATTCTTTTGTGGTTCCATATGAATTTTAAGATTGCTTTTTTCTAATTCTGTGAAAAACTGTCATTAGGATTTTGATAGATACTGTTGAATCTATAGTTTGCTTGGTTACTGTATGGATATTTTAGCCATATAAATCTTTCCAAGTGATGAATGCAACAGATTCCTCCACTTATTTGTGTCTTCTTCAATTTCCTATCAATGTATTAAAGTTTTCAGTGTTCCTAATTATTCGATTTTTTTATTTTTTATTTTTTACTTTTTATTTTTTTTGCGGTACCGGGGATTGAAATCACGACTTTGCACTTGCTAAGCAGGCACTTATGCCACTGAGCTATATCCCCAACCCCTATTCTATTCAATTTGATGATGTTGTAAATGAGATTTTTTCTTAATTTGTTTTTGGATCATTTGTTGTGAATATAAAGAAATACTACTAATGTTTGTATGTCAATTTTGTGTAAACATTAATGAAATCATTTACTTTAATATTCTTATAGAAGTCTTTTAGGCTTTCTACAAAGAAGAACTTGGCCAAGTCTAAAGAAAACAGGAACATTTTACTTTTATCTTTCAAAGTTTGATACCTTTATGTCTTTTTATCTAACTCTTCTGGCTAATACTTCAGCACTGTGTTGAATAGAAGTGGAAATGGTATCTTTGTGTTATAATGAGCCTTAGAAGAAAATCTTTCATTTTTCCCCCATGGAATGCTAAAATGTTGCTTTTGGACTTTTCATAAATGACCTTTACTATAGTCCCATAAGGTGCAATTATACATAACTTATTTAGAGTTTTTACCATGAAAGTATGAACATTGTCAAATGCTTGTCCTGCATCTACTGAGATGATTATTTTTTTTAAAATTTTCATTCTGTAAATGTGGTAAGTAGATTTGCAGTTGTTGAATCATCTTTATATTCCAGGGATATATCCCACCAGTCATGTTATACATTGCTTTGCATTTGTGGTTGAGTTTGTTTACTGGTATTATGTTGAGAGGTCGTACAGCTGTTTATTATAGACACTGGCCTGCAGTATTCATATAGTGTCCTTGGCTTTTGTATCAGAGTGATGCTGGCCTTATAAAAATTACTTTGAGTTTGAAAATATTCCTTCTTCTATTTTGGGGGACCGTTTTCAAGACATTGGCATTGACTTCTCTTTGAATATGTGAAAAAGTAAAGATTTTTTGTGAAAGCCTCCTCCCAATTTATCTCTTTCTACGTTCTATTCAAAACTTTCTTAACAATCTAAGCCATTACTCCCTGTTAGAAATCTTCCCTAATTCCAGGAAATAATCTTCCCTAATTCCAGGGTCTTTTCTGCCCCAGGAACTACTTTTAAAACGTTAACCTCTATAAAATTGGGAATTAAGCTTAACCTAATTGTTCTATGTTGTTCTTATTGTTGATTTGGATTTAAAACAAATATCTGTAAATGGTGTTTTGTGTCTTAATGAAGGGTTATGAGCTTGAATTGCATGGATTTTGTTGTATGCCCCTTTTAGCTGTATGGAATGTTGAACCCAAGCAATTAGCCAACATTTCTTCATACAAGTAAATTTATTTATAAGTTATCCCTAAATCAGTGGTTCTAAAACTTCAGACTGCGTCAAGAATACATAGAGTATTAAAAGATTAAACATGAATTTTTTGGCCCCATGTTGGAATTTCTGATTTACTAGATCTCAGGAAGGAATGGAGCGTTTGCATGTCTTAAAAATTCCCTGGGTGATACAGTGCTGCTAAGCCTAGTACTATACTACTGTTTTACTGTTTTTGTATCTTCAGAGTAGTTGCTATAATATAGTACCTACCATTGGTGACTAGTTTCTACATCAATATCCGCTATATGGAGGTTGATACAGGCTATTACTCATTCAAAACTAATATAGAGTGTACTAGCCATTGAGCTGTGGTCCATAGCTGTTTTAAATCTACTTGATTCTGTTCATTCTAACCTTTAGTTGCTAAAGATAAGTATTATAAATCACAAACACCCAGCTATCATAACAACCTCCTACATACCATTTTATCTTGCAATAGTCTGTTACATCCTCTTGTGCTTAAGATTTTATAACTTAGTTGGAATTCTTTTCCTTCCTTTTATTTCCTGAAAAGGTTCACAATCACCTTATCTATTGATACTGGGCTTTTGGAAGGACATCTGCAAATGCTCTGTTTTGTGGAAGAAGGTCATGTTTACAGGTTCACTTTTCCATTTCTCTGAGTACATAAATTTGGAGCTGGTGAACTTGGAGGAGACTAGAGAAAACATTTTAATATAGAAATGTGATCTTTATAGACTTTAATGAGAAATCACTCTTGTGAAAAAAAATCTTGTCTAATTCTATGATTCTATCCTGGATCATAGGTTCAATAACTCTTCTAAAAACCTTAAAATTGTGCTGCTCTCTGGACTTCCTATACTTTTACTTCTTTTATTACTGCATTGGCAATGTTGGGTCCATCAAATTTGGTACTGATTTAAATGATACACTGGATCTCGAATCTGAAATATAGTGGGATCTAGGGAAAAAGGAACAGAACAGAATGGTTTTAAACATGAACTGAGCATGAGAGATGGACATGATAGTAAAAAGAAATTCCTTATTATCAAACTAAAGGCAAAATTCTCACAAAATTCTGGGTGGAACTGGGTGTTTATTTGTATGGCACATTTTACCTAAACTTTTTGGTTACATTGTGTGGTTAGGTGTCTATCCTAGGGATGGTAACAGAATTGAGATGAAGAAGGTCGGGTAATATTTTTTTCTAAAATATTATTTCCTTTGTCTTTATTCACAGATGACATGATACTCTACATAGAAGACCCCAAAAACTCCACCAAAAGACTCCTAGAATTAATCAACAAATACAGTAGCATAGCTGAATACAAAGTCAGCACTCAAAAATCAATAGCATTCCTATACACAAACAACAAACATACTGAGAGAGAAATAAGGGAAATCATATCTTTCACAATAGACTCCAAAAAAATGGAATATTTAAGAATTAATCTAACAAAAGAACTAAAAGATCTAAACAGTGAAAATTACAGTACTCTGAAAAAAGAGATTGAAGAGGATTTCAAAAATGGAAAGATATTCCTTGCTCATGGATAGAAAGAACCAACATTTTGAAAATTGACATACTCCCAAAATTGTTACATAGATTCAATGCAATTCCAATGAAAATACCATTAGTATACCTCACAGACCAAGAAAAAATATTCCTAAAATTCATCTGGAACCAGTAGAGACCCGGAATAGCAAAAGTAACCCTGAGAAAAAAGGCAAGGCAGGAGGTATCACAATCCCTGATTTGAAATTATACTACAAAGCTACTGTGATAAAATCAGCATAGTATTGGCCAAGAAACATACCTGAAGATCAATGGAACAGACTAGAAGATGCAGACACAACCACAAAGACACTCAGAAACCTTATCTTTGACAAAGGTCCCCAACATATTCACTGGAACAAAGATAACCTCTTTAATAAATGGTGCTGGAAAAACTGGTTTTCCACATGCCGAAGATTGAAACCAGACCCAAGCCTATCACCATGCACCAAAACAAAGTCAAAATGGCTTAAAGATCTAAATATTGAAGCAGAAACTCTAGATCTATTGGAAGAGAAAGTAGGTGGAAGTCTTGAAGACATAGAGGTAGGTAGAGAGTTCATGAACAAAAGCCAAACTGAATGGGAAATACTTCAAAGAATCAACAAATGGGATCTCATCTTGTTAAAAAGATTTGTACATCAAAAGAAATCACCAACAGGGTGAAAAGAAAACCCACGAATTGGGAAAAAATTTTAGCCAACTGCCCCTCAGTCAAAGGACTTCTGTCTAGAACATATAAGGAATTAAAAAGTCAGGCCCCCCAAATTCAAAGACCAATCAAAAAATGGGCATCTGAGATGAATACATACTTCTCAGATGAAGAAATACAAATGGCAAATAAATACATGAAAAAATGTTCAACATCATTAGTCATTTGAGAAATGCAAATTAAAACAACACTGAGATTCCATGCTACCCCAGAAAGAATGGCTATCATCAAGAAATGAACCCATAACAAATGCTAAAGGGGCTGTGGGGAGAAAAGAACTCTTTTCCACTGCTGGTGAGAGTGTAGACTGGTGAATCTACTGTGGAAATCATTATTCCTCAGAGATCAAAATTCCTCAGTAAACTGGGATTAGAAGTCCTATTCAACCCAGCTATTCCTCTCCTGGGTACTTTTCTAGAAGTACTGAAAACATCATATCATAGTGATATATGTGCACCCATGTTTATAGCAGTGCAGTTTGTATAGCTAAATCTTGGAAACAACACAAATGTCATCATCTGAGGAATGGATTAAAAGATGTTGTATTTTTATCCAATGGAGTATTACTCAGCTATAAAGAAAGATAAAGCAGAGGCTTTTATAGGTCAATGGATGCCACTAGAGACCATACACATAAGTGAAATAAATCAGATTCACATGTGTAGGCACTGTATTTCCTCCCTATTATAAGAACCTGAAAGAGTAAATAAAGTCAGAAAGGTACAATAGATATTGTGAAAGGGAAAAGAAACTGCTCAAATAGGAAGGAGAAACTGGGATAAAGGAGGGGAGAGGAAAAAGAAAGAAAGAAGAGGGGAAATATGCATATGTATACATAGGATAGCTAGGATAATTGCACTGCTAATATTTGTTGGCTTATTGAAAGGAACTGGTAATGTGTAATTGTTTGATCAATCTTGCCTGCCTATATCTGGTTATATGTGCAACCGTTTTGAAGATGAGATTATGTAATATAATAGCCATTGTTAATATCCTATCACCATGTTTTGAAATTCTGTATCATTTTTAATGTTCTCTATGTTGTTTTATTGATGTATTTGTTTTTGTCTAACTCTATAGTACTATGCAGGGATTCTGTTTCTGTTTCCAATTTTCCCCTTAGTGATTGGATTTCTCTGCAGTCACCCAAGATGAACAAATTCTATCTTTTTTTTTTTTTTTTTTTTTTACCAGGAATCTAACTCAGGACCTTGCACTTGCCAGTCAGGCACTTGTGCCATTGAGCTATATCCCTGGCCCCAAGATGGACAGACTTTTCAGGAAAGCAAAATGCAAGGCTCCACTGCCCAGCCTGACTGACTGCATTGGCATGATGAACAGCAAGGCAAGGCAGAATCTATTGATAAGATCACCTGACTGAATGCTGAGCTAGTGAAATACAATGATCAAATAGAAAAGATCAGAAACAGTCCTGGAAGAGTATGGCCCAGCAGAAAGCCTTGGAACTTTCAAAACAAATGCAGATGTACAAGCAGCAGCAGGACAAACTTGCCCAAGAGTCCTTTAATGTGGACCAAGACAATTATACCATCCAGTCACTGATGGACAACAAGACCACGGTGGATACTATGAAACAGGAAGTAAATTAAGTGAAAAAGGCATATAAGGAAGTGAAAATAGACCAGACTGAGGGTTTATAAGAGCAAATAGAGGATATGATGAAAGATGCAAATGAAATTCAAGAAGCACTGAGTCATAGTTATGGCACCCCAAAATTAGATGAGGATGAACTAGAAGCAGAGTTGGATGCACTGGGTAATGAGTTTCTGGCTGGCAAAGATAGTTCTCACTTGGACAAAGCAGCATCTGAACCTACAATATCAGAAAGTGTTTCCACTGACACTAAAAACAAGGATGGAGAACCGGTGGATGAAATTTATTGCCACAGATCCCTGCTTCATAGACTTACATCATTCAAGTATATCATGAAAAATAAACACATATTCTGGGACCAGGAATATTTCCAAATTTCCAACAGATTTTGGTTTCTTCCCTTTCTTTGAAGGAAAGGTTAATTATACTGCTCTTTTTCTTTCCATTATGAATTTCATTCTTTTTCTCTTATGAAAGACTAACTTAAAAGAATCTTTGGCTTTGTATGACTTGTTTTCATTTGTTAACTCAAATAAAATCAAGGGGACAACAAAAATACATAGTACTTTATTAGAGGAAAAATATGGACGCCAGGAAAAGAAAAGGAAATAGTTTTTGTTTGTTCATTTTGCAAAAAATATTTAGTCATGTTGAAACCATGAAAAAAATCAAAAGTGTTACCAAGTGAGAGTAGATCATTATGTATTATTTGAAATGAGACAACTTTAAACCTATAGGACAGTGATGGTAAATCTGCAACACATGTGCTGCATTGGGTTCTTGGCATCATTGAATGCTCTAAAAGGTTCCCTATCAGTAACGGAGAATATGTCATAAAATGAGTGTGGTGGTACACACCTATAATTCCAGTATTCTAGGAGGCTGTGGTAAGAGAATCTCAAATTTGAGCACAGCCTAGGAAACTTGGCAACTTAGTGAGACCCTGTCTAAAAATAAATTTTTGAAAAAGCCTGGGGATGTAGCTCAATGGGAATGCCTTGGATTCAATCTCCACCACAAGGGTGGAGCAGGAAGACAATGTATTGTTAGATTCAGTGTATCAAAATACTTCCCAAAAGAGTATTTGACATGGTACATTTTGAAATAGAAATGAATGACAGATTAAACATATCATAAAGTTGTTTGTGGCTATTGGTTAATATTTTAATGCTTAAAATTTACACAGTTTTAATAACAAAATTGATAACTATAACTGGTTAGAACTAAAATGTCCCTCAAAAGTTTCAGGTGTTCAGAGGTGGGGCTTTGGAAGATGATCTGATCAAGGGACACTATGCTCATCAGTGTATTCATCCACTGATGATTTCATGGCTGAATGTACACTTAAGAGGTAGGACCTGGTTAAAGGAAGCGGACCTTGGGACATAAATTAGAAGGGTGTAGTCTTACCCCCAGGTCCTCCCTTCTCTTTCTACTTCCTAGCTGCCAGATGTTGAGCAGCTTTCCTCAGCCATGCACTCTCCTCATACGGTACCTGTGTTAGAGGCAGTCACATATTGACTGATCCTTCTGAAACAGTGAGCCAAACAAACCTCTGCTCCTCTCCCTTGCAGATGTTGGATATTTTGTCCCAGTATGGGAAAATGATCAATACAGTAACATTTAGGCAAGACAAGGAAATATACATGCCCAGAGAACTTGAATATTGATTAATAATCTCATGTATTTAATGAATAAATCTGGAATAAAACATCTGAAGACAATATAATTCTAGTTTTTCAATGTAGATATTTAAGTCCACCTTCATCAATTTTTAATCCCTTAACACTCTGTATTTCTGAGAAATCCATTATTGTTTTAGATCAATGCCCTATACTTTGGATTTCTGCATAGCTGGAAAACACAGTGATATTTAGGATTGTGTTTTTCCCTATATGGAAAGCAAAACCATCCAGAAATCTCCATGTATGTTTTAGTATTTTTCAGTAATATATTACATTTAAGTAGTAATTAAGCCTGAAGCCAGGAAAGGAGTGATTATTCAAAACTAGCTTTAGTGCTCACTCATTTAAAAATTTAGTCAATTAATTGGCAAAGTAACTGAATCTTGTTGAATTACAAACTCCCTGCCAATTAAGAATGAATGATCTGTATAATATATTGTAGCTATAGCAACAAAAATTTCACGAGACAATCAAGATAAATAAAAATATGTTTTCAAAGAGAAGAAATTTTCTGCCAAGTATAAAGTTACAATAATACATATGTTATGTTAATAGTATTAACACACCACTTTAATATACAAAAAGGAAAAAAATCATTGAGTGCTATTGTAGGTAAATGTTATTTGTGTAAGATTTTTACTATGAGAGTTAGAAAATTTTATTAATGCTCAATATGAATATATTTTGATACCTTTATAAACACTATTTCAAGAAAATCGAGTACTTGCATGTTGCTTTATGGAATTGTTCAGGCTTATACTTAATTATTCAGGAAATAATTTTTAAATGCCCTCCTCCCTTGCTGAATCAAAAATTCTATAAATGGAAGAGTCTCTCATTTTGTTCATGGCATTGTTCCAAGTGACTGGGACAATTTAAGGCCACAGTAAGTGATTTGTTCAATGAGTGAGTTACCATACATCCCCTTCAATACGATTTTAACTATGATCATGATTTGATGCCTTTTATTTACTGTTATTTAAACACAAATATATTAATCTACATATCAGTTTTTCCAAAATGTGGACTTCTGATCTATGTTTTTAAATCTACGAACGACAGAAAAAAAAGCAAGATTTAATTTGTGGCAAAGAAGAATGCCTCTCTATCTGATAAAAAATCTTGAACTTCAAATATCTGCCTTCCTGATGGCTCATATTCCATCATTTTACGATTTCTCCCTGTTTGTCTGCATTCCTTTTCCCCATGGTCTTGTTTATTTTAGAATGAAAATTCTCTAGAGAGAGGATATTCAAAGTCTATAATATATTAATGTAAATTAGTTTTGCCATTTCACTTTTTTAATTGGGTTTTTCTGCCAAAAATTCTAGAGTGACATGATCTTTGAGGAATTTTTAAACGTCCTGCTAAGTACAATAAAAATATATACAATATACAGAAGATGGAAGGTTCCAATATACTTGAGGGTAGAGTCATGAAAAGTTTCATGTACTTCATATTTGGCTGACAATTCTCTAACTTAATGTGTTCAGTAACATTTTCAAATGCTCAGTTGTCTCTTATTTATCCTGGAGGCAATTGACTAGAGTTGTTCATAGTTTGACCTTTCTGCAACAACTTTTAGTAAAAATTACATTGATATGCAACAAAAGTGTTCAACTCACAAACATGCAGCTGAAAGAATTAGTGCAGTGGACCAATTCACATAACTAGTGCTCAAAACACTCTCAGTACCCTACAAAAGCTCCCCTTGAGCCTCCTGCCAATCACTGACTTTATACCATATAGAAGGTTTCTGACACAAGTTTAGTCAGCAGCTCTTGATAAAATGTGTAGGTATTAATCATCAACGTTTTTCAGATTTTCAGCTCCCTGAGAAACTAAATTCAACCACATTTGACATCCTCTGACATATGTATAAGGTTAAAAAAATCAAACCTATAAAAATCATTTTGAAATCCAATGACAAATAGTTCAATTTTTGCATTTTATGTTTGATATCATTTTGCAAAATCCTATCCATGAATTATCAGATCTGTTATAATTTTTGCCTTGATAACTGGGGAAATCAGCACCGAAAACTTCTGCTACAAATAATTATTTTCAAAAGGGCAAGTTTTAGTCAAATCCTAGGTTCCCCAGAGTTCAAGAAAAAAGACATTCAAATTCTCAACACAGTACATATATAGGATAAGATCTGCAAGGCTCCACATTTATCATTCCATCCCAGTGAACCCAATTTACAAAAGAGAAAGTAAAGATCCAGAAAAGTGAAGCGTTTCATCACAGTGTTAGGTTAGACCTCCCCCAGGACTCAAGTCCTCCAAATCTAGTGCATGACTCTGTAAAATATAGGTAGAACTGCTTCTATAAAGTGAGTTGGCCTAGATTTAAAGTTCCAGCTTTAGCACTGACTGGTAAGGTAGGTTCAGGCAAATTTCTAAGATCTCTAACCCTTGGATTATTCTGCTTCATAGCGAGTTATTACGATAATAGAATGAGATAAAACAGGTAAAGTACTTAGTATAGTCCTTGGAACACAGGCATGACTTAGGACAAGAGAGCTTTTGCTGATGCTATAGTTGTTGATACAGAGAAAGAAAGCCAGACGTGACTTCACCTTGTAAATAAATTCTTATAAATATAAGACATCAGGAATATTAAGAGACTCTAAGGGATATCAGAATGCATGTAGAACTTATTGTTTAGCATTTTTTTTCTGACACACTGCAGGTTTCCCTAAAATCCATGTTCAAGACCTATGTTGGAAAGAAAGAAAAGATGAATATGGTCCATAGGCACTGGCCCTTAGCCTTACTTGTAGCATTATTTCAGCCCTCTTAAGTATCTTCTCATCGTGGATATGTGGGGAGAAAAGAACATTCACTGACCAACAGGTAATCAGCCATGACTGTCAAGAAACTCGTAAAGGCACCTCTGGGAGGTACAACAAAAATTGGTTATAAATGGATTGTATAGAGTACAGCTGATTACCAGGAAGAGAGAATACTTCTCACCTGACACTTCACACATGAAGAGTCATGAATCTATTTCCCTTGATGTGGATATTAGCACAATGTATCTGAAGAGGAACTGATTTTAAGAGGAACTGATTTTTATCTCTAGGCACATTCCATCATTTGAACATTTTGTTCATGTAGTCATTTTTTACAAATGTTCCATTGTTAAATCATATTTCCCATATTTTTCCTTTGTATTTATCCCACTAGAATTTATCTTGATTAGATCTTATTCTTTCAAGCTAGCAAGATTGTTTTAGACAGCAGTTTGACATCCAGTGTTCCAGTGTTAGCTACTTGTCTCAGGTTTTTAACGTCTCAGAAGTAAACGTCATGTCGCTTAAACCTGTGTCTGGGTATTTTGCACTTAACAGACTGGAAGAAGAGGTAGCAATAGTATGCAACATATCAATGTGCTTCCTTCACACAAGTACTGATATGATCCATTAGTATCCCATGCACTTAGGATATACTCATTCAGATACCTATAAACCAATGTAAGTATACATTATCCAGTTCTTTTAGTGTCCTCTTGGGTACCAAATATAAGTGATACAATATCACCTTTCCCTTACAGAAATAACAGGAATAAGCCCATGAGTTTCTTCAAATATAAACATGTCAATAACATATCAAATATTTGCTATTATGCAATGGTGTTAGAGCTACATCAGGTCTGATTCCTTTGTCAAAAACTCTCTTATGAAGTCTCAATCTTTTTCAACTCAGAAAAAGAGAAAACATTTCAGAATGCACTAAATTTTTTCTGACTTTATTTTTATTGAAATTCAAATATATATTCCCTGGAATACATGTAATTTTTAATGTATTACTACTTAGGTTCATATACTAGAAATAATTTTATAATTCATGCACTGTAGTTGTCAAAAAATCCACTAGACTAATCCATGGAGTAGACATCAAGTAAATAGCATTAGATCCTATTACACAGTTCTCAAAGGAAGTATTTAAATGCCTCAACATCATTCTGATTCAGTAAATAAATGAGAGTCCTAGAAATCTAAGAACCTCTCTGCTCACATGAAAGCTTGCTTGTTCAACAATCTCTCTGGGAGTTTCAAGACACCCATTTGCCACTGTTCTACATTTTCTGGGCTTTCTGAAGCACACGCTTCAGAAAGAAAAACCAATCTGCACATCCAGGTGCGGAACAATACTGGAGCATACTTCAGGAAGAGGAACAGAAAATGGCCACTGGGTATGGATGTGTTTTTCTGTGGATGAGTGTAAAAATTACATCGCAGCCAATTTCCAGTCATTAACCAAAGCCACAGTTCCTACAAGGAATAAAATCCAATTGAGATATACCCATGGATTTGGATGAAATTGAATATTATCTAAATCCTAGGATAACTTGTTACTTGAATGCTGTTACTATTGCTTTAAGTTATGTATGCATGCCAATTATTTATTTCTTTTGTTGCTCAGCTTCAAATATGGCCTTGTGTATGTATTCAATGATGTTATACCTGAAACTCTGAACATTGTATTTCTCACACTCCTTTGAGAGTTGGCAACTCATCAGCTTCCATCAGTAGAAGGTACTATAGACAAATTGGAAAGCAAGTGAAAAGAGAGGGGGCTGCATTTTGTTTCAAGCTTCAGCATCACCAATTTCTTACAATTTAATTTTCTTTTGAAATTCCAACAACCAACCACATTATGCCTACTCAAAGTTGCCAACAGTACCCAGGTATTTCTATGTCCTCAGAGGTCTGAGCTCCAGGTATGTAGAGCCCCTACTCTGAGAGCAAAAGGTAGCAGAAGCAACAAGTGACTTCACTCTGAGCACCAAATCAGCCATTGCCTCTTCTAATTTCTTTTTTTTTTTTTTTTTTGGTTTTTCTCCGGTACCAGGAACCGAACTCACGACCTTGTGCTTGCCAGGCAAGCGCTTTGCCGCTGAGCTAAATCCCCAGCCCCTGAGCTAAATCCCCAGCCCCGCCTCTTCTAATTTCTGAGGGCTGCCTTACCCCAGTTTCTTCCCTTTTATGGTCTCAGATTTAGAGATGGTCAAAACTTTTTGCAGTTAACTTGAGATGACTATCCAGTGTCTTCTTCACTTTCTCACTGAAGGGACAAAGTACCAGATTCTCAAAACATCAAGGAAGTGAGGTTGATTTTGGCTGATGCTTTTAGGCCATAGGTAGCCAGCTCCAACACAGGAAGGCATGGTGGAAGGAAATAGTGAATAAAGCTCTTCATGGCCACCAGGAAGCAGACAGTGAAGGAAAGAGCCAGGAAGGGAGATACATCCTTTCAGCTCACACTCTCAGTGACTCAACTCTTACAGGCAGGTCCCACCTTCTCACAGAAAGTCAGCTATAACACCTTCATAATCCAATTACTTTCCAAACACGTGAGTTTTGGGGGCCATTTTAGATCATTACTGTAACATTCAGTTAAAGTTCACTAAAGGAGCAGATTTAATATAAAAATATATGTAGGATTATACAAAGGATTTACTAGGTAAGCGCATAGGATCAGAAGTGGAAGACTCCCAACAGCCACCTGCAGGATCAGAGGTGGAAGAATGCCAAGTGGTTGTCTGCACAGTAGAGGGCCAGAGGAAGGTCAAAGGTCTGGACTTCATTGTAGAATCTGGTGTGTCTGTATAGGAAAGCTGAAGGGTCTGCACTGGAAGAATGAAGCATCTCTAGCAGAAGACTGAAAGAACTTGTGGCAAGTGTCCGAAATCAGTGGTGAAGAGACGAGCTCCTCTGAAGGAAAAAGGGGAGACTTTTTTGTTCTTTCTGTTTTTATTCCATCCAGGTTACAAGCCTATTGGTTGATACCACCCACATCTGGTGGTGGGTGGCCCCTTTACAGTTTGTGGCCTACATGTCAATCATCCAGACACACCCAGAGCTTTATGAATTTGCAAGGCTCAAGTCAAGTTGACATATCGTAATTAAAAATCACACATGGTATTTTCTTTTTGCCATCTATATTTTCAATTCTGTATATTAAATCCCAGCTGATGAGCTCCTAGTGTGGTTTCTGTTTAACTAATTGGATCTTGATACACTAAAAGGAACATATTTCTATCTCTGAAAAGTTCCTCTGAAAACATATTTGAACTTTCTCTTCTTGGCAATATTAAACATAAGTCAAGTAGATTTTGTGCATGTTTGCTTGTAGGAAAAGATGGGGCGCTGAGCATCTCAAAGTCACCAAATTATTAAAATGCCTGTTTAAGACAAAAACAAAGCATACATACTTGTTCAGTAATTATGAATACTTGATGCATGGAAAGGAATTTTTGAAGAAGACACTAATAAAATTTGTTCGAGTTTATTATTCAAATATTTTGCCAGTGAAAAATATTTGTTGGATACCCATAATGAGTAATGAGCCTCATATTGACAGTCTGGGTCTACGCAAGCAGTTAGAAGATGAGACTGATGCAGACTGATATTTGCCGTCTATACGGCAGTCAAGTATTTTCAAAATATGTTTCCTTAGTTTATCTTTATTGACTTCTAGGAGGTAAATGTGATTGCCATTGTATAGAAGAGAAATATTAAGATAAAGAGGATAAATCACTAGCAAAGGTGACATAGCTCATGTGGGACAAAGGATGCTGCCAAATCAAATAATTTTTTACTATTTGTATCGTATTCCTTGTGTCATTAGAAGACACAATCCCTGCCTTCAGTAAATGTATGGACAAATCACACGATCAAAAATAATATTTAATATTTAAAAATTATATATACATAATAGTAGAAAGTAAAGACTTGATCATCTGATTAACAGAATTGTTCAGTTTAATCATCAAAGATGATACATTCTCATGTTAGTTTTACTACATAAAATCAAATAGTTAAAAGAGTTAGAAAGGTATGAAAAAATGACTTAACCTATCCTGCTTTTAGACAAATTTTCACTTAATGCACATGATGAAATTATGCAAACCAAAATGAAATAATTAGCATGGGAGAAGGGAGATGTAACACTGAGGAATTTAATTGGATTTTGTTGAAGAAAGAAATGACAGACTAAACAATAAATAGAGAAGTGGTAGAGTTATCTTAGTAGAATAAAACTAATAACTGATTAGGGACACGGGCACTGAGATTTCAAATTCCATTTTGCCACTGACTCACTTGGTAACATTTAACAAGTCATAAACTGATTTTTGCTTTTCCCAAAAGAAAACAAAGAGAAGATAATATGATAGTAATTCTCTATATCTTAGGACCATTGTGAGAAATAACTATTCAAAGAAATTATTATATTATAAATTACTTCAAAAATATATCACAAACTACCTAATAATGTAGTTTATTACAGAAAAATGATTCACACTTCCAGGTTACTATAATGACTATATTTTAAAGTTATCTTTTGAAAATAGGACAAGATATTATACAAAAAATTATAGGAATTCATGTCCTTTTTCATTCCAGTCATTTCAAGAGAAATGACCAGCTTATATACGTACAAATAAATAGGGAATGTACAAACATTCAGATCCAATTTTTGAGGTGGCATTGAGGCAAACTTTAGAGATTCCCATCCCTGAATGTTAAATTTTCTCCAAATGAGATACATTTCTACAAATAGTTCCAAGGACTATAGAGAAGATTCAAAGAATATAGTGTCTGTAAAAGTTTTACAGGAGGACTCTAGAATACTTAAATAGACACATAATTTGCTGAAAGATAAAGTACTTTGGCATGCAGAGTAATCTCTGACAAAAATAGTATCCCAGAAAGTAATGAATAATTATAACCTGAACCAAAGTATAAACTAGTCTTAATTGAAATGTAAACCTCAAACAAAATGTAATGTCCAGCTTTCAATGCTACTTAACGGATCAAAATCCAGTGAAATTTTGGACAAATGCTAAATCAAACAGATGGTATAATCTGAGAGAATGCACTAATAGCATGAATTTGGACCAGATATTAGCATGTATTGAGAACTAGGGTTGCATCTAGGGAAATTTATTTAATATAAGTCAAGAAGACATGGCACCAACAACCCAGTTCTGAGAAATAGTTTTTAAAGACAGAAAATTAGGCCCCAAGCCATAGTCCATGATAGAGGGGTTTGACCTTACCATGATGTAGAAACCCAAGAGACCCTGGGAACTAGGTAATAAGACCCAACCTTCGCAGAAGGAAATCCAGATTAGTTGCCAAAACTATCACCAGGGTGTTGGGAATGCCTAGGATTATTGTTTTCTAGTTACTCCAGTGCGTATTCTAAACCACTACCTCCCACTCCAAGGTTGCTGAAGACCACTGTGTGCCTTATTTATTGCCCTCCCACCAAGTATTTGGTGGGTATGACTAATGCTTTCTTAGCCCGGATTGTACTTACTAAAATGTCAAGGAGTGGAAGCCTGCATATTACAGGAAATTTAACTTGTTCAAATGAGCTGGAACCGTCAATGAAAAAGTGATTGACAAAAATCTTTCATAAGTGAAGCTCACATTGACAAAATTGTTAAAGTAGTGCATCAGGCATCAAATTAAACAATACTAGAAATAAGTATCACTCTATATGTAACAGATATTTTATAGAAAATTAGCATAATTGACCTACCAACAGGTCAAATGGGAAGAACATGTACATATGAGGAACAAATGCGTAAAGTTCATTAACCAGAGAAAGATTTCCACCTGAACAAACTCTAGCAAGCTCGAGAAGAGGTTGAATATGGTAAAATGAAGAGGACTCACTCTTCGCCTCTGGTTAGTTTGTTGCAGCAAAGATGGAAGACAAGTGTTTTTTAACTATATTTTAATTAAATACTTTTTCAAACCTATCGTGTTCCAAGTACTTTCTAATTTTTCTGACAAATATTCAGCCCCCACATGATCAAAATCACTCTGTCAGATGGGTATCACTTTTATCCTCATTTTATAGGCCATGAAGCTAAATAAAAAGAGTTTAAGTAACTGACTCAGAGTCAGTGTTAATAATTTGTGCTATTGAAGGTCCAACACAGGCAACCTGATTTCAGAGTTCATGAGCTAATCCAACACATTATAACTCAGCCTATTCATGAGTGGACTATAGATTGACTTTTCTAAGGTAATTTTCTTCAATATTTCACTGTATACTCATGATTCTTGCTCTAAGACAAGTAGAAACATATCTATTTAGCAATTTTAGCAGAATCCAGGACTTTGATAACAATCCAGTGGAATTACCTGACCCTCCTTCCTTGTAAATGAAGTATTATTTTTAGAAAACAGACCTTCTGAATAATGTTGATATCTGGGACTACAGATAGTATCTGAATAATAGGCAGGCCTTATTAAAATATGGCTTTAATGAACTTTATTAGTAGAAACTCTAGCACATTTTGATCTGTCTTATGTCCAAACCATGAGGGAGTAAGACTTAAATCTAGTGGCCCAGGATGTCGGACAAAAACAATGTTTTACTCAAGTATCTACAGCCACATAAAAAACCCTGAAAATCAATCATGTGAGTGCCCTGATGTCTCCAAGTGGCTGGGATTCACATGTCAGCTCAGGCAATGACCACATTGTTAGAGCTGCATAGAAGTCTGTGACTTGTGCTCATATACTATCAGGGTTTTCATTTTACAGATGCAGAAATAACCTCAGAAGGAGGAATGCATTGGCCTGAAGTCACATGTATATGCTTAGGAGCTGAGATGTAGATTTTAAACTGGTCTTCCCACCTCTGTCCTTTGTCCCTTAGGTGCTTTTCCACTCCAGTTTAATGCTGGCAAAAATAATGTCAAAGGAAGAAATAAAGACAAAGAAATCAGAGGAAAAATCTTCTTAGAATAGGCTTTAAAACCGAAAGCTACATGGTAAAAGTACTTTTTTGCTCATGATTTAGAGAAAGGCTCTATTTAATTCCATTTCTGGCAATATTGACAATTTATAACTACGTGGTTGCAGTTATTCAGTGTAAATAACTCACTGGTGTAAGATTTACCCTCCAAACTTCAAAGACAACAGGGAAAAAAACTGCTGCCATGAAGTATTTATACTTTGTGTTTGTATAAGTCAGGATTCCTAGCAGGAAACACAAATCATTCTAGTTATTTTAAGAAAAGAGAGATTTAAATCATAGGCTTAGGTTTCATAAAATCATTGGAAGCCCTAGAGAAGCAGGAATCACAGGCCATTACTGAAACTCTTGAGTTTAAAAATACACTACCATAGATGAGATCCAAGAATTAGGAAGCTTCCTCCGGACATACACAAAGTTGGGTACTTTATTGTTCAACCTTGATTTGTATGCCACAGCTTTTTCTAGACATTCTTGACTTGATGAATTTTGCAGGCCTGCAGAAACAGCCTCTGTTATTTGGTCTCTGCCTGGAGTCAGCCTTCTAAATCTCTTATGAGGGAGTCTGATTTGAAGGACCTAGTTCATACTTAGAATCCTTGCTGCAAGAGTCCAGGCAATGTGATTTTTCTTTTCTAGCCTCAGCAGAATAGGATAGTGCAAAGAAAAAGGCAGGGCTGAATAAGGAATTCTAATCTGTCGCATCCAGCATAGCATTAGTGTTTTCTAATGTAACTATGAGGGAAAACACAATCTAAACAGGGTTTTATAAAACTAGTGTTATAGTAAGACTCCTTTATTTACCATTTCATGTAGGAAAAATAGGAAGGTGGTAGAGGAGTGAGGGGAAAAGACATAGCCTAAGCATTATCCTTGGTACTTTATTGCTACCGTACAGCTACATAGCACAGAAAATGATGTGGAGGAGAGCTCCAACTGAAGGATAGTGTTTTTTAAATTACTCAGTTTTTAAATGTTAATATCCCTAACTTATGTCATGCTTTGAGCAAACCGTTAAAGTTAATACTAGGATTCATGATGGGGAACAGGGGTGGAATTAAAAGAAAAAATTTACTCATTTAATATTTTCCTCTACCGAAATTAAATGTTAAGTATAATTTTGACCCAGGATTGAATACCAGTTCTTCCACTTTTGTGATCTTAAGCAACTGGCTTGGACATCCAATGCCTCAATGATTTTGTATGATAAGGACGATATCTATCAATAATGGAAATATATATAGTTTCATATAGAGAGTATATGTAAATATAAAAGTCATTTGCTTTAGAATAAGCCTGTGTATAGCCCTTGAGAAAGCTCTAATGGAGAATTAATAATTTACAGAAAGATTAAGACTAAGTAATTGAATAATCTGTATAATTATTTTATAAAGACAGCTTGCCTATTTTTATTTTTATTTTTATTTTATTTATTTATTTTTTCTCTGGTACCGGGAACCGAACTCATGACCTTGCGCTTGCCAGGCAGGCGCTTTGCCACTGAGCTAAATCCCCAGCCCCAGCTTGCCTATTTTAAAAACATAATAAGTCTAACTTCAGAAAGAAATCACGATCCTTTGCATATTTTATTCTGGAAAAAAAGATGACTGACTTGCTTATATAAATTTTGAAAATTTAGTTCCATGTATATTGTTTATTTTTATATTTGATGAATAAATTCAATGTTATTAATTATATTTAAGTCAAATGAATCAGTGTGATATATTCCAAATGCTGCCATAAACTAATATTGAGAATAAGAAAAATTCACAAGTTAATAATAGTACATAAGCTCATATGGAGAAAAATGCATAAGATTTATTTTCTTGCCCAATGTCATAGTTCCTTTGCTCTCATTTCTGAGACAAATACCCAACACCCATTGTTAAAGGAGGAAAGGTTTATTTAGCTCACAGTTTGTAGAGCTTTCAGTCCATATGGGGTGGCACAAGGTAGAGGTACAACAGTTCATAGTGGTGAAAGACAGCAAAAGCAACAAGGGAGAAAGGGAGATGCACCTCTTTCTCTCCTTTATATTATATCCAGTCTACCAGGATTAAGGCAGTGCCAATTCAGCCAGTGGACTGATCCAGCAATCACCTACCCTTAATTTCAGCACCCTTAATCTCAGCACTGCATTATGAATCAATCACACGCTCTAGATTCAGCCACCTCCAAAAAACCCCTATGACCATATCAGGCTTTGAGGGAACATCTAGACACAATCCACAACATCTAACTAAGCAGAATGATAGAATATCTATTCACTCATTTATCGGAGAAATATTTACTGAACTACTGTGTCAGGGCCTATGTCAAATGTTTAGGAAATGAGAAGAACCATCAGGATACCATTGTAAATGATTTCACATTTAAAGCTTCTTTTTTTTTTATTTTAAAAATAAAAGGAGGAAAACATTAACAGACAGGCAACACTCCACAACATAGCAAAAGAGCAGTACAGACAACATGGAGCCACAAAGTGGTAGGGGATCAACAATGGTTGCTGTACCACATATTGACATCCCCAAAGTGGCTTCTCATGAAAGCAGACATAGAAATGCAACACTGATCAACCAAAGACCCACCGACAGCCTCCTTCAGCACAGAAACAGAAGGCAGAAGAAAAACCACGCCAACCATCCTGTACATACATACATACAAAATTTCTCCCTCCTTCCCCTCTCCCCTCCCACATCCTAGCTGCCCCTCACTCCTGAGTGGTTTCTCATCATTTCACAGTGTCTATCATACCTCCGAGTTTAAGTCTGGGAAATAGTGGTTATATTATTGGATAATTTTCATGGGACACAGACTCTGAGAAGACTAATTTTCTTGGAAGTATATAAAGAAGTACTCTGTGGACCAATACCTCTATGGGAAGGAAGAAAGAGGGATTTAGCATGGGAAAGGTCTGGTTTGCCATAGACACAACAGTGTCCTTAGTTGATCCCACAGAGAAATCTAAAGCAGAGATGGTCCTTCAGAGTATCCCAAACAGGGACAAGAGGCCAGGGCTTATAACCCCTATATATCAACATGTCACTCGAGAAAATCTGCTCCAGAGAGGTGGGCATGTTTGGGTGATAGCCCTTGGCAGACAAGTGATATTCTTATAAACAGCTGCCAGCTGCCAGCAGCAGCATTCTCAGAAGCTAGGGGAATAAAACCTTAAATCTTAGACTGGAATCTGAGCTACAAGCGCAGCATCCACAATAGCATGGACAGAGAGTGGTTTGGGGGTTGGCTGAAGGGAGTAGGCTTTCTTTGTGTGATGTGGGTAGGAAATACAGGTTGGGTTAAATGTTACTGAAGAAATATTTGAAACATGACTTTGACTATGATCAGGATTATTTCACATAACAAAGCCACACAATAATTTTTCAGGCAAAGAGAATAATATTTATAAATTAATGGAGGCAAAAGAGCAAGAATAATTGGAGGAATATGCAATTTTAATGCAAGTGGAAATTAGCATAAATGTTGGGGAAGGAGATAATGGAGCTGAGGCAAAGGGCTGAGAAGGAATTCCTAAAGAGCTTGTAAAGAGTATGAGAAATATAGAATTTCTCCTGTAAAGAAATCTAGATCCAGCAAAGGCTTTAAAACAAAGTAATAGGACTTTATGTAAAGAAGTTAATTCAGCAAGCATTGAAGATGGGTGACTGAAATAGAGAGATACCAAGGGCAGGTCAAGGAATTTACAATAATTTTAACACTAAATTGTGATAATGAGTTGAAATTGTTTTCACGGAGAGAGAAGAACTCAATGTGAAGTAGATGATGAAGGGTATTTTCTATCATATAATCAAGAAATGAATTAGTGCCCTCTACTCACACACACCACATATCATACTACCTAAGCAGCAGAAGGGCTTTTTTTTTTCTAGTATGAACATAAAAAAAAAAACTGTTTGCAATGAGAAATTTAGGTAAAAGCTTTGAACATACCAATGCCTGCCAGTATATACCAAAAAGGTATACGTCAATGGCAACCAAGAGAACATGGATGGTATTCAACGATAGTCAATCTTATGAAATGGCAACTAATTGCCTAGTCTGATTGCTTCTCATTCAATGACAGATAAACCAGCCAAGAAAACTCCACAGCCCAGAACACAAGACTATTCAATACTAAAGCATAGCACTTGATAATCAGAAAAATATCTGTTATCTAAAGTGGATTATTATTTTTGTTTTGTTTTGTTTTTCTTCCGGTATCAGGAATCGAACTCACAACCTTGTGCTTGCCAGGCAGGAGCTGTGCCGCTGAGCTAAATCCCCAGTGCCTAAAGTGGATTATTTTGTGACTTTAATAAAACTCCAAAGGAAAAAATCCAAAAAAAACATTTTGAAATGACAGAAAATATGAAGTAGCACAACAGCCTGACATGAATGTTTGACTGCAGAGAAATATTTATGTATTCATTTAATAAATATTTATTGAGCAGCCTTAAGCTGGCAGACTCTGCAACAAGAATTCCTATTCAAGCGATTTTACTTGCAGACTCCCAGAAAGCAGTCATGCGGGAGTGGGGGAAGCAAGCTCTAAGTTTCAGCCTGAGGTGAACCTTGCACCCTCAGTATTTTCACATCAGTAAGTCTTTGGCTAAAGCCATTTAGAGTGACTATGTAAACTTTCTTATGGTTCTAGCTCTTTGTGTTCATGAGTAAAGCAGTTCCAAAGGGCAAAGGGTAACTCTCTAAGGAGAGGCTCAGACAATACGTAGGTGTTAGAAGCAAAGCACAGAGTAGTTGGGAAACAGACACACATAAATAGCAGAAGAGTTTCTAGCAGCTCTGTTCACCTGTTGTGAAATTGCCATTGGGGTGAGTACTATGACTACAACAATAAACAAAGAAGACAGAATCTCTGCACTAGTAGATCTGACATTCTACACTGGGAAATGGAGACAATAAACAAAGAAAAATCATAAACAGGATAAAGATGGTTTACATAAATCACATAAAGGGAATTGACATGTAAGAAATAAGAGAATGAGAGGGCATCCTTCTTTATATTATAGAGTCAAGAAAAGCCTCTCAAACAAAGGGACATTGATTGGTTCAAATATACAAAGTTTGCATTTTAATGAAATTAAAAGAGATCTAGATTAAACAGAAATACAGTAAGGTAAAAATCCAGTAATAGATTAAAATATATATTACAAACATAAAGAAAATTTGAACTTCACGGAACATAAACTCTAAGTCAGGCATACCAAGTTCTATGGGTAGGAACTTAATGCCTGAGTTTACTGCCCATATGTGTGAACAAAAAAGCCTGAGGTCTAGGAAGGATGAGGATTCAGAACAAGGAGCCCATATATGGGTACAAATGTTGAAAGGGCACCTCAGGAGGTAACTAGCAAAATGCAGGAAGGATGTATGTCTGTCTCAGTCATGACATTGCATACAACAGGGGGTGAAAAAACAAAACTCCCAAATACCTGACACTTTTCTGAACTCAAGTGGGGTTGGTGCTGGCGCATCTCAATTCATACTATTTGCATGAGCCCAAAAGTCTAAGATGAAAAATGAGTTCATACAAGCCTAGTTAATAGTGCCCCTGGGTTCCTGACAGAACAAATAGGAATTCTCATTGGAATAATTCATTTTAAATATAGATATCAAAGGTTAAAGAAACATTAGCTTACAATAAAAAAGAAATTGTTAAATACATGATCAAAACAGAAAAATCATGAGCTAAAAGAAACAACAAAGTAAATAATAAGGTTCATAGAGCTAGGGGATTTTAGTATTATCAGATAGAATATAAATTTTCTTGATATATTTATAAGACTAAAAGAAAAATAACAGAATATGAGATTATTAAAATCACCAAATAGTTATGAATCATAACCTTTTAAAACTTCAAGCAACCAAAATTGTGGTGAGGCCGTATGTGAATTGCTAATGGATAAGAACATTCTGATAATTGATAAATGACACTAATCCCCGGAGGTTACCAGTTATGGAACCAACGCTTCCAGTGATACTTCTAAATGATAAACCAAGCGGAAGTAAAATGAACCTAAAACAATGGCTTGAAAAGTAGAAGAGGACTCAAGAATAACTAAAAAATGTGAACATGTGAGTATACTACATAAACACTGAGTGTATAAAGCAATAATATCGGATCTGTTTTCTTGAGAAGCCACTTTGAAGATATCAATATGTAATACAACCACCATTGTTAATTCCCTACCACTTTGTTTGTAACTCTGTATTGTCTGTATTGTGCTTGTGATATGTTGTAAAATGTTGTATGTCTGTTAATGTTTCCCTCCTTTTATCCTTAAAATAAAAAAAAAAGCAATAATATCGGTACAAATAACTAGGTAGACTTTTTTCAAATCATGTTAAAACTAAAAATAATAATAACATTTCAGTAACAAAAGAAGTGAAAGGAGATAATATTTTCTAAAGTCCCTGTGTTTTTCAGGAAACAGGAAAATTGTAAAAAATTTTAAACTCTGATAATCATTACCATTGTAGGGAAAGATATACAAAGGCAGTCCCTGACAAATATTAGAACAGAATTGGCCTGGTTATAATAGTGAGGAGATGAAGTTCTTCTACTAAATTTGAACAATCAAACAGAATACAAGCATCAGATAAGGTCACTCTGGGATGATGATGGATCAAGACAAAGGCAGGACAACTTTGTAATCATGTATCAAGACAGGAAATACATGACCTATGTCCGTTATCATAACCAAACATCGTCTACTGTGGTTAATATAAACCGCTATTGCTTCTTTAGAAATTCCGCTCTAATCCAGCTCTTTTATTCCTGCTTCCAGGATAGAACATTATTGTTTCCCAGACATAGAATTGGCTCTGTTTTCTGATGGTCTCTAAAGCAAAGCAAAGCACTGATTTCTTGAAGCACCCCCACCACAGATCACCTAAGACACGCCTAGGTCCTACAACAAACTCAACCCTAAAGAAAGATCCCTGTATTCTTCAGGATGTGTTCTTTCCTGCTATTAGCTACACAACTTTGACTACAGGCAACCACATGGTGATCTTTTTCAGGAGGGCACTGATAGTAGCACTTTAGGATTATCAGGAAAGCCATTAAAATGTACAAATGTGATTTATTTCCAACTGAAGAGAGAAAAATATGGAATGACAGAAAGAAAGAAACTGAAGCAATCCAAAAGGAAGAAATAGGGAAAAGGAAATTGAAATAAAAAGATAAATAGAAAATTTAAAATAGCATACAATACAACCAAATATAGCAGAAATCTTTTTAAAAATTACTTTTGTTGGTATACTTTTGATATACATAACGATCACATTCATCATAGGGAATTTGTACCTGTACATAATATATCTTTATTCTTCTTTTTTCTCCATTCCCCTCTCCTCCCTTCTACCTTTCTTCACTTCCTTATTTACAAAAGCTCTGTTGCCATTTTTCCTTCTATTTTCTTCTTTTCTTTTCCTTTTCTTCCTTTCAGTATAAATTCATCAATCTTGTGTAGGTCATGAGTCAAGTGTTTCCCCTTAACACATGAGGAGAGTTTGTATCTCTCAGGTCATCCGTAAACTCTGAAGTGTTAAATTCTATAGCTACAAGACACAGATTATCATTTCTGTTAGGATAGAGAAATTCTGTTGTTCTGTTTTCTTTTTGAGGCAGGTTTCAATATGCACTTTAGGCTGCCCTTGAACTCTGGGCAATCCTTCCTCCTTAGACATCTGAGTGTTGGGGTAATAGGCATGTACTACCATGTCCAGCTAGAAATTCTTAAACTAAAATGGTTTTTTGGTCTTTTTGAGACAGGGTCTTCCTATGCAGTTCAGGCTGGACTTGAGCTCACTTTGTAGCCCAGGCTGGCCTCGAGTCACAATGATCCTCCTGCCTCAGCCTCCTGAACCTGGAATAACAGGCATGCACCACCATGCCCAGAGAAACAAAATATTTGATGAAAACATGAAGGGTAATGATTGAAGGAAAGATGACATCTCTAAGTGAATGCTGAATAAATTGAGATTAGGGGAAAACATTATAACTAGAAGTAAAATACATAGAACAGGAAGTTATCTCTACATATGTTCTCTACTTCTTCCACAGTAAAAAGCAATGGAATTTCATCTGGGCACACCGAAGCCCTGAATATAAGTATTTCCTAGCTTTCCTTGCAGCTAGATATAGATATAAACAAAAGGAATATGTCTAAGCAACTATTTGGTACTAAAAACCATGGTATCTGTAGGGAATAATTTAAAAAACATTTAGAGAAACTACAAAATGCTTAGGATACAGGAAGAATCCTAACTGATAATTACCATAATCATTTAGAAAGGTAGAAACCGTAACTATCTTTAACTATATGAAAGGTTGCTATATGGAAGAGAGTTAAGTTTGTTGTTTATGGCTACACAGAGTATATTCACCAAAACAAATCACAAATATGAAAAGACTGAGTTCAGTTTAAAGTGCTAAAAATGACATATATTTATGGACATTTACACTTTTTAAGGGAGGTTTGTAAACTAAAAGATAGAATAGGCTAGCATAAGGCTTTCAAACTAGGTCCATACAGTTTCTCATTAGAAACACTGTGGAAGGAAGTTAAGCATCAGATGATTGGTTCCCTAACCCCCTAGGCTCACTTTCAAGTGTAAGATTTTAAGGCACTTACTACTTAATTTAAAATCCATTCTTTAAAAAGCATAGTGATATAACAAACAAATTCTTATCATTCTCTCTGAACAGAGAATATTGAAACAAAAATTTCCCAGAATATTCGGTCTCTATTGTTTCTTCTATGAAACAAGGCTTCAGAGAGAATCAGTTCAATATTCACACAACTGTGATCCCTTAGCTAATGTTATTCTACTTCAAAAATGTTTTAAAATATATTTATTGGCAGTGATTCCAAGAAATTCAGGTAACACTTAATAAAATAATTCCCTGAAATTTGAAAATTTTCTAACAGATCATAATTAGTTAATGAAATGTATTAATTAGTGATTCAGAGGGTAGATGGCTCCAACTCAAAACTGATCTTTACAATAAAGATATTTTATGAGTGACTGTAGTACTAACTTTTTCAGATCTTGATTTAATTTTTTTCATGATGTAGAAATGATAATATCCCTGCTAACCTCTACCACAGGACTGACAAGATTAAAACAAGATGAGGCTTTAACAATGAGAGAAACAAAAGTCGACAATTAGAATCAATGTGATTGACTTACCATTTTCTTTGGAATAGCAAATTTTACCACCACCCTCCACTTCAAAATCCATGAAAGCTCTGTTCATGTGTAAAATTCATTTACATAAATATTAACTTAAATTTCTGACATTCGATACCTTTTATGTTCTCATAGAAACCCAACTTGGTTTTTCAACAGATTTCAATGAATGTTTGTTGAATGACTAAATATGGCCACACTACCCTTAATTATGTGGGAAAATGTGCTGCAATTTGAATAGATATGGGAGAAATAAGCTTGGGGAACAATAGATTAATAGGTAATAGGAAAAGGGGAGACAGAATTTTGATGATAAGAAAGGAATGAAGAGATGCAAGCAGGGGGAGAGGAAAGTAAGTACCAAGAATTGAAATGTGCTAGGTACATGTCTCAATTTCTCACAGTGAATGTAATCATTATATTTTGCAAACATGTATGAATAAAATTTTAAAAATAAAAAGATATAAGTGCTTTAATGTTTACTGTTTAAAGAATTTGACAAAGTATATTGAAAATAATCAAGAAGGAGACAGTATAATGCATTTTTAAACTAAATTTTGTCATGAAACCCTTTTGGTTGGAATATCTAGTTACTGTCTTCTAGGCTACATTTCTGATGCTGGCAAGTTTAATAAACATGAAATTATTTAGTTATTTTACAAATACATTTCCAATGATTGAACAAAACCATTTTGCATACACTGACGAAGGTAGCTAATGTTTACTGACTGAAGAATCCATCCTCATTCTTCTGTAAGTCTTTCCTGTACCATTGTGGTTCAAGGTCTGGAAACTACATTTCCCAGACTGCATAGCTAGCACCCACAAGAGATTTGAATGACACTGGACAAGGAGAGCATTATTTTCTCTGGAAACCGCATATAGGGACATGGAAAGGAGAAGATAGTAAATATTTTTGAAAGCAATCCCTCTGAATTTATTCTACCAGCCTTCAGTGGTTGTGGGAGCCTCTCATTTTCAATATGAAATTTCTTCCTTCTGGAATTATCTAGATAAGCTGATGTTTTCCTGACCAAGGTGTAGCAAATGATCTAAGAGGCATAGTCAAAGACAAGACATAAGAGTAAATGACAATATCCATAGGCATTTTTAAAGGAAGTCCTGACAGCAGTGATTTATAGTCAGAGCTGACTTTTGACAATTGGATTAAATGCTGAGATTCAGAAACATGGGTTTAGTAATGGAACAGCTGAGCAAACTCTGATGAACATCTTCTTCGTTTCCAGGATAAAACACACACAAATAGACAGATTCTGCAGTACAATTACTAGATTTTTTCAATTTATCAAAAACAGATCATAATAAATATCCTAAAAACCTGGACAAGATGTCAGACCCCCATCAAATTAATGCCATCACAAACAAGATGATAAATTAGGCAAATGTTGAGTTTAATAGCCTAACTCACTGCCAAAAGTCTGGCTTATTCCCTTGATAAAAGGCCCTTGTGGCTATGTTAACTGACGACTTCCTTGCTATTATTTCATTTCAAAAATTTAATTATTTGCATCTTCTCAGATTTCTGGAAATGCCAAGTACTTTTAGATGCTGCAAATGTTGCTGAACAAACATGGATCCTGACAGCTTGGGGAATATACTGAAACTTTCCCGCATGTACTCAAGGCAAGAAGTCAGCTCCATAGTATTTAGGCTTCCTGCTTGTAGAGATTTTTACACAAAGGCAAGCAAATACATTTTAAGATTCTAGAGTTTTGAATTAAAGAGAATATATAAACCATTTGGTAATAATTTTAAATCTAGATAATCCGTAAGCTATTTTTCTAATTCAGAGATTTTAATCCACATCAGACCAAATGTATTAGAATGTATTCATTTCCCATAGTTAATATGTACTTTGGCTATCTAATATTTGGGGATTTTCATAAATTTCTTTGGAAATTATCTCATGGGTACAATTTATTTATCACTGAGCAGAACATCTCAGCAATCATGCTGCACACTTGAAAACTCTAGCAAAAGAAGAAAATCCAAACTTAGTTTTCTTTCTTTTTTGGGGGGAAGGGTACCGGAAATTGAATGTAGGACATCATGCTTGCCAGGCATGTGCTATATCCCCAGCCCCAAAGTTAGTTTTCAAATGTAGTGAAGTTTCCAAAGACTGCCAAAATTAACAGTTACTAATCTTATGGTATACTTTATAGACATTCAGAATTTGAGGTTCTTCTCTTCAATATTTCACAGCCAATAATTGTCCCTTTTTCATATATCAAATATTTCAGAAGCTTTTGAGATGTTGCTTGCTATGAGACCATCAATAAACAATTTTCAGTTTGGGCTGAGAACATGAATTCACATGGTCATCTAGCTAAGAAACAACAATTTTCTTCTCAATCTGAGTTACCGGAAGGGGATGAGGATAAACAAATTGATTTATCTGCCCATCTCTTTTTGCAATCCATTTAGAAGTGCTTCTAGCCACTGATATGATCTTGTAGAGATCTCTTCTTACAAATCCTATAGGGCAGTAGTGCTCTTTCTCCCACACACACCTTGGCATTTTATGGCCACTTCCTACGAGGCTTTAGAGCTTCTTTAAGCCCAGTTTGGTTAATAAGGAGTTGGAAACCATCGAAAAGGATTTGCACTTCAACAGTATCACTACTCAGGGCAAGTTGGTTTCATGCACTCATAATCATCAGTTTTAGAAGAGAAATGCCTGGATGGATATCATTCTCAATAAAAAATGCTATTCTTCTTTATCTATTAACTCATCTTTCTAGCATAGTACCGTGTAATAGATGTCTATGCCCTTAAGAAATGTAACTTTGATCAAAAAGTTGTCTCGCACCAGGCACTGTACCAGGTATATTCTATACATTCTCATCTAATTATAATAAAAATATATTACATAGGATCTTATGCTTTCCTATTTATAAAAGAAACAGCAACATTATCAGCTTGCAGGTTTCCATTTTCCAATCTCATGTGACAAATCCAAACCTTAAGATATCAAAGCCACTTCTGTCCCACTACATCTATAATCCACTACCCATGTTTACAAAACAATTTCACATGCATTCATTCTATTTACAAATCCAAGCCCACGTTTGAGAAGCTGGGGAGTTGTAATTAAAGTATTAATTTTTTATTAATCTTTTTCAATGTTCTGAGGTAAAACATACTGCAGATTCCACAAGATTGTGCAATAAAAACCTGTGGGCTGGTAGTGTACCACCAGAGTGAATTCCTTCCTGAACCTGCTTTATTCAGACACAGAGACAGTTTCAATAGTCAAAGTCAAAGAAATCTGTTTTGCTATTCAGGAAGTCAAGGTGCTGTAATGGCCTCATAAACCTTGCCAAAGATAGTCCGCCATACTGTGGATGCTATATAAGGAACAAAGGAACAGTCTTGATGAAGTCTATTTTAAAATGATTATTAGTTGCAAAACCCAATTTGTGCTATTCTAGAAGGCAATTATCGAAAAGCCAGCTTTCTCAAGAAAGTGATAAAAGAGCAGAAATGGCCAATTGTGTCAGCTAGGAGGGACATCAGCTTAATTATATATCTACTACTTATAAAATTATTATTCTATTATATGGCTGTATATTTATATGGCTATATATAATTAAATATTTAAACATATTATAAATATTTGAAATGGATACATAAAAAATCAAGAGAGCCTCACATATATCTGCAATATGAAACAGCAAAGACAAAGGAGCAATTTCTAGAAGTTTTATGCAAAATAAATGATTTCAAATTTGTTGTGAACTAAGCATCGACTTACACGAAAGGGCATCAGGAAAATGTTCACATTCACTTTCTGAAGAAAACATTTTGATAGTTTTTCAAATAGCAGATATTTATTTACTGAAACTAAATAAAAAAAGAATGAAAATCCTATGAAAAAAGCATTGAACACCAACTGATCAAAATAGAGCTATGAGTTAGAACTCAGAAGTCAAAAATAACCTTTGAAAGATAATACCTTTACTATTAAAATATATTAAGGGCCAGTGATATAGCTCAGGGGCACAGTGCCTGCCAAGCAAACATAAGGTCCTGAGTTCAAGTACCACTACCAAAACAAAAAAAACAAAACAACAACTGAACAATGAAGATGCTTTTAAGAATATGAAAGAAAGGGGTAAATTAGTAGGAAACATGAAGGATGTTTAGTCATGTCTCAAAGACACAGGAGGGAAATTTTTAAATTTTCATTTTACCATGACTGATAAATACAAAAACATAGTGAAGGAATAATTTTGAAATAATTAAAATTAATTACTAGGAAAAAATAAAACAGAATTAAAAAGAATTTGCAACTCAAATTTTACCCAAAACAGGATCTAAGTAAAGTACAGAACATACAAAAGACGTTTTAATTTACAGTTTCTAATGGTACTATAAATGGCATAAACCTTTAGCAGAAATTCCTAGTTAGATGCCTGTATGTGTTTGGACAGGGTATATAAACTGGCCACCTTTACTTTATGAGAAAGAGAAGCCAATGTCACTCTTGGGAAGCTCTGCATGGTAGAGTTCATTACTTGGTGTCACTAATTATGAACACTTGGGTGCCCCAGACATTTTGATCTATTCCATTAGAGATAAACCTTCCCACATTTGAATTCTAACTCCCTTTTCCAGGAGCCACCTTTGTCATCTTAAACACAAGCTCTTAATCCCCAAAATGTGCTAAATCAATTACCCCTAAAATAAATCAGATGCTACCCAGTACATAGAATGGTCCCTTATGTATCCTTCTTTATGTGACCGACCATATGTGAGTGTGTGTGTGCATGGTGTGTGTGTGTGTGCGTGTGCGTGTGTGTGTGTGTGTGTACAGTAAGGCTAACAGATGGGTAAAGAAGCTTTAGCTAAAGAGTTAATCCCCCAGTTTGCATCCCCACTTTTCCTTTGTGCCTTGTACTACTCTATTTGTTCATACCAAAGTGGAAGTCTTGTCTGCTAGTCCTGTCAAGTCCCAGAAGAGTATGTTAAATGCCTGTGCTTATTTAAACTTTCAAACTAATCCCATCTGTTTTCTGATTCCCAGATATTTGTTGAAATTTCTCATTCATTAGTGGAATCCTCCTTGCCTTGCTCTCATATCATTCCTATTTTCAGTACTTTTTAAACTTTTATCAGAATCTCAGGACATAGAGGATGTAAATGTATTTGTTCAGGTTACCATGTTGAATGTGAAGAAATTTATAAGATAATCTCTTCTGTGATGAGAAAAATTTGCTTGTTTGTTTTTAATCTGAGTCTCAGCTTTCACTGAGATTAACTTTAATGTCTTTTATTAAATTCCCATGAATTAATTTATATTTCCTTTAATTTATAACTAAGTGTACAATTACTGTTATCATAATTAAATCTTTCCTTCATTCTTCATTTCCTTTCTTCCTCCCTTTCTCCCTCCTTCCTTTCCTCTCTCTTTCTGCTTTTCTGGATGTAGCCATGTATCTACTTAATCTACATAGACAGAAATATATTAGCATTCAGGAATGAAGCTCACCAAGTATAAGACTTTTTCCTCTGGCTATTGCAATTTTTGTTAATTTGTTGTTTTTTTCTCCTCTTAAAATGATTATGTATATATTAAATATTGAAATTATTATTATTAAAATAAGAAAAAATTGCAAATTCTCAATTTGCAATTTCACATAGAAATTCATCCGAAAGAATAGCAATATAGCTACTGAAGCATGTGTGTGCAGCATATTTGTGGTAATTTCTGAAATAAAAAATTGAGAAACTTCAATAGACAGTTAAATTATGGTGCAGTTAAGCACTGGACTTATGCAGTCATTGAAAATCATCTAATACTATATATTGACAATATAATGGGAATGGGCCTGTTATTATGTATTATTTTTTCAGTGTTTGTGAATACATGCTTGGGAAAACTCTGAAATTATATATAGCAGACCTTAGCTGAGTATGTCTGGTGATGGCTTGGTTTTATTCTTTATATTTTCTCTAGTTTCCTAATTATATGTAAAATTATCCTTTTACAATTAACATGTGTTACTCATGTACTCAGAGAGTGACCTATTTATAATTTGAACAAAAGAAAGGCAGAATGTACACACACACTGGAATAAAATGACAATATTTATGACACTACCCAATAGTATTTTGAAAGAGTCTAGCATATTGGTATTTGTCTTTGTAACATATTTTGAATACATGAATATTTTAAAAATTATTCTTATGAAAGCCATTTTTTCTACTATTTTTTCTTCTCAGTGTTTTCCCTTAGCAGAATGACTATCACTTAAATGTATTCCACCTCATTTGATAGGGGTTAATAACACACAGAAACATTTAGATGTTTTGCTATGCTCAGTAGCATACATTGAATATTTTTTAAAGTAATGACATTTCTTGTGGTTATTATATCTTTTGGAAAAAAACAAATTGGAATACTCCCTAATATCATACTCTTTAGTGATTTGAAAATTTAAATAAAATCTCAACATTGGAATTAATTCAAATCCATTTTTAATTGTTCTCTGGCCTTCAGTATGAGGCATTAGTTCTATTTCTAATTTTGGATCAGAGTGCTCATCTTATACAAATTCTCCTCAAGGACACTCCCAACATCACAGGTCTCAATGAGCTTTTCACTAATAATCTGAATTCTTCCCCTAGTTTATTCGGTAACCTTCTCTGAATGATGCTATATGTGCATTTTCATCTTTGGGTTTGAGTTTTCTTTGATGAAATACTAAAGAATGTTTAAAAACTCCTAGGATTCTATAGAATAGAATTTGAAAGCTCCACAATGTTTTGAAGTCTTCAGTTTCTGCAATAAATTCAGCCATAAAAAGGGTAATTCTGAGTCATTTCTGGAAAATGGAAGCACCTTGAGACCACAATGCTTAGTGAAATAAACCAGACACAGGAGCTTAAATATCATGTGGTTTCTCTTATATGAGAAATCAAAAGTATAAAAAATTCAAAGAGCAAAAGAAAGATTATAGGAAGCAGGGAGATCTTTCGCAAATGGGAAGGAGGTCGGGAGACTGAGGCAGTGAAGGAGTAGAGAAGAATTGAAAGTAGAAAGGATTAAGATGCAACACGTACATGTACCAACCCTCACAGGTGAATGTATTCATTATGTATCACAATCATTCACTAATAAAAAGCACACAAATTAAAGGTGCTGCTTTTGATGAGAGGTGGCTCCTGGGAATGAATATTATACACAAAAAATCACTGCCAAATGTCTGCTTTCCAAAATAAAAGATAGATAATAGGAAATAGGGAGATAGACCTTTTGCCAATGGGGAGGCGACTAAAAGATGAAGGAAGGGGGAAGAGGAGATAAAAAATAATTATGTGTTATGTACATGTACCACTTCCCCACAAGAATGTGATTATTATGTACTACAAATGTGTACTAATAAAGATATAAAAATTGAAAGAAAAAAAGAACTTAGAAATAACACTAAAACAAACAGTTCTCTTATTCTCACTTTTCATTTCTTTGGTCAATGTAAAAAATTAAATTCAAATGTTTTAGGGCTGGGGATTTAGCTCAGCGGCACAGCGCCTGCCTGGCAAGCACAAGGTCTTGAGCTCAATTCCCGGTACCGGAAAAACAACAACAACAAAAAAAGTTTTATTTATTCTGTCCATTTAATTGAATATGTAAAAGTAAAATATATTTTGTTTTTCTTTACCCCTACAACTTTACACACGGGTGCTAGTGAAATTTATGTCTCACATCTATAGCTGAAATGTCAACTGGGTTATATCAATAGGCTGTTATCTGGCAGTACTTTTCCAGTTCATCTGTGCTTACTGAAACAAAATCTCTATTTTCCCTATTGTCTTCTTTTCCTTACATCTTTTGGAGAAAGAATAAGAAATATTAATAAAATGCTAATAACAGTACTCTGTAATTTGTATCACACACTGTCTGCATGGAGCTCCTATTTCCTATCTCACTTTGCTGTTGTAGTCAAATGATGCAATTGTCACTAGCACTCCTCTTGTGCTACTTGAAAGGGACCAATAAGAATGGTGAGCAGTGAAAAACAGCATATCTCTCTACAAAAGTGCAGCCACTCTGTACCAAAGCAATCTTATTGCGGATTAATATTATCCTTGAGCTTCTGGACAGCAGATGTAGGGACTGGGATTCAGACTATAGCCAGGGTTAAAGAACATTTCTATCTACCTGTTCATGACTAGAATCCTGTCTACTTTTCTGGAATCACCTTGTACCACCATTCTCTCTCAAATGCCTTATGATCCAATTAGTTTGAACTAGACGTCCTACCTTTAATGTCATATTTCCTGCTGGATGAGCTCAGAGTAAATTTCTATCTCCTTGCCCACATGCTCTCGCACTCCAAGTTTCTGTAAGCAACAAGAATTTGCCTGTTATACTTGTAGCAGCTTTGCAAATATTTATTGAAACAGTAAGTGAATATCTTTGTGCATTTTCTCTCATATATTTTTCCTTTCATGCCATTTTTTTCACTTTTCTATGTGATGGGAACCACATCATTCTTAAAATATGCTCATTGTGAAGACCATACTGAACCTCTTCCAACAATGATATTTTCTCATCTATTATAATACATGCCATAGTATTATAATGATTCCTTTGCAAACCAAATTTAACCACTAGTCTGTCACTGAGGGCAGTAATCATATTAATTTTATCTTTATGACTCTAAGTATGATCATACTCAGTTTTTGTGTAATGACTGAATATTGGATGAAAGATCTTCTAACCCCAATTTCAGGCCTTTTGTATAATAATAACAATAAAATCACAAATGCTTGTTATAGCACAGTGATTAAGAGCCAAAGAAAGCCAGAGACTAAATTCTAGATCTCCCCTTTTCCAGAGTTTTATTCTCTTGAATATCTCATTTATTTACTCTGTTCTTCCTTTTTCTCATCTATAAAATGGAGATAATAGTAGTACCTGGCTGCTGAGATTAAACTAATGAATATATGAAAATAGTGTCTCAAATCCATAAAATATCCCATACCTGTTAATTATATCACTTTAGCCTTATACCATAAGGTACTTTTGATCCCATATAAAATACCTTAAATAAGGTACTTTTATATAATTTCTTCCTTATAATAATACTGAAGATAAAAGTAAGGAAAGATAAATTGATAAATTTGCTCAAGATTACAAAATTTTAATTGTTAAAATTTTTCTAGCTCCTATACCTGCACCACAACATTTTCTACAAAACCTGAATGTGCATCAGGACTTACATGTTTTTTAGTTTCCTTAAGTTTATTGGTACATTTTAGGTATACATACTGATCACATTCACTATAACGGATTTGTACCTGTACATAATCTAGCTTGATTCCGTTTTTTGCCATTCCTATCCCTTCCCTTTGAACCCCTTCCTCTCCCCATTCATAAACCTTTATTTTCATTTTATTCTTTTCTCATTTTTTCTTTCCCTTCCTTCCTTCTCCCTCCCCTCCCTAGTTCTATTTTCCTTTTGAATAGTTTCTTCCAATATTGCAATATCTATTGTACATTTCAGTTTTCACACCAGAGAGATAATGCAATATTTACAACTGTGTGTCTGATTTATTTCACTTATGATTATGATCTCAAGGTTCATCCACTTAGCTATAAATGTCTCAATTTTATCCTTCTTTATGGCTGAGTAATACTCTATTATATAAAAACCACATCTTCTTTATCCATTTATCAGTTTATAGGCATGTAGGTGGCTTCCAAGGTTTAGCTATTACAAACTGTGCTGCTATAAGAATGGGTGTGCATACATCCCTATGATATGATGCTTGTAATTCTCTTGGGAAGACATCCAGAAGGGGAATAGCTGGTGGGACCTCTAATCCAAGACTTTATATTCTATGACTCATAATTTTTTTACTTATTTAACTTATGTTCTTGCATCATCTCTTCCATACTTACCATACAGGATTCATAGTATCATCTTTAAGAGCTGACTGGCTAGGGTGCTGCAGTTTGAATACTCAAGATTGTATTCCTAGTTTGAACATTTTATTAGCCAGTGATCTTAGCCAGTTGCTTAACTTCTTTATGCCCTGAGGTTCTTTTGTAAAATAAGTATCATAATATCAACCTCAGGAGGTTATTTATTCTAGGAATAAGATAGGATCTAATATGTCTCACATGCTTTGCAAAATGACTGGTCCACTCAAAGCTCAATAAAGTAAGCTGTCACTCATCACTAGCTGTCAGTTTTATTTATTTTATTAGTTTTTGCTTTGCATTATAGAACTTTTTATCTCATTCATAAATTGGAGTTTACCTTCTATTTTAGAATATTTTCCTGTATAGCACCATCTCCCTCTTTTTACGCTTTTGCCACTCATGAAATATAGGTATCAGGGAGGTAGTGATATAGGAATATAGGCACTGTTATGGTTTATGTCTAAATGTCTCCTTAAAGCCTTATGTGATGATAGGTGACACCTTTGGAAGGTGACAGCATTATAAGGGCATTATAGCTGATTGCTCTTAGGGGGCTGAACTTCATCAGAAGGAGGTCTCTGCGAGTATAGGTCAAAAAGTTCTATCTTCCTTACTGTATTCTCCCTTGACTCAGTCTGCTTTTTGGTCTACATGCTGTGAGGACCTTTTCCTCTGCCTTGCTCCTCTGCTATGCTGTCGTGCCTTGGAGCCAGCAGGCTATGGACTAAAACAACTATTAATTGTGAGCCAAAATAAGCATTTCCTCTTTTAAGGTGCAGAGATGGGTTCTGGTGACTAGGAAACTATATAAGACAAACTTTGGTACTGAAAGGGGGTTGTTTCTGTGACTTTACTGACTATTGGTTCAGAAACCTTTGGAAATGGCTTGGGGGAGAAGTTTGGAAAGCTCCAATGATGCTGGCTGGAAAAGCAGCCCTAGAATTCTATGAGCTGAGCTGGATGGGAGATTCTAGTTGGAGCTCAGAAGATGAGAACGCTGACTGTAATCTTGCTGGTAAAGACCAGGCTCAGGAGGTTTCAGTTGGAAAGAAAGACTCCAGTGGAAGCTGGACTGTAGGCTGCGTGTCTTATGCTCTGGAAGAAAATTTGTCTCCATTTTGCTCAAGTCCTACAATTTTGGGGGAGACTGAGATTTGGGGTGGCAGGCTAATTAACCTGGCAGAGGAAATTTCAGGGCAGCCTAATATTGGACCTGTGGCATGGATACTGGTGAAAACTTTTAGCAAGTTCTACTTCAAAAATCAAGGCAAAAGGCAAACTGAATGATTTTAAAAGTTTTGACTTTGGTCGGAAAGCAACCTCTGGTAAAGTTGGGGCTGCAAAGATGAAACAGAGGGGATCTTATTTGCTGAAAGATTAACATTTAAAAAAGCCAAGTACTTTGGATTAGGACAATAGGAAAAATATCTTGAGGGAATATGAGGAACCAGCAATGTACCACCCTTCACAGAGTCAATATTGTAAAAGTGAAAGACTGTTTTGAGAACAGAGCCCCAAGTCAGCATGCTCCAATATAGGAGCCACCTAGGGAATTTGTTCCATGGGATTCAGTTCATAGCCCTCAGCCATCCAGGTACTCAGAGACCTCTGCAGCTGTGTCTCAAGGGAGCCCAGCTACTTCCCAAGCTGGCAGCAGAACTTGGCAGCATCCATGTGGTGCTGGTTTTATAGGCATGAAGAATACCAGAGTTGTGAGGTCATGGAAGCTTCCACCCAGATTCCAGAAAAAGGCCTGGGAGGCCAGGCATTGTGCTCCTGAGAGGACATTGAATGAAGTTGTGAGCATGAAATCCAAAGTTAAGCAGAGACCCCAGAAAGTTGGAGACAACAGGAACATAGAATGTCTGAGGAAAGCCACAAGCAGTAAACAAAGGTAGCCCAAGGGAGAAGACATGAGAGAACAATCACTGGCAATATTATATGGGTGGGGCTGTCCAAAACTTTAGAGATTACATCTTCTCACAGCTTGCCCCGGGTGCTGAACACAGAGCTGCAGGATTCAATGTTGGCCCTGCTGGCTTTCGGCCTTGGTTTGGTCTGACTGGTTTCTATCCCCCTGTTTTACGCTTTTAGAATCAAAATGTGTACCATGTGTCACTGTATGTTTAACTTTGTTTTGATTTTTGCAGAAGTTCACAGCTGAGTTTGCCTTAGGTTTCAAGGGAGACTTTGGACTTGGTGTTTTTACAGTGCTGGAACTGTTAATTTTGGCAACTCTTAAAGATGGACTAAATGCCTTTGCATAAAGATATGAGCATGGGGCCAGGAGAGGAATGTTATGGTTTATATCTAGATGTCCTCTGAAAGCTTCATGCGATCATAGGCAGCACCTGTGGAAGGCGATTTAATTGTAGGGGCATTTTAGCTGATTGCTGTTAAGTGGTGGGTCTTATCAGAAAGCAGCTCACTGTGGTACGACCTGGAAAGTTACATCTCCTTTCCTGGCTCCTCCCTTGACTCTTTCTTCTTCCCATCTGCCTTGAAGTAAGCTACGTTTCCTCTGCCATGCCCCTCTGCTATGCCATCCTGCCTTGGAACCAGTGCACTATGAACTGAAAAATGTGTCAAAATAGACCTCTCCTCTTTTAAATTGTAGGTCTTAGGAGTTGTGTCTCAGTGTGGAAGAAAGTGGATAAGACAGATATCACATATTCTGATTAATTATGAATCCATGGAGAACTTTAGAACCTTCAGAAAGCACCAGCTGCAAAATAATGTATATGGTACAGCAGTTCACAGGAACTGGTGAATAGGTATTCTAAATTGAGTAAGTGCTATGTGCTAAGTGATTTTCTTCGTGATGCACTATGGGCACAGTATTGTCAAAATTCTAGTATTTCAAAAGAAACTAGAAATCTATAATTTTATTGGAAATATTCTGAATTCTAAATAATGGCAACTAATTAATGTTTTAGATTTCTTTGCTGGATGGAGTTGTAGCTCAGCAGTACCTCATATTTTTAGCATGCCAAGGACCTGGGCTCAATCACCAACACCATAAAAGAAACCAAGATAAAACAGAAAGAGAAGCAGAAGAGGAGGATGAAGAAGAGGAGGAGGAGTAAGAGAAGAAGAAAAAGAAGAAGAGGAAGAGGAAGAGGAAGAGGAAGAGGAAGAGGAAGAAGAAGAAGAAGAAGAAGAAGAAGAAGAAGAAGAAGAAGAAGAAGAAGAAGAAGAAGAAGAAGAAGAAGAAGAAGAAGAAGGAGAAGAAGGAGAAGAAGGAGAAGAAGAAAGAAAGAAAACAGAGGAGGAGGAAGGAGAAAGAAAGAAAGAAAAAGGAGAAAGAAAGTTAAGAAAACTTGCGATCAAACAAAACTAGGACTTTCAATTTGCAAAGTCTGCCTTAGTTTTAACACTAAGTTAAAACTACATTATTGCAGTGCACTGATTTCTTCTTGTCTACTGCCCTGATTATCTTCCAGTCCTCACCTATTAATACTCTAGCTTCTCAATAAATATGTGTTGTTCCTTGCTTTTTAATTTCTACTTGCTATTGGTTACTTACACTTACTTTCTTCTTCACACAGACTTAGACAGTTCCTAAAGTGTCTTATGTGAATTCACGAGAGTAACTCTACTTGGGTTGAATTGTGGGTCTTATAAAGTTGACCTGAATAAAAGACCTGAAATTATAAAAACATTCTCACAATACTTGATTATGGTTCCTTTCAAGTTGTCTGTTTATCTGTTTAATCTGCGACATGACCAATATTTTCCTGCCAAGACTTTAGTCAAAAAGTGGAACAATTCTTTGTCCTGCAAAACATGGTTGGAAATTGAACAGAAAAAAGTTTATCTTGTTTTTATAGTATATCTTTCTCTCCAAACAGACTGTTTTATGACAGATGCTAGTTCATATTCGCATTTTAATACCTAGCATGTTTGTCATGTAGTCATTCTTATTAAGGTTTTAGTATAAAATGTACAGAAACCCCCAAATAGTTTTTTCTTCATTTCTTCATGAAAATAGCCTTGAGAGGGGAAAAAAAAAAGGAGTTAACATTTATTGAGCCCTCACTGTGGGTCTTATCAATTGTTTTTTTTTTTTTTTTTTTGGTTTTGGTTTTTCTCAGGTACCGGGAACTGAACTCACGACCTTGCACTTGCCAGGCAGGCGCTTTGCTGCTGAGCTAAACCCCCAGCCCCCTTATCAATTGTTATAAATATTACAAAGTGTCATTTAAATCTTCTTGTCCTTTTTTTTCAGAAAGTAGCCTGACAGGTCACATGACTTACTCAAGTTCTTCTCATTAAACATTAAGGCAGTAGTGTGTATCCAAATTCAATGTAGATGTCCATGGACTTGACTATGCTCTAATATTAATTCAACAATGACTATTTTAATTGATCAACAAGTGTATTAAAAGAAAATACATTATTGAGAGTATTAACAATTAATTACAAAATGAATTAGTGCATCAACTTTTTTATATTTGCATCAATTCCACTTAAAATATTATGGTTCATCTTTGTTAGAAAACACAGGTGTGCCAGCAAATTGGTTAGGAGTATCTGCTACATGTAGGAAAGTAAAAAGCATCATTTATATTTATGTCAGATACAGATGACTTCAGATTATGTCAGAAAATGTGTGTTGGATTCCAACGGCTAGAAAATTAAAAATAAATAAAATGGCTGTCGAAGTATTTTGGTTTTCCATCCAAGTACTAACCAGGCCCGACCCTGCTTAGCTTCCGAGATCAGACGAGATCGAGCACATTCAAGGTGGTATGGCTGTACACAGTATTTTGGTTTTCAAATGCAAATCAGTAGTGTATACACTTACTACCACCATCACATGATTTCCATGCTTCCTAATAGAAGTACTAGTGCACTTCAAAGGTCTGATTTTTGGTCTGTTTCTGTATTTCATGTCTTATGTCATCTGTCCTACCAAAACTTGCTCTGGTCTTATCTAAAAATTCCTTCAGTAAATCATGCTCTCTCTTGATTTTGTACATTTTGGCATGTTGATTTTCTCTTTCATACTTGAATTGACTGATTCATCCTCATCTTTCAAGTCCTCTCAGTCCAAATATACCAAATCCCAAGTGACACAGGTGGGTACTCAGACATGTACTTCCATCACTGGTCACCTGCTCCTAGCACAGCCTTCATTTCACTCTGTGGTATTTTTAAGCTAAGTTCCCTCCCTCCCTCATTTCCTCCATCTTCATCTGTTTCTCATTCTCTTCATCCTTTTTAATTATTTTAACTTTTGAAAGGTAAATACTATATATTGCTAACAAAGAACTCCCCAGCATTTTCTAAAATACCTGGCAGAGTGTGTGTATATATTATTTATCTGTAATTTCATGAATAGCAGAATAAAATAAGTAATTTGATGACTTCACAAGAAAACTGGCAGATATCTATGTTATATTCAGGCCTGATTATAGATGTTAAACGTAGGTATATTCTATCCAGTAAAGTACAAACAGACTAAAGCCTTAATTTTAGATGCACAGGACTGGAAAAGGCCTTAGAAAGCAACAAGTTTAATTTTTTTTATTTTACAGGAAAGAAAGTTAAGGCTGAAGAAGTACAATAACTGAGCCCAACTACATGACCCTTTAGACCACCCAATATGTATTCACTGGAAATCTGACAGACACTTGCTGATCACTCCATGGAGCACTGGTAGATGAAGAGAGAAAAGATAAGAAAAGAACAAAATCCCTGCCCTCAGAATAGTTTGGTTGGGGAAATAAGACTTTCATATTTCAAACAATTAGAGGACACTGAGAAACTGTGTTATTAAGTGTCAAATCAGGCAGAACAGCTGTTGAAAGTGAAGGGAAAAATAAATTACCAAATGAGCTCAGACTGATCACTTACTGCCACCTTAGTCCTCTTGGAATTCTTGCTTGTATTTTTAACTAACTGCCTCCCGGGTCATAACCGGATCTCTTATGAAAGGGACATTTCTGTTGCTTTCATAATTTCCTTCCAATTCATAATTACGTCTCAGTTAAAGAAGACTGATTTATGCTGTCATTAGAGTTGAAAGTGGATCCCTTAAGAAGTTACAATATTTTATTCAATGATATTATGATTTCACCAAAATAAATGAACAAAATGTGACATTAATACTATATTCCAGTTTTTTGAATCCTGTCAGAGCAACAGCAGAGATTTTTTTGTTTTACTACACATAACAATAAATACACACACACACACACATACTGTGCAAGCCTCCTCATCTTTTAAGAAAACACCTTGGGTGGGTTTGTTCCAATTTAACTAATACATTGCTCTTTAGAGCTGTAATTTCCAGTTCTCCTGAAGATTTCTTCTGCCCAGTCCTTCAATTAGGAGGTCTCATTATCTTCAGTAAGTTTTAAACAGTACCGCTGATTATCCGTCCAATTCCCAGGAAGTCCTGTAGATGTTCCTATGAGATGGAGAAGTTTCCTTAGGTGAAGGAAGGTGAAGGAGGACCAGGGAGGCAACGGACTTTGGTCTGTGTATATGTGATTCCTCTGCACTCAACAATGTATAAAAACTCACAGTACTCAATATTGCCTCTTAAACTCAATTCCTTATTGTTTTCAGCTTTCTCCAAACTTCTTTGTTACTCCGTGCTCTGTACATCTACAACGCTCGACAGAGATATCTAAAGGCTTTACATCTCAAACTATAAATGACTGTCACTGAGTTTTTCTTCTCATAGTCGCATTCTCAAAAGCAGATCTCTGCAGTTTACTTTTTACTCTAACCACCTGATGCCACACTGTAGGTCCTAAAACTGTCTTGTGCAAAACAAGCTAGAGGTTATTTGAGTTTAATTTTCATTAAATGCTTTTGTCCAGTTTTAGAGCAATTTTCTTAATAGTGATCCAAGTTATTGGTTTTCTGATGTAGGTAATTGAATTTTTAATGCTAGGAATTTTAGTGCTTATATTGTTTGATCAATTTTGCATGCCCATATCTTGTAATCTGAGCAACTATTTTGAAGATAACAGTATGCAATATAATAACCATTGTTAATTTCCTATCATCTTGTTTTGAAATTCTGTACCTTTTTTTAATTTTTTCTCTACTTAAAATGAAAAAGAAATCATGTAGTCAGCAAATGACAAAAAAATAGAAACTATAACATGGGTATTTAAGCAAAGATAAAATGACAGTTCTAAAATGATAAGCCCTAGGCTACTAGAGACTGGCACAAATTGAGAGAGTAAACTAGGTTTATCAAAGCTTTCCCTTTGAAAATATTGACTTTCATTCCTCCTGGAAGCTCTGCTCATTGGCCTGATATCTTAAGCACTGACAACTTGCTTTGAGTTGTTAGTCTGACCCTGAAGTATGACCAATAAAATATTCATAACCTCCTCTAAGGTACATAGATTTTTATTAGTTTTTATGTTATATACACAGAGCATTGGAGAAAATACAATGTCATGATTCAGATGGATTGGTACCTCATGGTGATGAGGCCAATAAATGGAGAATGCAGTTTCGTATAGACAAATGCAAAATAATAACTTGAAAGACAATGAACCACAACCCAGAGTCCAGATTGAGCGGTATCAAAGCAATGTAATGATCAGGAAAATGATTTAGGGATTCTTGAGTGATAATGGTAGAAGCTAGAAGTTCAGAACTATTTACTGAGCTAAGCAAAGGGCTTATGTGATGCCCAGAACACAAATCAAATCATATCGCAGGAACAGTGTGAAAATGACTGTGGTTACATACATAACCCTCAGTGTGTGGTTCTGTCACCAAAGGAAAATAAGCACAACCAGTTCCAAGTTAGTTTGTAGATGAATATGTCTGGCAGATGAATATAGCTAAGATGAATATATCTAAGTGTGACATTAGGGAAAGTTTCCTGCCCCCTTGAATTCCCAAACACTGAGATTTCTCAGATAAGGAACAGCAAATCTCATTTCTATGTGACATTTTCTTTTATAGTGCTGGTACCCTAAAAATCATTTTTGGTTCTCATTCTGAAGCTGTGAGGTGCCCAGGAGAAACAGTATCCTCATTTTACAAAAACTTAAACTAAGATTTAGTAGCCAAAGGTTGTAGCAAGGTCAAACCACAACCTCAAAGCTTACAAATATTCTTTTAGTGCTTTTTGCTTTACTGTACCATCTCTTGCCAAAGGAAATTTAGGAGCTGAGCTTTTAGCAGATTTTTACGAATCACATAGTTATATTTGCTCTATGAAAGCAGCAGACAGACTGATTTAATTTTTAAAAAACACTCTCACACAAGAAGTTTGAAATTCAGTGTGCTGAATGTGCTGGCCTAGAACAACAAAAATGTCCTAACTATGAGGAACAAGTATAGCGGATTGTACATTCCAAAGATGGTCACAGTAATTATTTCCCACCACATGTGCTTTTTCACGGTAGAATCTTGATACTGCACACTGAGGGATGAAATGTAAGTCCTGTTCTCTTGAATCTAGGTGGGCTTTGGACTTATGTGTAACAAACAGAAAGAGGTAGAAGCAATACTAAGTGTGCATCTCAGGAAGCAATGTAGCTTCTGCTTTGTTAACTGGAATATTCTTTCTTGAAGAATGCAAGCACTATGAAGCTGCCATGAAAAGGAAGCCCTGACTAACCCATGACCAGAAAGCACAGAGAGAAAACTGAGACCACAAGGTGGTAGATATCTTGCGAAGCCCCAAGGCGCTCCAGTTTCGTTTGACCACAAGACTTCAGGACCCAGAATCACCCAACCAAATCAGCCTTAAACTCCTGACTCACATGAGGATAAATAAAATGACTCACTCTGTTAAACTAGCAGGTTTAGGAGTGAGCTGTTCTGCATGAATAGTAACTGGTAGAGAATATACACATTCTCAACAGTGGTTGGCATTTTCTTTTTTATGGTACCCATCATCCCTCTCCCTTCTTAATAGCACTGTGATTTGCTTAAAGGGTTGGCCACGGATGCTTTCTCCTAGCCAAAGGGGTACTTTCTTCCTGGAATTTTACTCTTGAACAGAATGATAATGTTTAAAATCAATTATCCCATTATCTCAGCCTGAAAATGGTGGAATCTATCAATCATCAGAGGCACTCTAACTGGATGATGGCAGCCATGAAGTATTCCTTTCCTTCCCATTTCCCAGGGCCTTGAAATTGTCTTCTTTCTTGCTCCATCCAAAGTCTGGCTTTTAGTCTGTTTAATAGTTCTGATATTTCCCCTTATGCTTTAAATGAATTTCTTATAATTTAGACCAAATCAACTTCTGTGTTATACAGCCAATGAAGTCTGACTTACACATTTAGTTTGGTCTAAGAAAGAATATGTTTTTATATCTTTTGTGAGCTATAATTGACATAGAATGAACTACACATATTTAGTGAATATCAGCCAAATTTTAGTGTATCGTACCCATAGGAAACTATTGCTACAAGAGAAACTGAACATATCCATCGCCCCATACATTAACTTGTGTCCCTTTTCAATACTTTCTTTCTGGCCTACTGCAATCCCCACCTCCAAGCACCATTGATGTGTGTTTACTCACTAGATTAGTTCTCACCTTCTAGAATTTTATATACATAAAAGTTGTACCCAACAAATTCTTTTATTTTCCCTTGGTTTTCTTCACACAATACAGGTGTTATGAAATTCATACAAGTTGTAATGTCTATTCCATTGTATGGATACACCCAAGTTCATTCAGCAGTTGGTAGAAATATAGGTTGTTTCCCATTCATGGCTATTATGTTAAAAGCTGTTATGAAAGTTCATGTGGAAGTCATCTTGTGTTATATGTCTTTATTTCACTAGGTAAATCCCTGGGAGGGAAATAGCTGAGTCATATGGTAGGTACTTGCTTAATTTTTTAAGATACAACCACATATCCAGCAGCAGCATATAGGAGGTCTAGTTGTTCTGGAACCATTGTCAGTGGTGGACTTTTTACTGTAGCTCATTTTTAAAGGGTGTATTATAATAACTCATTGAAGTTTTAAATTTGCATTTACTTAGTGATTGGCAATTTTCAGCACTTTTATTTGCCAAGTCCTATAGGGTTTCTCTTACCAGAGGTGCTTTTGTCCATTATGCATGCAGATATCTGCCGTGCCACCTTCAAGCCTCACATTTGCCTGACTCCAATCAATGGATGTGTCTTAGGCTCATAGTATATCCCTTAGTGTATATCTGCATGACACCACATACAATATAGATAAAGACAGAAGAAGGTATAACTGAAAGTGATAAATCACTCCCTCTGGGACTCAGGATTAAAGATGAATCTTTTCTTCTTCAAACTCATCTGTTCTGTTACTGATAGTTGTAAGTATGTGTTATCATATTCTTTAGAAAAATAATTAAATAGAGACAAATGTAGACATACTCCTTAGATATACAAAGAAACCAACACTAGATACTTGTTATTCCTCCTGAAATGAAGAAAGTAAACTGAACATGACCATGTGGTAGCTAGTGCACAACCATTTTGATGGTGACACAGTGAGGGTGACATTTGTGCAGAGTATGCGGCTCTGCCATAAAACTGGATCATAGATCCAGTGTTCAGGACTTCAGCAAATAGAAGAGTTAAAATTAGATAAAGATTACATGAGATGTAGCAACACCATCTCCTCAACATAGAAGAGTTTTTGTAATCTGGAGATACTACTTAATTTTTAAAATCATGACACAGGACTCACCTGAATCTCTTAGGAGCATATGCACAGTATGTGTGCCACATGCATGCTACAATGTAGAAGTCACATTCCTCTCCAATGAAAAATTCAGCACAGTCTCTCAGGCCTAGCATTCTGAAGACTCTACACTTGAGGATAATTCATATTTTACTCCTATTTAGCTAAATATTTAACTTACTCTCTAATGATGTCGATGGTAATTTAGATTCAAAGCTGGATATAGAAGCCAGCATTTGACTCCTTCTGTTGTAAGCAGGGATTTTAAAGAATTTTCTCCTCTCCACATCTCAGAGAGCCTATGTTTTGATGCTCATCTCCCAAAGGGAGAATGGTCTGCCAAAATTCAGATTTGTTATTAATAAGCTTAATGTACTCAGATAATTATGACATTTTCTAAGATGAAGTTGTGAACTACTTTTGTATTGTTTGTCACAAATTGTGAGGGTAAAATAATTGTATGATCACAGTTGTAAAGAACTTTACTTAGAATCTAGGTGCATAGATTTGGCTCCATTATAACTTTTCCTTAATAGCATACTGCTCATGATTGGCATAGTTACAGGCAGTTTATATTTATTTTTCAGTAATTTAGCTATTCCAATTATATAATGAACATGAAAACACATCATTCACTCATAAAACAATTTTCAGACATATCTGAAAGTATGCAAATGTGATGATCCTCCAGTATTGAAGATTGTAATAAATAGGGACCCAAACAAATGAGTTAAGAGGAGTAATTGGTATTGGGGACTGATGGTGATAAGTCAATTTACGGACTTGAACTTATTACACACATGAAGAGAAGAATAGTAAATCTGATCCAAGAATTTACATAATTGGGTTCATAAAATGGGTGGTTAACAAAAATCACATCAGCATATGGCTTATACTGGAAGCTCCTTTGGATCAAATCAACCCCGCAGTGGTGATATGTGATGATCAGAGATAAACTCGTGAGTATGAGCTAAGAGAGCAGTTGGTTTGGAGACCAAGTCTGGAGCATCACTGCAACTGATATTGGGATTTGGACCAACAGACATGTTATCCTCACAGGGAATAAGCCCTCGTAGGGTGTCACAGGACAATGCTTCACACAACACCACATAGAAACAAAAAGAAGTAACAGTAGTAGAGAAACCACTTCTCCTTCCATTTAAAATAGGTCTTAGTCTCTCCTCAATGTGCTGGATAAGTCCTTAAATCCAAAATAAAGGAGAAGACTCAAGTAGGAGATGCACTTACAGTGCTAAAACTTATATACCTATAAACTGAGTTGGAAAAAGTGATAAGAAATGAATCAATTTATTATACCCTAAGTATAATATTATACCCTAAGTAGTTGCAGTGGATAGGATGTTTATGTTTCCTTATAATGTACATTTAAAAATCTAAACCCTCACAGTCATGGTATTAGAAGGCGAGTGTATTAGGAAATGATTAGATCATCACAGAAGAGTCCTTAAGAATAGGATTAGTGACCTTATAAAATAAGCTTCAGAGATATCCCTCAGTGCTTTCTCCATGTGAAGTTACAGAGAGACCCTCATGAGGAAACAGGTGCTCACCAGATACTAAATCTACATATATCTTGATCTTGGACTTCTCACCCTCTAGAACTTTATCATGTTATTTTTTTTTTAATTTTAAGCCACCCACTGAGTTGCATTTTATTATAAAAACACAAATTGCACCAAGGCAGTAGTTGTAAGAAAATACAGGACCACAAAAACCATTGGAGGAAATACTAAAACAGAGCAACATAGTACAAGCACCTCAGCATATCCCTGAGCCTCCTTATTAAAACAACATTCTTTCCTTCTTGCAAAATAGACTATCACTCCTAGTACCTAATCAAGCCACAAATGCCCAACCTGTACTCCCATGTGCCTTTCCCAGATTTAGAGTCCCAAGTCTCCATAATAACTTGTGTGATCCATGGGAAGAAAAGTGTGGTAACTGAAGGACGGGTTTATAGAGGACAATCTGAAAGCGTTGTATGTGCATGTGCATGTCTATGTGTTTGTTAGAGGACAACATTGACCCGAAGTTTAAATTGAAGCTTCCAAAGAGCTATGTTCATCATCGCAGATAACATCTACCTCAAGGCAAGGGCAACTAAGTCTGTAGAAGACAGAAAAATAGGATTTCAAAGCATGTATATACATGAATTTAATTTTACATGCCCGATGGACACAATGGAATGAGGGAGTGGGAAGAGGAGAAAGGAACCACATCATTGGGAAAGCTCCCTCTAGGCACACATGATACAGAGTTTAACTCAGCATTAACTCCAGTCATCAATATGTGGAGGTTTGATATTAGTATGTGCTGCTTGTCTTAATCAAGATTGGTTATGAAAATATGAGTAAGCTGGATGGAGTCACCAGTGACTTCTATGGAAAGGGTCCTACATCTTGTTTTCTTGTGTTTTTTAAAGAGATATTCTTATATTTACAAATTATAGTGCTTGGTAAATACAGAAATGAGTGAGACATGGTTATTACACTCATGAGCTTGGAATATAGCCATTTCACATGTACCCATGTCACTGAAATGAAAATCAAATTAGTATTTTATAAAAGTGGTATGACAAACATTTAATCAAAGCTGTAAAGAAGCAAGGAGTCCTTATAGTCAGAAGTGGGAATAGTGGAAATTGGTGTGGAATTCAGGGCAATAGTACTTGAACTAAAGCATGAAAGATGAATTGAAGGAGAAAGAGGCAAAATCTCAAATGCACAAAAAGAACAGGGCATAAGGAAGATAATAAAATATTGGAAAATGGATAGGATGTTAGAGAGATATTCTCACACTTTGATGAGCCTATAAATCCACTGAAGAATGTTGTTAAAATGTACCCTGGCAATCAGTCAGGCCTCTGAGTGGAGCCTGAAATCCTGTATTTCTAGCAAGATCCTAGCCAATGCTACAGGCCCACGGCAAGTCAACATGAAGTTTAGAGATTCCAAGTGCATGATGAGGTTGCTAATAAAAGCTGAGATTGAGTCATGGGTAATCTAGAATATCATGATAAGGAATGTAAAGTGTATTACAACAGGTCCTGCGGGAATCACTTCAACACTGAGTACTTTCAACTGATTTATCAATATTTTCTCCATATTATTGATGGAAGTACCTTTTATAATACATGTCTGAACCAGCCATTCATCTTCATAAAATTCTTTCCACTTAAAGAGTGCTAGAAAAGGAATCAGATAACTATGACAGCTTATTTAAGTGGCTGTGTAAAAAAATGGTATAATTGGACTGACATCAAAAGAGTAGATTGAGCAAAAAGACTGGGCAAAGTATAGGAAAGGGCAGAAGCAGGAATGAAGGAAATCAATCCATATCATCGAAGTTCAGTGATTCCCAACCATGGCAGCACAGTGGAATCTTCCCTAGTGGGTCCAAAACAGATTGATATGTGGGTAACATCTGCTGAGTTTTTGCTGTAATTAATACGGGGAATGAACTGCATAACAAAATACTGTAAAGTTCTTCGAGTGAATGCAGTGTGCACCCAAGAGTCATCAGCACAGTCATTGCTAAACATTTTGAAATTATACATTTAGAAAATGATTCATTTTGTTTTTACTGTAACCTATTATGGGAACCTCAAAGAAGCTCCCTTCACAAAAAATTAGGACCACCTGAGTCTCAAAAGAATATTAAAATGAATTGAAATACATCAAATATATTCCAAAAAACACATGTATTCATAAAGTCTCCTTTTGAGATGTTAGAAATATTCTAAAATTAGATTGTGGTGATGCTATCACAATTGTGTAAGTATATTAAAAAGATTTGATTGTATATTTAAAGGTTAATTTTATGGAATGCAAATTACACTTCAACAAAGCTGCTAAAATAATCTAGACATTCACATGGTACTTTTAAAAAAAAACCTAAATAATCATCTTTGGAGGTCTTCATGAACCTATTCATTATTCTGAATCTGGCAACTGAAGGGTAAGAATCACACATTTACCCTGCCTTTCTCTCACAAAACTATACGTCAAGGTTACCAAATAATTGATGAGAAAAGTTCTCATTTATAAAAGAATTGCAGGAAATAAATATAAAGCCATGATGGATTTAAATGACTAACTGTACAAGTATTAATAAACTGATAAGACAAATTTCAACACAAACTGGATATTTGATATTAGAATTATTAATATTTAAAATGAGAAAATAGTATTGTAATTATGTTTTTAAAGCCCTTATGTTTGAAAATATGCATTGAGTATTTTCAGATAAAATAATATGATACCTGGGATTTAATTCAAGACAATGAACTGGAGGTGGGAAAATTAATGCAGGAAAAGGTAATAAATCAGAGATTCTCAAAATAAGCTCCCTAAATCAGCAGCTTTAGCATCACTCAAAACTTGTACAGATTCAAAATTTCAGGCCCCACCCCAAAACAACTGAATCACACACTCTGGGGTGGGGAGAGCCAGGGAATCTGTGTTTTAACCAGGCCCTTAGATAATACTGATGCATGCTAAATGTTGAGAACACTCAAAAAGATAAACTAAGAATGATCATGATATGATAAACACTAACATTTTCTACTGAATGGGAATTCACTATATTATTCTGCATACTTTACTTTTTTCTTTTTCTGGGGATACCAGAAATTGAACTCATGACCTCTCACTTGCCAGGCAGGTGTTTGTACAGCTGAGCTATATCTCCAGCACTTATTCTATATACTACATATGTTTGAAATATTCCAAATAAAAAGATTAAAAAAGTGATATACAGAAATAAAAGCAATGAAGTAAATTGTCTACCCAAAGCATACAGTATTGAAAAGGAGAAAAAATAATAATTTATAGTGGAAAATCCCAGTAAGCATTACCTCAGCCAGGCAACTACGGTCAATATTATCAGTGGTAAGTGATGTTGATAGCATGTGCTATGAGGCAGTGGAAACCTAAATGTCCTCTCCAAAATGACTTGTTGTCATTGTGATAGTACTAATAGGTGAGCCTTTAAAAGGTAATTAAGATATGATGGTTCCTCCTTCACGAATGAGATTAAGACTTTTATAAAAGACATGGTGTACAGAGCTGGATTACTCTTTCAACTTCCTCCAAGATGAGCACAGTATTCCTTCTCTCTTCTGAAGGATGCAGATTTCACAAGACAACTAAAGCTGCTTGCACTTTGATCCTGATCTTCTCAGCCTCCAAACCACAACAAAGATATTTCTGATGCTTACAAGTTACTCACTCTGATATTTTGTTATAGCAGCACAAACTGACTAAGACAGCATGCTGCTGTCATATGAAGTGATGAGAATAGCATTTTCCTCTGTGATATTCCTGCCCAAAACCCATAATTATAATCTAAGCATCAGATAAAAACCCATTTGAAATTCATTCTACAAAATTTCTGAACAGCATCTTCAAGACTATCCAGCTCCTCAAACTCAAGGAAAGTCTCAGACACTGCCATAACCAACATGGGCCTAAGGAAATGTGTGACTAAATGTAAGGGAGTATCCTGGAAGGGAATCCAGAATAAAAAAGAGGCATTAAGAAAAAGCTCAATGAATTCTAATAAAAGATAAACTTTAGTTAATAATGATGCATCCATATTTAGTCATTTATTGTGATAAAGGTGCCATATAAATGTAAGATATTGCTCATAGGGGAAATCGGATGCTATGTATGTGAAAATTCTCCACACTATTATCACTTTTTTCTGTAAATCTAAAACTATTTAAAAATGTGTAGTTAAAAATAAAAGAAACCACCCTAGATGTAAGAACCTTGGCATGTCCCCGGATCGAAACCATTTCAGTAGAGCTTGGATCTGGGGCACAGGAAGTGTGTGTCACAATAGTCACTTGGACTGGATTCCAAGCACCTAAATAAAGCTAGACAGGCAGGAGGATCATAAGGGTCAAGAAAGGCCATAAGCCCAAATTCCAGGAAAGCAAATACAAGAAGACTACAACAATCACCAGAGCCCAAAATGTATGACAGGTAAGATGACTTGGTAGCTACACACACACACACACACATACACACACTTCTTAAACCCTCTAAAGTTTTCCATTTACACCATATGACCAGTTGATCACTCCCTTAAACTATTCTCTCAAGGCCTTTGAGTAAATCATAAACTTTACTAAGATTCAACCAACAGCCTGCCTTTAGCGCCCCACTGTCAGAAAGTCATTGCACTTTCTGAACCCTATTGGAAAAGCCATTTTTGACGTTTCCACAGAGGCCTCCTTCCAACAATGATTATATTTCTAAGACTAGACTCTGTTATCCCCTCTAACGTAGTGGCTTTAATGGTGGTTGCATATTAGAGTTACCTTGGGGAACTCTTAAAACTCTTGATGTCACAGGTGTACCTAAATATATTAATCAGAAATTTGGGGAATGGCATTAGGACATCAATAATTTAAGCTTCCCAGGTGATTCCAATGTTTAGGCAGTGTTGAAAGTCATTGAATTTTGGGCTGGGGATTTAGCTCAGTGGCACAGCGCCTGCCTGGCAAGCACAAGGTTGTGAGTTCAATTCCCAGTACCGGAAAAAAAAAAAAGAAAAAAAGAAATCAAACAACAAAAAAAGAAAGCCATTGAATATTAATCCTTCCTTTTCAAATTTCTAGCAAATGTAGTTCAACATTAACCACTTTCACAGCCACAATTCCAACATCACTCAGCCATCACCACATCTTTTCCATTACCACTAATTTGGCAATGATTTCTTAACCATTGGATCCAAAAGACAGTTTTTAAATGATTTTCTTTATTGAATTTTCTTAAGCACTTATTTCTCTACTCCCTTGTTCCTAAACAACTTCCTAGTTTTTTGGCTGCTTGTCCTCCTTACTTCCTGCCTCTGATTGTTCTTTGCCTTCTCTTTTGCAGGACTTTCTATCCCCCACTATATCTCTAAGTGATGTTTTCTGTAAGACATTCCCTTCTTATTTCATTTCATGCTCTTACTTTGGGTCATCACATCCCTCACCTGATGTCACCTACCTGTACATTAAAGATCCCCGAATACATAATCTTCATCCCAAATTCATCACCATATTTCAGACCTATTCAGCCAACTTCCAGGTAAACCCCTCTGGCTGGGCCTCCTGTAGACACTCCATCCCAATATGTCAAAAATTGAACTCTTCCACTCAATCTCTTAGTGTGCCTGTATGTGTACGGACTCTGAACTAGACGGCTTGGGTATGAAATGCTGGCTTAGCCCCATAATGACTCTGGGTGAATGAATTAATATCTATGACACTTGGTTCCCTCATTTGTAAAACAGATATATGTTTTGGTTTGGATGTGAAACATTACCCAAAAACCCATGTGTTAAATAGTTGGTTCACACTGTGGTGTGGGAGGGAGTGGAAACCTAAATGTTGGGGTAGTTTAGATGTCCAGAGTTGTGCCTCAGAGGGGACAGAAGGGCCTAGTTCCTTTTCTTCTGCTCTGTCATGTCTAAACCATGAGGTAAATAATTTTGCTCTGTCATATGCTTCTTATTATAATGGGCTGCTTCCCCACAGGTCATAATGCAATAAGGCCAACTGATCATGAACTGAAACTTCTAAAAGTGTGAGCCAAAAATAAACTTTTTCTCTTCATAAATGATTGTTTAAGGTATTTTTTATAGTAATGGAAAGTTCACTAACACAATATAAGAATAGCTTTCTTATGAGACTGCCTTGGAGATTAAGTTAGTAAGTGTAAAAGATTTAAAATAGTGCCTGATACATAATTAGCATTCTATTTGCTGCTGCTTCCAGTATCATTGAAATGATAAATCTCTGTCTTAGTGAGGGACACATCACCTAACTAGAAACTAAAAATCTGAGTGTCCTTCTTTTTACTTTATTTCATTTGCCCCTTATCTGTTGTGATCGTACTCTTTATACTTCATACCACCAGTCAGGACAGCAATATGCTGGAGTGAGAGGTGATAGTGCACATCTATCTCCTCCCAACTCAGAAAGTGGTGACATCCCACTGGTAGCTTGAAATTGGCAAAGGTAGGAGTATTTACACCACAGGCATCAAGAAATTCTACCAACTAGGACTTTTTTTGAGAGTCTATTGTGAGACATTTATGAACACACCCCTGCTTCACTCTCTCACGACTTCTTTAAATGACTGCAACACATCCTATTGGCTGCTTCTCCCACTGTTTTGGGGTCACTGCAATCCATTCTTCTTATTAGTATCAGAAATAATTTCTCTAAAATCTGATACTCATCATGTCACTACTCCTTAAATTGAAATAATTCAGAGGGCTTTTAAAAAAATTCCCCTTAGGTTAAAAGCCTAGACTCATAGGATGGCACACATAACCTATACTAGCTACTACTAGTGTACTGTCCTTATCCCCTATGCATTCACCTTTCCAGTACATGGCCACAGTTTACTGACATGAGTAAATGTACGTCTCTGCTTAAGGGCTATTTTCAGCCTCGTCGGAACACCCAATATGCCAGAGTGTTAACTCTCCTGGGATCATCCCTCACAAAATCACTGAAAGGAGTTGTCTTGGATATATCCCAGCTCTCATCTATCTAGTAGGAGAAAGTAGAACTGTGCAGTTTCTCCAGAGCTTCCTAATGGTCTGAGCTTTAGCAACTCATAACTTTAACCTGGTCCTACTTGCCCTCTTCTACCAGTGCCTCCTGGTATCACCTCCTAAATGAACCACTGGCTTTAAAGTCTTTTTTAAAAGGGTGTTCAGGGAGTTCCAGGAGAAGCCCAATGTAAGACACTGTTGTTCAATCTCTGCCTGAGCTCTACCTCGGTGTTCACATTCTTCCCTTTCCTTTAAGCTCCAGCTTCCCTTTAAGCTCCAGAGGTAACACAGTCTCTCATACTTCGATGCTTTGCAGATGCTGCTTACTTTATCTAGAATAGCCAATCATAATTCTACCTTTCTTTGCCCTGAAAACTGTAGCCTGTCCTTCCAAACACAGCTCACTGTCCACCTTTCCCTGACCACTGCTGCGCCCTCCTGCAAGCATAGGGCTCTCAGGTGTTTATGTTATAGCTGTTCTTACAAAGCTGCGTGTCAACAGATAGTGAGTTCCTTTAGCCTCTTTTGCAACCACGTACTCAGTCTTGGTTCCTCTTCCATTCCTGGGATGAAAAATACTAGCAAGTCAATATAGGGTTTTTCAAGGGATGTTTTTCATGTTTTCCCCTTATGTTCGTATCCTTAAAGAAAATGTTCAATACTGACTTTAGTTAGAGAAACTGTTTTAATGTATTTCCCTGTAATCCTTATATAATTACAAGCATTATCAGAAAACAAGACATTTACATACATAAGTCCAAACACGCATTGGGTTCAGCACTCTGTCTATGTTTCACCAAGATCCGTAGCTTTCTAACCTTGGCACTTTCTTTTTATCTCTGCATTTCAATGTTACCTTCCAGGTTCTGAAATTAAGCAAATTCTTAGAATTTTAAGAAAATAAGCTTGTACCATTTTAAAGAGGCAAAATACCCAGGGGCACTACATAATCTGCTGATTCTCCATGTTGAAGGGGTTTCTCAGCTGTGGCTGACAGCCTTATAGCTAAAAAACCTCTTTGTCCAGAAGAGCTGGACTTGCTGTTATCCAGACTAGGATACTGTACTTTGTGTTCTCTGCAGAAAATATTTGCAGCATCTCAGCAGGTAGACCCTGGGAGGATGAGTCACCATCCTCATTCACAGAGTTACCCTGGAGGCCACACTGAGAAACTTCTCCCAATAGCTAGGCAGGTCCTGATCAAAGAGCAAATGCTCTGTTCACAGAAATACTTTCTACTTAAGCAGGAAATGACACTGCAAACGCTGAACAATAATTACAGAGGGGTTATAATGCAATTTCTTGGACCAGAGTGCATTGCAAAATAAATCTAGCTCAAAATACACTCAGTACTCATTGTGCATAAGAATCTATGGTGTGTGCTAGTGAAGATGGAGAACAGAAGACAAAATCCCTGCATGCAAGGCCTATACATGGAAAATTATTCATTTAGTATTTTCAGGAATTTATGCAATTGTTGAAAGAGTTTATATCAAAAGATTAGTTACAGAGGTCCAACACTATCATACTTGCCTATAAGTGACAAATGTGTGAGCGTTGAATCTACCTCCAGATACTCTGCTCATATACCATGGCTGACTGGTGTGCAAGAATCTTTCAGAGGCACTCTTTTAGGAACCTCCATTCTTATATCCCTTTCCTGGTATCGCTACGAACATTATGAACACTGAGACAACCAGTGAATTATACAGGGGAAATAGAAGTCAGGTACAGAAGACAAAGATGAGGTTGCAGGAAAAGCTGATGAGATGTTAGATCTAGCAGGTGGGAAGACACTGAGCCCTATGCTTAACCTTAGACTTTAAGAGCCTGAATAATAACAAAACAACGCTGCACGCAGGTATCAATAGTATGAGGTCCAAAAGGTCCATGAAGGCATGCTAATTCAAGCAAGCAATAAAGCTTAGAGCAGTCAAATGCATCACAATCCAGTCAGAATGAGAACCTACAAATAATGTATGCAGAAGTTTAAGGAAAGCTTACAGTAGCTGGAGGCACTAGGTGTGAGTCACAACTCTGGAGCCAGACCTCTTGGGTTCAACTCTTTTTCTACTAACGTTTAAGTGCCGGTTATTTAATATACCTTTGCCTTAGGTTTTCATCTGTAAATGAAAACAAAATAATATGTCATTTCCTCAATTGTAACACTTCCTTAATTGTAAGACCCACTATTACTGTATGTACCTCAAAGAAAAAAAAAAAGTTACCAATTAAAATTGTAAGATCTCTATTGTAAGACTCATCCATTTAAGCTGCTAAAATTCAGACAAAAAGAGTGCCTAAGAATTGATAGGCAGAGGAATGTGGGAATTTCTATAATATAGAATGAGTAGGAGAACTGCATATGTAATATGTGAAAATACTTGCACCAAGTAAATGTTCCCTGCAGACCCATGGATGCAAGGTAGTGGGACACACTTTATTTTTAACACCTTAATGTCTGAACCAACCTTAGGGTTTCCCGTATTCTTATCTTTGTCTCCTGTGCCCCTCTGAAAATATGACGCCTTAAAAACTAAAAATTTAGTGTGCCAGACTGTGCGAATTCTCTTGTTGCTAAGGTGGCTTCTGATCTCTGGTCAGACTTGGAGCTGGGGTGATACGATGGACAGAAGATTTAGTATGATTGTGATGATTATTTCACCATGTATAGGTACATTAAATCATCAAATTGTACATCTTAAATATATACAAAAATTAATTGTAAAGTGTAGTCCAAAAAGAAAATTAAATTTTGGCTTTAGTGTTTTACCCATGTTTATGTGTTCCTGCCTTTACTATAGCTTTTGCAATATGATTTCTTTCTACTTTTCAAGCCTTTGCTACTTATGACTTTTATAAAATCTCTCATTTTAATTGGTTTAAATGAAAGAACAGCAAAAATTCACTAGCCAACTTCCTAAAATATTTATACTATAGAAATTGCACAGGACATAGGAACTGCTACAGAAAATAAAGAGCTCCCATGTTTGTATTGTGAAGCTAAATTACTCATACTTAAACCTGACCAAAGTAGCACCAAAAAGAAAATTAGAGTCCAATTCTACCTAAGAAAATTATAAAAGTAGTATATTCCATACAATCTAAAACTTCAATGACAATTTCAAACCTGATACACTATAACAAGTAGAGTTATCTTTAGAATGAGCAAAGGATTTAGGACAAGTAGCAAAAACATATTACATTTTACAAATCACAGAAGAATAAACTATATATCAGAGGCATTTAGTGAAATTCAGTATCTGTTTCTGCAATATTTGTTATTAAATAAAATTAATAAGAATGTGATCTTACTGGAAAAAATGGAAAACATTAATTTTCATTACACATAAAAAGAAACCCATAAATTCTTAAATAAAACAATAGCCTCTTTTAATCACAACATTACTTTCCTCTATGATCTGGAAGTGCTATACAATTCAACAAAACAAGAAACTACCATTTGGAAAAATAAAAGCAAAAGACCACAGTAAAACAAAAAATAATCCAATGACAATTTATTAAAATCAATCAGGATTTTCTTAGCCCACATAAAAAACAGATATAGAAAATCTAAAGATCTATTTATCAAAAAAGATACCTAAATGGCAATCCATAACAACAAAATGCAAACAATATGTCAATAGCTTCAAATTAATTTATAAATATAATCACAGGTTTTATTAAAAAATGAATCAATGAAAGAATATCCTGTAAGCTATTTTTGGTGTGTAAAAGAATAATGACTTCAAAGGAAAGAACTTATCCTATGTTAAACCTGTTATAAAACTATACCCATTATTTTCTTGTCCAAGATGCATAAATTCAAGAGATCTATGCAGCATAGTATCTACAGTTAACAGCACTGTATTATGAAATTTAAAACAAGAGGCTAGATCTTGCATCAAGTCTTCTTAATGAAGAAATGAAAGCTTAAGAACACAAGAAGATTTTTAGAATTAATGGATAGGTTTAGTACCTTTGCTGTGGTGATGGTCTCGTGAGTATACGCATATGCTGAAACTCACCAAAACTTCTACATCAAATGTGTGTAATTTCTGTGTATAAATTTTACTTCACTAACGATAAATATTTTTAATCCTGCAATATTTAAGTGTGTCCAGATCCAAATAGGGAATCTGTAAATATTTGCTTAATAAATAGAACAGGAATCAGTATATGGATCAATATAGGAAAAAATACACTTAAAATTGACCAGGAAATATGAGAAAATAGTATTCCTTTTACAAAAAGGGAAGCCTTATCAAGGAGTGAAAAAGGCATATATGCAAAAACAGTTAGCAGAAAGCATTTATACTTTTTAAATGAAAAAACTGACAAAACAACAATGAAGACAAAATCAAACTAACACAAAAACAACAAAAATGATACATGACCTCAAAACAAAATGATAGAAATTTACAATAGTTGCTATACTACATACTGTTACCTTCAACAAAGTTGCTCATTAGTTCTTCATCTTATTTCATACGTCACAATAAATTTTAGATAAAGTGTTAAGTAAGAAAACTAAAATGAAAATAGCAGACTAGATGAACTATTTCTTCTAGCTCAGAACCTTCATAGCAGTCACAAATACAAAGACTGATTAGGAGGGCAGGCTAATAAGAAGTAGGACCAAACAGTGGTTCACAACATGAGTTCTGGATCCAGATTTCCTGTGTGTCTTTTCAGTTACTTACTAGATATGTGATTTAAGATCACAAATTACTGTACTTTCTATGGCTACATTTCTTTATCTGTAAATTAGGATTTAATGAGTTTCTACTTCATAAATTTGTCATGAAGATTAAGTGAGTTAATATTTGAAAATATTTAGAAAAATGCTTAGCACAGAGCAAGCACTGTAGACATAATTCTAAACATATATGAATATCATCTATGTAACAAATACCGAAGGAAAAAATTAAAAATGAGTCTCAGAAATATGTGAAATCTATGCTAGACTATGAATTAATATTCTTAAGTTATGAAGGGCTTCTGCAAGTCACTAAGAAAAGCCTGAACCGGGATCAAGAAAAATTAGAGTTTGTTATCATCTGTAGGAATGGTGGCTTAAAAACATAGGAGAATTGCTTTGGGGGCTGTACAGTATCAGTAACGCAGGCTGCTGCTATTTTTTGCTCCACTGTTGATCTTTCCCAAGGTCATTTTATGATGCACACTAGCTCCAGCTGCAGCCACTGTTTCCATTCCAGGCAGCAGGAATAAGGAAAAGGCAAAGGATCTCATGGCCCCTCCTTTAAAGATTGTGTTCCAGAATTTGCACAAATCGTAATTTCTTACATAATATCACTACAGATAACTGCACTGCAAGCTGGAAAATGCAGTATTTATTCCTGTGCATACATCTTTAGCTAAAAACTGTAGATTTTAATACTAAAGAATGAACAAGAACCGTTGGGTAAGAAATAGTCTCTGGCACAAACTGAATTTTACTTGGCATGAATCAGGTAACACCCAGCGGAGAAATATAAATGCATTAAGGCAGTCAGTCTCACAGCTGTTTTTTTATGATTTATATGTACATGATTTTTAAAAGGCAAATTTCAAGACTTTTTTTAAGTTGAAAAGATATGCTTCCATGCTGTATCACTCAGTTTCTCTGTTGCTAGAACAAAAAACTGATGCCCACAGCTTGGAGGAGAGCTTTAGTTGCTCATGGTTATGGAGGTTAGGTTTCAGTACATGGTTGGCTGGTTTCAAAGGAGAAACATCATGACAGAAGGTTTTTTGGGCACAAAGCTGCTCACTTCATGGTATTCGGGAAGCAGAGTCGGTTGGAAAAACTCTGAGCATGAAAGACTACAAACAAAATATTACCCAAGGTCACATGACCCACTTAGAAACATGCAGAAGTGTACTTTACTAATCTGCTAGATATCTTAGTCAAGTTCACAAGCACAATAAAGGATCCCTTTTGTTAACTTGATGAATGTGTTTTAGGGAAACATACTGTGGAAATAATCAGAGATACACTGAGAAATGAATGTACATGGATATACAAGGGCATTTGCTATATTATTAGGATAAATTGGGAAATAATCTTAACGTCAATAATAAATTAGACTATAGTCACACAAGGACCATTGTGAAGTCGTTGAAGATAAGGCAGAGGGAGGACAAAGGGAAAAAAGAGAAGGAAAAGGTAAGGGAAGTTATGAAACAAAAATGGGTCAAGTTGGGCTGATACCTTTTTGCAAATTTGAATAATAATAACAATAAGTAACTTTTTTGGAGTACATATGGTAATAATTTGCAGTAATGACACATTTAATTTTTATGATGACCTGTCAGTACATACTGTCATTATCCTACTTTTGCAAATAGGAAAACTATGCCATGGAAACAGTAATTGTCCAAACTCACAGAGTTATTAAGATATAAAAGAGAATATAATAGCAATAGTTTTAACTCCAAAGTTTGCAGTTTTGTTGTGCCGTCACTGAGAGAACAGTGATGAAAAATGAAAAATGAAAGTTTTGTCAAGACTGGTAACCATGGTTATAATTTACAGGTTATTTGTTTTATCCTTCATTGTTTTGTGATTGACTAAAATTTTTTATTTGATGAATATTTACCTTTAATAATAAGGATGATAAAAGAAATCTCAATTGTTACCAGGATGTACCATACCAATTCATGTTGCAGACTGAGAATTGACTTGTTTATAAGTCTGTACCTATTTATTGTGTATTACCTAAAAAAGTATTAGCTGTTTTCTTGTTTGCCCATGGGAAAGAGGGAAAATACATCAGACCTTATTGTTAGGTTGTATTCCTGATTTTCGCATCAGAAAGCCTGAGAAATAATAACTGTGGCTATTCATAGACATATGAATTTACTATACTAATATTCAGTGCCCTGAGTGCAGGACATTTGTGATATAAGAGGAATGACAAGTTAATGAGTTTTTCTTCCAACTAAATAGCTGACATCATGTCCAGTAAACATTATCATTTTTTTTACAGTACAGGGCACATAGTAGGCATGTGATTCTCATATGCTGAAGAAAGGAAATGTCCTCTGAATTTCAATCTGGGATTTGCATCATTCTGCACAATGTGAATGACAATAGTATTTCATTCCACAAACATTGTGAAGAATAGGATCTGTGTGAGGCTTGATGGCAGGATTACAGAACCAAAAGTAAAACAAAGCAGACATGGTCCCTGCCTTCATAGGGCTTATTGCAATTAAAAGCCTAGAACAGAGATCAGCAAGCTACAGCATGCAGGCTAAATCCAGCACATCTGTTTTTGTATATCCCATTACTGTAAAAATGTTTTACATTGACAAAGGCCTGGAACACATCAATGCAAAAATAATATAATATCAAATGTGAAAAATACATAAAATTCAAGTTCCGTGTCTACAGCTAAAATTTTATTCCCCCCTAAAATATGTAAAGATTATTTTAATTGGAGAACTATGAAAACAGACTTTGCTTTTGTTACTAAATAGCATGCTATCCCTGCTTCTCATATTTTGCTTGCAATTAAAATAGATACCTCTGGGGTTAGGGTCATCAAACATTTTCTGTGACAGTCCAGAGAGTACCTATGAGAGATGCTATATATAGGACACTGAGAGGTTCACTTCTCCATTGATTTTGGTCATTGTGCTTCCTAACTAGAGCTCAAGTAAAGCATCTTGTGAAAGACAGAAAACAGGAATTGCAGCTGGTATTATTTGCAAAGTAAATATTAGAGGAAAACTAATACTTGCATCTGCACTCTATTTTGAGGGGAGGAAAAAAGACAAACTCATGAACACTACGGTTTTTTAAAAAATAACTTCTTTGCATTTTTATAAAATGAAATATTAATAAACTATCAAGCTTTATAACCTCTGATTATAGCATTAATATAATAAAAAGTTTAAAAAGATAACTAGAGGCTTTTTGCCCAAGATTTTGAATCTTGAATCTTTATTTCCTGTAAGCACTGTGACTCAAAAACAAAATATATATGCTCCACATCACATGCTCGCAAGAGCATGAGCAACTAGAATTATAATTCACTGCTACTAGAAGTGTATGTTAGAAAAATCACTATATGAATGTCTGTCATATCTATCAAATCATAATATATACATTCTCTATGATTCAAAGTTTCTGCTATTAATATATATTCAACAAAATGCATGCATGTTATGTATAAAAAGACTTCTACAAGCACTTGTATTGCAGCATTCTTAAGAACTCAAAATTGGAAAAAAAAAACTAAAGGTTCATAAGTGTCTTACTTACTTTTCTCTCATTGCTGAGACAAAATACCTAACCCTCAAAATTAAAGGAGGAAAGGTTTATTTAGCTCACAGTTTGTGGAAGTTCAGTCCATAGTCATCTGGCTCCAACGCAGAATGGTGTGGCAGAGGGGCAATAGTTTAAGGAGGAAGAAGACAGAAAAAGCGACAAGAGCAAACGTCGGGAGCAAGCCTCTTTTCCTCCCTTTTATTGTATGCAGGTTACTCACCCTAGGGTGAGTGTAGCACTCACATCCATAATCCCAGCAATAGACAATGAACCAATCACAGACTCTAGGTTCACCTGCCCCTGAAAAGCCTACTACCCATGATCATATGAGTCTTCAGGAGTACATCCATATACAAACCATAGCAAGCAATGTAATAGAAAATAACTTATGGTATATTCATATGCTAGAATGGAGAGCAATGAAAGTAAGGAAAACAATGACATTGTTCTCAAAAGTGTGGTTGAATTTCACAGACATAATATTAACAATAATGAAGACACAAAGAGAACAACTATATAAGGTTTAATAAGATAAATTTATCCATACTACTCAAAGGAGTTCCCTGGATAGGAGATGAGTAATCAGAAGAGGCACAATGGGGGATTCTGAGGTACTAATAACACTCTGCTTCTTGGTATAGTTTCTTGTTTGCTTTCTGAAAATTCATCTGCACACCTATTATTTGTGTACTTTAGACTTGGCTGAGAAGCCCTTTGCTACTCTAGAAAAAAATGTAATAGATCAAATAAATTTTTAAAACTCAGAATATGTAGGGTGAGTGTACATTGCTGCTCCTGGGGGGGTAGAAATAGACAGGTCTGAAATAGTAAGCCACTCCATTAACTACTGTTGAGCTACTTAATCATAGAGCTGACAAGTGGACACCTCCTGAAGTGATGTGAAGTGAACATAAGAGGGTTCCTCACCCGAAATCCATATGCTGCCTTATGAAAGGAAAAAGGTCTGGGTCAGAGGGGTTATTATTTTACCCTAACAATAATCTTGGAAGGAGGTGTTCTAGTCCTGTCACAGTTCCAAGGTTATTTTAGAGAGGAATTCAGTTATTCCTCTGTGCCAGGACTTGTCCACATAATTGTCATTAGGAGGTTGGTGTGGCCTCTCTTTGGGTTATTCCAGTCATACAGAAATTTAAGAAAGAAGGATAAGTCAGGACAAAACTGACACTAGTTCTCATGTATTCATCTGTACTCACTAATGTTTATACAAAGATTTATATAGCATAAACAATCATTACATCACACATGAAGCCATGCCCAAGAAGACATCATTGAGAACATTTGTAATTCCAATAATATTTATGACATTGCATTCACATGTCATAATTGTCAAGAAATCTGGAATTGACTTCTTCCTGTTTACAACATCTAGCAAAGTGCCAGACACATAACAAGAATTGGTTGAGTGAAATGCTATTTTGCCATTAAAAAATATTTATGAAAATTAATGATTTAGGAAAATGCTCACAAATTAAAATTGAGCAAAATGAAATAGGATACACAGCTACACAGACACACACACACACACACACACACACACACACATGCAGACATTACAACATCAGTTATAAAACTCATAAAATCTATACCACAAATATCAAAGGGGAAAGTAACTGCAAGGTGTGGAAATTATTGGTGTTTTGTTTAAATTTTCTCATGACTCACTATCTTCCAAATTTTTACAGATGAATATGTATTACTTTTGAAATAATAAAAAATGGCCAACATTTGAAGAAGTCATTGAAACACTAAGATAAAAGAGTAGCAAAGTAAAATATCTATGATTTGACAGAAGTACCAACCTGAAGTTGACCTATGAACCATCTTCTGGGCTTCTCTGCTGATATTGACTTGTACTCTTCCATTTCTTTCCTCCATAGGGTTTAAGGTCAAGTCTCCATCTGAATAGCCCTTTCTCTTCCACCTGAGAGTGGAAGCAAGTCACAGCCAGTGTTCCCCTCCTCCCATATTTTCATTACATTTTTATTAGTACATTTTTGCAGTATATAATGATTACATGCATTGTGGGGAGTTGGTACATGTACCTTATACATCTGAATTCTTACTGCCCCTTCTCCCGACCCTCCCCCTTACCTCCGTGTCTAGATCTCCTCCCATTTGCAAAAGCTCTATCTCCTTGATTATCCATTTGACACAGGAATTCCCCCTCCTCCCATGTTAAAGCATGTACTCTGGTAAATTCCCAAGGTGTTGTCACCTGCTTGCCTACAAATCTACATGTTAATTCCTTTTGTCTCTTTGCTTCATATTTCTGAAATTCAATTTACCATGTGAGGAAAACTAAATTTCTGAATACTCCTAGTTTGCTGCCTTGTCGGAAGCCACATATCTGTCTCTTAGTCTCCCAGAACAATATACTTCTGCGGCTATCTTCTCTACTTCAAGTTCTCTTCCAAAGGTAACTTCTGAGCACTATCTCTCTTCTGGCTCTGTGTCACATTCAGCTCTTAACCAGCTCAACCTGTCTCTACCAAAGTAGTCAGATTCATGACTTGAAAAACCCATAACTACTTTGATACATATTAAATACTCTCCTTAATATCAGAAATTTTGAAAGATGATTATGAAAATGTTTCATGCCCTCAGAATGGATACGTTCATGAAGAAAACAGCTTCTCAGGGTTGAGGGCTAGCCTTGAGGAAACAGAAAGACGTAAAAAATAGAAATGAAGGCTCCAAAGATAATATTTCTAGTTCTATAGCCTGTGAGATGCTATCTCTAGGGAGTTAAAGATTGACAGAACTTAGAAGAAGACTCTGAGATCTCTGAAACCCTTGCTTTAATTCTAAGGATAAGAAGGACCACAGAATTTAATGGATTCCCTTGCAAACATGTAGTTGCCACTTCTGGAATTATCTCTACACTTTCTGCAGCTTTTCATCCTTCATAACAATTTTATTGCTATCATTGGGACTTTTTTTTAAAGACAGGTACAATTGTAAAGAGGAAAATTGCTACTTGTTAGTTATATTGCATCATATTACATTATAATTGCCAACCTATATTCTGCTAAATAATTTTACTTTAAAAAAGGGAAAAAGAACAAACAAAATTCCATCTACTATGATTATCATTTCATAAAATACAATCTAGGAGAAAAAAACACTCATTTCAATTGTGCAAGTGTGGATTGATACGGGGAGGCACTGACCCCTGGTTTTATTTCACAGTACATCAGCCAGTTGCTGTACATATGGTTTGCAAGAATTAAGACCTACATAGTTCTACACCCATGGGCTCATCTTAACATCCAGTAGGAGCTTATATTGATTGTCAGTGTCTCTTTCTACCCAGTGTCTTGGTTTGGGTTCTCAGAAGTACACCTTAAGCCAAAGATTTGTATGTAAGTAGTTTATTTGAGAGGTGATCCCAGGAAGTGCTGGGAAGTGAATGGCAAAGTAGAGCAGGGAAGACAAAAAAGAAAAGCTGTGCATTGTGGGCAACTGGGCTCAGTGGGGCTGCTAACAGAAGACTAGTACCTGGAGAATTACACTCTTGTATAGACGTGTTCCTATCACTGGTGCAGCCTACTCCTGTAACTAGATATAGTTCTCAAGTAGAGTGGTACAACTGTTTATATGGGAGTCTGCCGGCACAGAGACCGCTGGGGAGATATGGTTAGGCACTAGCAGCGTTTGCCACATTATTTGATTAGAGTTTCTCAAACATACTCATTAATTGGCGTCACATTAATATTGAGACCATTGTTTGTTACAATGGAATTAGGAAGAACATATACAGGTTTCAAAATGAGAGCATTCCCTGTATTCCTAGAAGTTTCTACAATTTATTCTGGATACTTTGTGATCTCTTTCTTAATAAGGACTTGATATATGCAGGAGAAAAGAACAGAACTAAGGAGGCCTGTAGAACACAGAAGGTGATGAGACTGCAGTATGTCAGCTTTTACCTCCTTGGGAAGTTAGGCAGTGCAAAAACAAAACAAAACACATAGACCATGTGGGATTTAGGGACAGTGAGAAAGAGTTTGCAAAAATAAGTTGAATTTATTTCACCTTCCTAATAATCTAAAATTAATCACCACTGTATAAATCACAAAAGTTCCTGAAACCCCTTCTCAAAAGTTTGCCAGGTTATGATGTGCAAAGCTTTGCTGTTTGCATTTCATTTTAACTTTAGATTCATATCTGGTTACAACATAGTGTAAAGCATGTAGTATCCATAGCCATACAGACATCCATATTAAAACATAAAGAACCATAGGGTAAAGATCTGTTGCACTAGGTCCTACTAGATTTAGTTATTTCTTCACCCCAAAGAAATTTTCTGAAACTCTTTGGTGTCTGGCCCTGAGCATAAGCTTAAGCTTCAAAGTCCAGGAAGCTGCCTTCCTGCTTCAAGGAATTCACAGTGTGATACTCATACAATTTTGATACAACATGTAAAATGAGGAATTGGCGTACCCATTATTGCCACAACAAATCAAAGGCTTGGAAACCAGAAATCTAACTTACACATAGGAAAAGATAGTTTCAATGTCCAAAGAAAGAGCTTGAGAAAAGTTAGATAATATCAACATCAATGAAAATATACAAATGAGGCAAAGACATTGTTAAATATTAGGCCACGGCTCTCATCAGTCTTCATCTACATTTTTCTCCTGGAAGTCACTCTCCCAACCAAGTCTGACACAGACTGAAAATACAGCAGGAATACAAGTTCCAGCATTTGAACCTGAGGTGAGTCTTGTAAATTCCATAGCAAGCACACATGAAATAAACACTGTGTGCATGCTAAGGTGACCTTGTGTATACTATGTTTGTTTATCTTACAGGATTTGTCTTGCCTTAGTCTCATATTGGTATTGAATACTTCTATATATCTTAGACCTGTTGACCAGAACTCTAATTCTCTCCAGCTATCCAAGTACATCCCTCTCCCTAAACAGATAGATCATCATGTTGTCTATATCCCTATCCACACCCACAACTTCTTGCAAGGTTCTTGGATCCCATTCTGATTAATCATCTTGTCCCACACTTGGATGACTCTAATTACCAAACACTGCCAATATATGCTCCTGTGCCCCCAGCTAACAGACAGGGCATATTGAGATATCATTATTGGCAAGAATAAGAATGACAGCAGCTGATGTTGATTTACAACCACTGTAATGGGTACTGGATTATACACTATTTCATTTAAACTTAATCTAATGAGAAAAGTACTTTAATTGCCCCCCTTCTAAGAAAGAAGAAAAAATGTTTAAATGAGTTAATATGGCACTTTACACTTAACCTATACAGGGAATATCCAAATGTGGGTCTCAGTTTTGCTGAAGCCCCTTGGTCATGCTCTGAATTGCTAATCACTGCTATGCTGACCTTTATAGGCACTGTAGTTATGGGCTGGGGTGATGTTAATGCCTTTGTAGTATACTTCTTAGGAACGATCAGATTTCAGTCACAGGTGCACAGAACCCTTTCTTTCTACTTACTTCCGGGGTCCAAATACTACTGAAGCCCCAAAAAGTCACTCACAGAAGAGATCCATTGAAATATATTAAGCTGTATTTCCAGATGAATTTTTTTCGAATTAGATAATTACTAGTGTAATTATACTAAAATATGAGAGTCTGTTAGTGTACAAAAAAAATAATGCAGTTGAGCACATGAAGGGTAAAGCAGATATCTGCTGCAAACATATCTCAATAAAAAGATAAATCTCCAAAAGAAGAAAGTAAAAACATTTTCTTATGACTTGAGGGCTGTCATCTATCTATTTGAAATGGTAATTAAAAAGGTGTCAGGTTTCTATTTTTGATATTTCTTTTAATATTAATTTTAAGCAAACATCTGGGAATGTTTTGAATTCAGGCATGCATGCACACACACACGGGTGTGTGTAATGAACAGCATAAACCCTTGGAAAGAGCGAGTGCAATACTTATAAATCATCCTGGGATCATCTCTGCTACCTCTACCTGAGTTACAATCCTATTTTTTAAAGCTGCAAATGTTTTGACAGCTTCTTACATGTTATTAATTTGACAATGATGCTATTTTGAAATTTTGGGGGGCTAATGCACAGCAATGAGCACCAAGACGGACCTCTCTATAATAGCTGGCTATGTGGGATTGAGGCCTGGTTGTAAGACATTGGAGGGACTTGCTCCTCTTATAATTTTCGGCCATTATACAAGCTCTCTCATCTCAAGTTTTCCATCTCTGAGTTTCACCAATAAATGCAATAATGTACAAACAGAAATGCCATCTAAAGACTGAGTAAAGAAAATGAGCACTTCCCAGGTTCACAAGCAGAATCATCAGAAAGGAATTTGCCCACAGTTTCCCTTCTAGTGATTTTTTTTATTTCATTCTAAAAATGTGGTACTTTTTTTTCTATTTAAAGACTAGGTAACATGTGTTTACCAAAATTTCTATAGTAATTCTTAAAATTCTAAATACAGCCAAATCTTGAAAGGATAATTTATATAATTACTACTGATTATTCAGTTTGAGGTGATAATGTTTGAGTGTACACAATGATCTGTAGGATCACATTCTTGTAATATCTCCCCATTTCACATCTTCCAGTCCTCTGTAGGAGCATCTAAGATGAGAGCAACTAATCCTTCCCAAAACTTTAGGGGAAAACAGAGACACATAAAGTAAACAACTATTAGAACTGGGGATCTCTTGCTCTCTCTCTCTCTCTCTCTCTCTCTCTCTCTCTCTCTCTCTCTCTGCCTACCTCTCTTTCTCCTTCTATCTTCATTTCTCTCTCTCTTTCCCTTCCTGACCAAATTTGAAAGCATGTCCCTAGGAGTGCAGCAGCAGCTAAACTACTTTCTCTGTCCTCACATGGGCACGATGACAACACTTAGAAATATTATAACGCAAAGCCCAGGTTCTATATATGTTTTAACTCATAACGTATTAATGTAAGCAAAAGCTCCTCCTATTGTGCTATTCTTTTCATCACTAATCTCCCTTAACACCAACCAAGTTAGCTGTACTAAATGCAGTACTCACAGCACTCTGCCAAACTGTTAATCACAATAGTGAATATGCAACATACTACTTTTTCAATCTTTTTTTAAACTATGGCTTTCACAACATTTTTCCATCACCATGTTATTGACACATGACAGATAGGAACACTTCCATAATATATTCACCCAAGAATTTGCGTTCCTCCCTTCCTCCATTGCTCGGGGACAGCACAGCTCCTAAGGGAGTATGGTTTGGCTGGTGAGAGTTGTTTGAATTCGCACTGCTCCTTTTCTGCATTGTCCTGGATGGCAGGACTGGTGAGAGGAGTATGGATTCATGCTCCCCCCTTCCTCCATTGCCATGGGACAGTGTGACCTGAGAGGGGGATCTGAATTCATGCCCCTCCCTCCCTCCATTGGCCCAGACCATTGGGCTAGCCAGAGGAGTGTGAGTTCAGCTCATCCCTCCCTCCACTGGTGGGATTCAGGGTTTGGAGACATGCAGGAATGCCAGTAACACAGTAGGACCCTGTCTAAGGCATACACAATGGACAGGCCGAACTGGAGACTTGGAAATACCCCATGCAACATTAGCAATATGAACCAACAGGTGATCTCTAACTTTTCTTTTTGTTTTATTCTACTCATCTTTTTCCTCTCTTTCATCAACTATCTCACTTGACTTTATGATGGTTTCATGTGAGTAAACATTGTCTCTTCTCTTTCTGGTTCACTTCAAACCTCCTAGGCCTTCTCTTCCAATCCTTCCCTCCCATGCCCTACAATTACCTAAAACCAGGATGATCATCCTGTGCCCTCCAACCTTGCTCCTACCATATTTAACCTCATTCATCTCTCCATCCTAACCCTACCTTCCTGACCTCACCCCACAACAAAGTAAAATCACTCTATTAAGTGGAAAATCATTGTGTACAGTTTCCTAGTGTAGGCTGGATTATAGTACATTTCTGTAAGCCTTCCTCCTGTGCTAATAGACATCAGGCTAATAGTTACCACAATTTATCAGTAGCCAGACTGTGCTTGAGTTTGTTATTGCCAACAAAACTACTTTAACCAGGACATCATACATACTATAACCAGTTTTTCCCCTTGTATGACAGCTCTGTGATTATAAGGGGGTCATATCCATCACTGTAGTCCAGTACCAAAGGATTGGGCCCTAAATCAAATTGATAGCAACTCCTCAGACTTAATGTATTTTTTTTTCTGGTACCAGGAATCGAACTCATGACCTCATGCTTGCCAGGCAGGCACTGTGCCACTGAGCTAAATCCTCAGCCCCCAGACTTAATATATTGGAAATTTAGGTTCTTGGGATAAACATAAAGACCAAGAAGTGCCTACACCTAGAAGACATTTGGAGGAACAGACACTTCCTAAGAAGTCCTTGACACCGGTGATAAGGCTATCAAACATAAGAAATCTACAACCACCAACACAGAAAACAAAATAAAATAGAAAATGACAACATGCTCATCCCACTCAGGACAAGTCCAGAGCACAAAGAAATAGAGGAAATTGGAAGCCTACAAATGGAACTTTCTGAAATGATAGCAGCAGAAGTGAAAAAACAAACGGAAGAGGCCATAAAAAAATAATCTACAAGGAGCAAAAAGAAATGACTATTAAAATAAAAGACATTAAAGAAAACACAGATAAAAAACAGAGAAGCTCAGAAAAATGATGGACACCATGAATGTCAAACACAGACAAGAAGTGGAATGAAAAAAAAAAAAGAAATGGAATGAATGAAACAGATCCAAACATCAATGCAGGAGATTAGAAACTCCACTGAAGTATATACAGCAGATTAAATGAAGCCTAGTATAGAATACCAGATCTAGAAGACAGGAATGTGACTAGTGACCAAGAAAAGAAAGATGTATTAAAAATCTCAAGAGACCAAAAAAATCAATCCAACAGCTACAGGATGAAGCAAAGAACAACATAAGATTGAATGGAGTCGGTGAGAAAGCTAGAGACAGGGCAAAAACTATTAAAAATCTCTTCACAGAACTAATGTCACAAAACTTCCCAAACATGGATAAAGAATTTGACATACAATAAATGAATATGCCAAATAGCCATAACCAAAGTACATCTGTACCAAGGCACATAATAATCTAGATTCTGAAAATTCAGCACAAGAACAAAATATTAAAAGCAGCAAGAGAAAAGAAACACATTATCTATAAAGAAAAGCCCATCAGAATCACAGCAGATTTCTCAACACAAATGTTCAAACCAAGAACAGCTTTGAATGAGGTATTTCAAGCCCTAAAGGAAAATAATCTTCAACTCATATTGATGCACCCCATAAAACTATCTTTCAAAATTTATGGAGAAATAAGATACTTCCACGACAAAGAACAACTGAAGAAATTTATGGCCACCAAACTAGCTCTATGGAATGTTTTGTAGAACATGTTAGAAAGATAAGAAAGATCACAAACAAATGAGCACCAATAGAAAGAAGCTTCCAGGCAGGGCAAGCAATTAAACAGAGGAAAAACACAGGGAACAAATTAAAGGAAAACAGCATAAAAAAAAGCCAATGCATATCAGTTATAATCATCAATGTAAATTGCCTCAATTCACCAATCAGAAGAAACAGATCGGTAGAATAGATCGAGAGGTAAGATCTAACAATATGCTCCATTAAAGAAATACATTTAACCCAAAAAGAAATTCACAGACTAAAAGTCAAAGGATGGAAAATAATTCTCTACTTCAGAGGAATCCCAAAAAAGTAGGGGTAGCTATTCTGTTTACAGACAATGCAAACTTTAAGCTAAAACTGATCAAAAGACATAAAGAAGGTCACTCACGTACTTGTTAAGGGAAAACTCCATGAAGAACAGATATCATAAATACTTATGCACCAAACACAGATTCACCTTCCTAATAAAACTATTATTAATAGACATGAACAACCAAATAAGCACTAACACAAAGGTACTAGGGGACCATAACACTCTACTTTTACAAATAGATAGATCAACTACACAAAAAATGAACAAAGAAATATTAGAATTAAACCAAGCCAGTGAAGAAATGGACTTGGTAGATATCTACAGAGTGTTCCACTCGAAAACATCAGAACACACAGTCCACTCAGATGCACATGGGATGTTTTCCAAAATAGACCATATATTGGCTGTCAAAACACGTTTCAGTAAATGCAGAGGAACTGAAATCATCCCATGCATGCTATTTGACCATAGTGCAACGAAACTGGAAATCAAAGACAAAGGAAACCACCAAAACCCCATAAACATATAGAATTTAAACAAGACCTTCTGAATAACCAATGGGTCACAGAAGAAGCTAAAGAGAACATTAAACAATACATACAATCAAACAATAATGCTGATACAACACACCAAACTCATGGAATGCTACGAAAGCAGTTGTAGGAGGAAAAGTTATCACAATGAACTCATCACAGTAGGAAAACAACACGAGTTCAAATAAACAACCTAATGTTGAAACTCAAACTTGTAGGAAAAGAAGAACAAATCAAGCTCAAAGCTCATATGAGGGAGGAAATTATAAAGAGCAGAAATTGTAAAGAGCAGGAATTAACGCAATAGAGACTAAGAAAACAATACAAAAAATCATTGAATGAAAAAGTTGATTCTTTGAAAGAATAAATAAAATTGATAAATTAAGCCATCCTCATCAAAAAGAGGAAAGAAAAAAGCATAAAGCAACTAGGAATGAAAAAAGGGAAATCAAAAAGTTTCCCATAGAAATCCAAGAAATCATAAATACATACAATTAGAACCTATATTCTAATAAGACAGAAAACACAGGAGAAATGGACAGATTCCTAGGCACAACAGAACTGCCAAAACTAAACCAAGAAGATTAAAAAATTCTAAGTAATCGAATATCAGCCAATGAAATTGAAAATATGATTAAAAAATTACTAACAAAGCCAGGCTGTCACAGATTCACTGTTGAGTTCTACAAGAGATTTAGAAAAGAACTAATGCCACTAATGCTGAAATTACTTAAAGAAATTGAAAGGGAAGCAGTACTTACACAATCTTTTCAGGAAGCAAGGATTACCCTGATTCGAAAACTAGAGAACAACACAAATAAAAAAGAAAACTACAGGCCAATCTTGATAATGAACATAGATGCAAAAATCCTTAATAAGATGTTGGCACACAGAATGCAGCAAATCATCAGGAAACTATGCACCATGATCAAGTAGGATTCATCCCATCAATACAGGGATGGTTCAACATACACAAATCAATGAATGCAATACACCATATTAACATAATCAAATATAAAAATGACACAGAAAAAGCACAAAGTCCAACATCCATTCATGATAAAAGCCCTACAGAAAATTGGAATAGATAGTCTTGTCCTCAATCTTATAAAAGCCATCCATGACAAACCAACACCTAACATCATATTAAATGGTTAAAAACTGAAAGCTTTCCCTCTAAAGTCAGGAACAAGACAAGGATGTACATTATCACCTCTTCTATTCAATATAATTCTAGAAACATTAGCCAAAGCAATTAGACAAGAGAAAAAGTAAAATGAAAAAAGATAGGAAAAAAAGAAGTTGAACTATCATTATTTAAAGATGACATTATTCTCTACATAGAAGACTCCACAAACTCTAGCAAAAGACTTCTAGATTTAGTATCCAAATCCAGTAGTGTAGCAGGGTACAAAGTCAACACTTAATAGCATTCCTGCACACAAGCAACCAACTCACAGAAAGAGAAATTAGGAAAAATACACACTTATTAATAGCATCTAAAAAGCAGAAATACTTGGAAATCAATCTCAGAAAGGACACAAAAGATCCTTTTTAAAAATTATTTTAAAGAGTAAAAGAGGGATAACATAGTAATAGGGGGACTTACTGAATTACAGACAAAGTGATAGGAAATTTTCAATGGTTGTTGTTTTACATATTGTTATCTATTTATTTATTTATTTTTTTTTTTTGGTTTTTGGTTTTTCTCTGGTACCGGGAACCGAACTCATGACCTTGCGCTTGCCAGGCAGGTGCTTTTGCCGCTGAGCTAAATCCCCAGCCCCTACATATTGTTATCTATAAGACAGTTTTTCAGGAAAACAAATAGACAAATAATAGTGAGTTACAGACAAAAGCGGTAGAAGATTATCAATGGCTGTTGTACTATACTTTGGTATCTTCAGAAAAGATCTTTACAGTGACAGTTACACTACCCAGAAAAAGGAGATCAAAGAGGGTATCAGAAAATGGAAAGACATCCCTTGCTTTTGGATAAGAAGAACCAACATATTGAAAATGGACATCATAATCCCTGAACTGAAATTATTTTACAAAGATACTGAAATAAAATGGGCATGGTATTGGCAAAAAAAATCAGGCCTGATGATCAGTGGAACAAAACAGAAGATGCAGAAGCAACCACGAACTCAGTCAACCACTTTATCTTTGACAAAGGAGACAAGCATGTTTACTGGAATGCTAATATCTTCAATAAATGATGCTAGACAAACTGGCTTTCCATACATCAAAGGCTAAACGTAGACTCATATCTATCACTATGCACTCACTGAAAGGCAAAATTTGTCAAATATCTAAATATTAAAATAGAAACACTAAATTTAATGGAAAAGAAAATAGGCAGAAATCTCGAAGACATAAATTAGGCAGAGTCCTCATGAACTAAACCCAGACTGCAAAGGGAATATTACAAGGAATCAACAAATGAGATCGCACCAGACATCAACAGAGTGAAAAAAGTACCCACAGAGTGGGAAAAATTACATCCAGTTGTCCCTGAAACAAAGGACTTATACCTAGAACATATAAAAAAATGAAAAAATCAGACCACCCAAATTCAAGGACTAATCCAAAAATGGGCATCTTAGATGAATACACACTTCTCAGATGAAGAAATACAAATGGCAAATAAATATATAAAAAAATGTTCAATATCATTAGTCATTTGGTAAATGCAAATTAAAATGACACTGAGATTCCATCTTACTCCAGATAGATGGTAGTTATTTAAAAATCAACCAGCAACAGGTGCTGGCAGGGCTGTGGAGAAAAAGAACCCTTCTCCATTGTTGGTGGGAATGTAGGCTGATGCAATCACTGTGGAAGTCAGTGTGGAGACCTTGTAGAAAACTAGGATTAGAAGTTTCATTCAACCCAGCTATTTCCCTTTTGGGTATCTTCTCAGAAGAATTTAAACAAAATCATACAACAGCAATATATGTGCATCCATGTTTATAGCAGCACAATTTGTAATAACTGAATCTTGGAAACAAACCAAATGCCCATCAACTAAGGAATGCGTATAAAGTATGTGTTTTTAATATAATGGAGTACTACTCAGCAATAAAGAAGGATAATCTAGAGACTTTTATAGGTAAATAGATGCAACTCAAAACCATAATCATAAGTGAAATATATCAGACCTATATATGTAAACATCATAATGTCTCACCACTATGAGAGATGGAACAAGCAAATAAGATCCAAAATGTACAATAGATATTGTGAATTGGAAAGAAACTGTTTAAAAGGAAAGACAAATTGTGATGCGGGAAGGGGAAAGGAAGAAAGGGAGAAAGAAAAAATATATTCACACCCAAGATGGTTAAGATAGTTATCCAGCTAGTTTCTCTTAGTTTACTTAAAATAAAGTTTCGTGCTTATATTGTTTGAACTAGATATCATGCCTATATCATGTACTCTGAATAACTACTATGAAGACAACAACATACGATGTATTAATTATTGAAGCTCTTCTACTGATGTGTTTTGAAACTCTGTCTTATTGTTATTTTTATTTTTTTCTCTTTAAAATAAAAAATAATATATTAATCCATTTCCACCCTTATGAACACACAGACTTTTAAAAGGTACAGACATACAAGCACACACCTGTGCATGCATTTATGCATATATACTCACAGCTACCATTCTTCCTTCCCACACAAACTTTGGGGTAGAGGCAACAATTGCCAGAGAAATAACAACTTAGCTGAAAAAAATCTGTCCTTTCTGATAGTTGGGCTTTCAGGAGCATCAGAGAGAAAAATGTGATGTAATAGTAAGTGAAAGCACATTTAGGGTTAAGAAAATATTACTATAAAAATTAGACATGTGCATATATTTTAGTTCAGAGCTCTCAGATTTGAGATGAACATTTGAGAGCAGTTAGTTTATTTGGAAGGAAAACTGAAATCAGTGGGAAAGGATGGCAGTAACAAATAGTGTTACTGAACAATTTTACCTTGTAAGCAAATGGAGCTTATCCCTCCAAAAGAATCTTGGAATCAACATAAGACATGCAACTATGAATTATCACCCCCAGCCTAGGGATGAATAAGATTTATATCCCAAGATTTACATCCTTTCAGTCATTCCATGGTACTTTTGTGATCTGATGCAAGGGAGCAAATGAGACCCTGGAGGCCAAAGAAAGCCCGCAAATGAATAAATGTGGGTGCTGACAAGTTGCATGAAACGGCGAGTGACAAATGACATCTGCTGGAGCAAACATCTGCTCCCATGTGTATTTCAATATGTTCTACCATACATTTTTAGTATAGCTATGTGAGCAAAAATGTTCCCATAAATGTGGCACAAAGCATTCTGTAAAATAGACAAAGGAGTAGGCCATCAGAGAAATTAAAAAGACTCTTCAAATGGCAAGGGAAAATCTTAGTGAAAGGAAAAACAGAGTGACTAAATTGTACATCATGCACGCCAGATGTTGGCTTTAAAATACCATGATGATAAAATACTCCTGTAATAAACAGAAGCAGCATTAGCTCATTCCAACAATGGAAATTGGGATTAAAATCACATTTAGGAATTACCAAGATGTGACAGTTTTCTGGATATTAAATATCTTACATGTTAAAAACAATAATCTACAAAATGACAGAATAAAATAATATCAGAACTGAGGATGCCCAGTAATTTCATGAGGATACATACACCCCTTCTTGTAACAGAATAAAACGTTTGGACTAGAGAATGTTCATATGGAGAATACAGTTCAGAAGATGGTCCAAAAGTTGATATATAGCTCAATAAAGAAGAAACCAGCCAATTAAACAGGGAAGAATATATAGCTTATGAGCTATTAAAATGAATGGACACAGATATTCCCCATTCCATCATTGTATCACTGCCATCAGCGTGCATTTTTAAACTTAACGATCAAGGGGAAGATTCCATCATGAAGATCTGGCTTGGATCTCTTGACTTAACCAATGGGAAAGAATCTTATTTAATGCAAGCAGAAACTAAGGATGACATGCAAAGCAGAAACAAGTTTCTTTCCCTGTATCATCCTTCTCAAAACATTTGGCAAACTCCCAGACATATAATATAGTTCAAGAAATATACTGAGCCAGAGTTAAACCAGATAAAGTACTTGACAGTAATATTTGGGGATACATTTATCATGTTGCAAATGTTTACTCTCTCAAGATTCTGACAGGCCTTCAGGATGCACATATATTTTATGCTTTTAAAATATTTATTGATTGCTTATCAAAGGCTATGTGATAATCAGATTTCTCATTGGTAGGATAAATTACCCAATACCTACAAACTATAGGAAGAGAATTTATTTGGCTAATGGTTTCAGAGGATTTAGTCCATCATGGTCAGCTGGCTCCAAGGCAGGAGCATCATAGCTGAAGGATGTGGAGGAGAAAATCTGCTTCTTTCATGGTGGCTGTGTTATAGAGCAGAGGAAATGCACCAGAGTGGAATGCGCAAGCAACCAAATGTAGAACTCAAGGTCCTGTGTCTATATCCCACCCAGACAAGTCTACTTTAGTAATCTCTTGGACAGCTCCCAAACCAATCATCTTGTCACAGTCTATCACCGTTCCAGGTTCATATACTACAGAAATGATAAAACGAGTTAAAGCAACTACTCTCATGGAACTTGCATTCAAATGTGAGGAAACCTTTAAGCAAACAATAAAATAGACATATAACACACCACAAATATTGACAAGGAAATTAAAAGGTCAGGGTTCTAGTGAGTGACAGAAGTTAGGGGCAGTATTTCAGGTAAGAGTTTAGAGGCCTCTCTGTGGACTCAAAACTTGCACTCGCCTGGAGCTACCTTTCCCTGTACCTTACTTCTCCTTAATCACACTTCCTTCTCTTGTAACCAGCAAGGCACACTTTTGATTCAGGATCTTAGCACTCATTGTTGCCTCTACTTCATTCATGGAGTTATCTGTAAGAAAAGCTTCTTAGTGAGTTGAGTTGCTATATTCAGAAAGCTTAGGGAGAGTTGATACTAAAAATGTTTTACAATGTTCTCCAGAGTGTAAGCTAAAATGATCTGGCAAGGGGCCTGGGGGAGGTAAGTGAACTTCTTCTTAATTCTGGAGAAAAGAAGTAAAAGCACTTACAGGGAAATATCAAACAGGCAAATAGGTCATGAAATGACTATTTCTTTTTTTTTTTTTTTTTTTTTTTTTTTTTTTT